>NC_080400.1:12812500-13145000 GCF_030265065.1 Corythoichthys intestinalis
GCGCCACCAGGGGTTGGCCAGGGGTGGCCACGGCCACCCCTATAAATTGGTTGGCCACCCCGCTGGCCACCCTGCTTGCCAGTATATCGTTAGATTGTTGTAGCGTCAGTTATGCATTTCATCCCAAATTAATGCATTTAATTTGTTTTGTTAAATGTACGGCTGTCAAATTTATCGCGTTAACGGGCGGTAGTTAATTTTTTTAATTAATCACGTGAAAATATTTATCGCAATTAACGCATTTGCGGTGCGACTCACTCACGCATTGCCATAAACAGCCTACAATGGCTCCGTTTTATTGATATACACAGATCAGAGGCAGTGTCAAGTGAGTGGAGTAGATACAAGCATTCATTGGGGCCGTGCTTTTGATTGGCAAAAGCTTTGTTATCTCTCCCACAGCAACTATAAATATTGTGGGAAGCGACGTGGGGAAGAATGACAGGAGTTGATCTTTTTCTGAACACCCTGTGGTGTACCTAACGCAGAGAAGATATATAGCATTTACAGCCACCACACACAGTCATGGTTGCACCACTTCCCATCATGTATTTGGGCCGACGACCGGCGGCTTGTCGCACATCCCCCCGCCGGGAGAGCACTATACTCTTATTCCCCTCTTCATGTGCCTGGTGTTTTGTCAAATTTTCTGACCGATCAGAAATTGCAACTTTGTGTTAAAAATAGCCGCAAATACAGCGATTACCTAGTAAACACTACAAACTTTGTTTAAATAAAGGACTAGCTACACGCTCCTCCGATGCCGGCTGGTTTGTTCAGCGGTCATTGTCCAGCTGCTTCCCAAGCGAGCTCTCCTGTCTGTAGTAGCTGGGGAAAGAGCTATAAATTGTTATGCGCCGGGCGGTTTGCCGATCGGCGAAGACAATCGACAACCCAGTCGTCATGTGAAATGATCCGGGCTAGTTATGTGTGATTTTCCGCTTCGAAGACTTTGAAACATCACTCTGTTCAGGTTAGCATGTCAGCTAGCTGTCACGCCTCTTAGTTTGTTTACATTCTCCGAAGCAGGGGAAGGGAAATGACATAAGCCCGATTATGTGGCATAAAATATTGTTCGTGAGGTGCAACAGTAAAGGTGAAGTCAACAGTTTTGACCATTATGGAGTAATTTTGCCATGTCGTCTTGTGTAAATGCATTTTTATCATTTCATATTCCATTTAGCACAAGACTGTTATTTGTCGTGACCATGCCATTTATTCAGCTATTGGGGAAAATACTTGGATAAAAAGAATATCCTGTAAAAATATTGGAGTAGAGAGACTGAAACAATGACATTTTGCGGCTTTCTTCGTCGCGTTTTCCTCTTTGTGAATATTTCCCCTTCAATGGGCTGCATACTAAATCAGTTGAAATCGTGACTCCGCTGACGTCATCCACCTGTTGGGGACGCTAGAGCCCTATAATGGTAGGCATGGCTAACCGGCAGATTAAAAGACTAATTTCTCGTCATCTTCGCTTTGCTATATTGTTGTATATAGTCAAATCGTCTCAAAATACGATTCTAATTCAGATAATAATCCTATTTGACTTTTTTTCTCCTGTCGTACGCACTTTAACTAAAACCATCCACCACGGCGTATGGTCTGAGCACTAACAGGCTGACCCCCCCACCTCTTCAATCTCTGCAGCAATGCTGACAGCACTCCTGTAATGAGCCACATGACATTTTGGAGGAAAAATGACAAGCAGTACTCAATTTGGACATTTAGGGATTTACGTAGTTCCCATGCGGTGTACTCACTTTTGTTGCCAGGGGTTTAGATATTCATGGCTATATTTTGAGTTAATTTGGGGGGGGGGGGGGGAATAAATTAACTCTATTATATAAGCTGCACACAGACTACTTTTCATTGTGTTAAAGTGTCATTTTGTCAGTGTTGTCCCATGAAAAGATATACTTAAATATCTGCAGAAATGTGAGGGTTGTACTCACTTTTGCTATACACTGTATGTGAGTATATAAAAAATATGTTGTAATATTACATGTATAAGTACTGTATGTATGCAAATATACTATAAAGCCGACAAAGCAAAACTCATGCATTTGAATTTCTGATCAATCAATGAGACCCTGCAGTATTAAATGATGTGCAGTGTGAAAAGTGCACTCCAGCAAACTTTGATGCTAAATGAGAGCACAGACATCAAAGTGTACAACATTCTAGTCCAGACATGTCTAAAGTCTGGCCCGGGGGCCAAATGCGGCCCGTGGTCAAATTTCATCTGGCCCCCTGCCTCTGTCATAAAATCAATAACGTCTGGCCTGCACACAGACTTAATAAATTAGTCATCAGTACTGTAACCAGCATATGAAGTAGCTTACACACGGAATGCTGCTCCTCATTTACCCACTAAAAGGCAGCAGCACTTTAACTCTTTATCGCCAAATGTATCACATTTGATACACCTAAAATTTCATGATTTTGAGATTTAGAATTTTGACATTTCTTTTTGAAAAAAAAATGATGGATGCAAGTCAACACCTGCATCTGCAGGTTCCTTGAGAAAAAAAAACATGATTTAGCATGGGTTATAGACATTAGAGTGCTTATTACACATATTCATTTTGACATTTCGTTTTACAAATTTGAAAAGTTTCATTAGGACCTTATTTTTCAAATTTTGGGATTCTCTGATAATTGCTTCATGTTGCAGGTATTTAAAGGCTAAGTAACATTACTCCGTTCGACCCATTACTTCCATTTTCTAAAATGGCGACAATCAACAAAAAAAAGTTGTGATGGCCGACGCCTCAGGGATAGGTGGATATTGGACTATTTCTTCACTAAAATATGCAACAACTGTGTCGTGCCTCATTTGCAAAGAGACAGTTGCTGTTTTTAAATATTTCAATGTGAGGCGATATTACCAAACAAGCCACGCTGACATGTACGACAAGATTACAGGGACGATACGCAGTGAGAAATTGAAGCAACTTAAAGCTAGTTTAATTTCACAGCAGTAGTATTTCGCAAGAGCCCGAGAGTCGAAAGAGAACGCCACAAAGGCTAGTTGGGAGATTGTTGAAATTATTCATTTAAAAAAATTATAAAGCAAATGTGACACACTGAATGGCTAGCTACATTTTGCTTAAATATATTGTTCTACGTAAAGGACGTCGGCCCCCCACATTTGTACCACCCCAAATCTGGCCCCCTTTGCAAAAAGTTTGGACACCCCTGTTCTAGTCCTATATTTTGTGAGTGATTGGTAAGGTGCGAATATAGATTGGATGTTTTAATTTTCTGCTTTGCCAAAGAAAATTAGCCTAGGCTCAAGTTCAACAAAAGAATTGATAGTAATGCATTTGGACGCATGACTGTTGTAAGTAAAAGGTAAGATCAGCAGTGACTGCATGGTTACAGTACAGCCTTGGCAGGGGATGTTCAAGTGGTTCACATACCTGGATTTCATACAGCTAGCAGCAGTTTACAATTGCAGATATGATAAGCAATTTAAATTCAGCTATAGGCTTAGGTGCAGTGATAATTTAGTGGTTCACACAACTAGATTTCCTTGCAGCTCGCTACTCAGTGCCCCATTCACAAGTTCCCAACTGATTGCCAATCAGTCTAGGGCAAGGTCCACTACGTGCCTCAGAATAACTGCGATTAACTTGATCGCCTGTTGTGATCCTGATATATCGAATGAATGGTGAATTCGTCTGTAAATGTGCATCCTGATGAATGTGGGTTGTGACTCTAGTTCATGAAATACGGGTTGCCGGGTTTAGTCAAATGTGCCACTTGGCTTTCTTGGCTGCTAGTGTGACAGGGATTGAGACTGCCGCTACTCTGCCTCTTTGTTGATGAGCTCTCATCTCGCCTCTCTCAGCATCCACCAGTAAAAAGGGAGGATGAAAGGTAGGGGGGATGCTTATTTGAGCTATGGGATTCTCTAAATGCCAAACGCGGGGACTGTGAGGGGAGTGAAAAAGGGATATAAGCCCTCTGCGTCTTATTTCAAAGTGCACATCTATGTGGCTCTCTGACTGACGACTTCAAACTGCTTTATTTCAGACCTCTGCTAAAATTGAAGAAAAATCATGACCTTTACACTGTGACAAAATAATTATGGCAAATATCCACTATAATACTTTAATCCTTGTATACCATTTCAATCTAAAAGAGAATTTTGCAAAATTTACTGAAATGAGTCATAATCCATCTGTATTTTACCACTTGTCAATTTTCTAGCGACGTAAACTAAATTTTCATGTAAATAAGATTTCACCGTTAATCGAAATTTACATCAAAATACTAAAAAAACAAACAAAAACAAAACAATTGTATGTATTAAAACAAAAAAAATGAGATGCTGTATTATTATTACTGGATGGATGGATGGATGGTTAGGGTTTTCAATGATTTATTTTTAACCAAAAGCACGGAACACGACTACTGTGGGCCGTAGCAGACTCCAACAAAACCAAAACATATACCAAAACGGCCTTCTTCCTCCATCCAACTAGTCCACTCCTCCGTCTCATGCCGGTCAGACATGCGATGTGTTTAGGGACAGCCCAGAAAACACAACATTAAACATAGCAACATTGCAACCAGAAGCACTCATGCAACCGAATTTGTTACATTACTGCCTTTGTTTTTACGTGACGTGATCCGGAATTAGTTGGTTTTGCGGACTTTGACTGTTGGCTTCATAAAGGCTTAACACAAAAGTGCTTTTGGCGACGAACAAGACGTTTTCACACGATGTTATAACGTTGGTCTGAATGTAGCATAATTCCTTAGCAAGGAGGAGGATATCTTTGTGAAGTTAGGTATTGTACCCATCACCTTATCCAAGGTATATATGTACATGCAATCAAGCTTCCCGAACACACATCTATATAAAAATTGAAAAGATTCATAGTGAAGAAAAAAATATATAACATTGAAAAAAAGTGGTTTCAAAAATTTTGACAAGTAGTTCAGTTCAATTCAAAATTTTCAGGCATGTGACCCAATAAAGTTTTTTTTTTTTTTTGCGCACTCAATAAAGTTTGTTCATGAACAGGCCACTGAGCTGCGTCACACACGTCACACAACCTACTCTTCCGCCGTTTGCGCGCTGCTGTCACTTCTACTCGCCGAGACGGCTTTTGGTTTTGGAAAAAGGACAAGAAATGATGGAAATATGGAGGGAGACACATGGTCCATGCAGCGTTTTAATGCATATTTATGAGTGCAATAAAACTATAAAACTCAAATGACATTATCTCTCGTTTTACTTGGTCGATTGACTTCAAATAAAAACTGGTGTGGACATCTACTTCCGTACTTTCAAATGAGAGCAACCAGTGGCACGTGGGTGAAGTAATTACAGGGTGACAAGGCTTCAAAGATGATATGCGTAAACGTGTCTCATCCGACATGTTCGGTGTTAAAGGGTTAAACCCAGATACTGTATCTTAAAGTAACACATTTTAGAGCTGTGAATACCGTGAAACCGAGATATTCTGGCTTAAGGTTATCATAGCGTCAGAATCTGATTCTGGCACATGCCTAATGTAAACCACAGGGCATTTGTCCATAATATAGCTGCAGGGAGATGGTAGATACAAAGTGATGTTTTTTTACCATATGTGAACTTTAATTAAAATATGTCCCAGAATAAATATTCAAATTCTTTCTTGATTATATGCACTTTACCACATGTCGAACATCATAGTATAATCTGTCTGTTTGACTTTTGGGGGGGGGGGGGGGCTTTAAATTGCACATCAGTCAAATTTAGTGGGAGGACGCAGAGAAAGAATGAGTTTATATTAAGCGCTTGGTAAAGAAATGGCCTCAAAATTGCTAAAAACAATTAATAAATCAGACAAAATTATTGTTTCCGCCACCAGTAAATCTCATCGGGCGAGATTAAGCACACAGTCATAGTAATAGAAGATTTGCCGCCAAAATCTACAAGGACCCCAAATGCATCATATCAATTTTAATTATTAACATCTTAAGAAAGATACTGTACTTTCTGGACTACAAGGTGCACTGAACTATAAAACACAGGTGTCACATTAAATTATGAAATTCTTAAACCAAAGCTCATGAGACTGTAAAAATCCTTTAAAGGGCAGCACTGGACTTCAAACCACAGGGTTCAAAGTGGGTGAATAAAAAAGGTTCATAGTCCGAAAATTATGGTAGTTACCAGCTTTTCAAAATCTACACTGTGATTCCTCAATTAGATTTTTTTTACCATATGTTAACAATATTACATTTCCCCCACACTTGAAATCCTCACGCAACATGCATTTTTACCACGTGACAACCAATCAGAGCATGTTGAATTTCCATATAATAAACTTTTTTTTTATTTATGTCACGTCATTCTCTCTTCAACTTCCTTCACCGGAGTCAAATTGGCCAAGCTTTAACATCTCCAAGCGACCTCCCGTTCCCTCTAGCTCAAGCCGGCCTGCCAGTCTGCGCTCTGCACGCTTCGCTGCGCTGTCGGCTGGTGACAGGCTATTTGGGATTTACCCACTGCTGCTGTGCCTGTCTCTTCATCTGCAGCCTTTCATGGCAGGAAAAAATAGCCCGGACCCATCACCCCACCACCCCAACTCACCCTCATTCCAGCATCCTTCCCATTCCCAACCCCCTCTCTCCCTCCCGCCGCCTCTCCTCCTAATCCCATCCTCCTAAAGACTGTAATTGAGGAGCGCAGCATGCTGGGATTATGCCTGTTATTGGGGGGTATTATCATTGCAGGGAGAAATTTGGGTGAAAGTGTGGGGACGCCTGGAATCTCCTGCCACTTAGAAAGGGCAAATGGGTGTGGGGTGATGTTGATGATGGGGTAGGTAGCAGTGAGAAGGGGCAGGTTTTCCATTGCACATTTGTCATGGAATTAAATAGTTTTCCCTGAATATACTTGAGATGCAGTTAAACTATTTCCATTTTTAAACCAGATTAGAACATTTGTATGAAAATGTTTAAATTCCATGTATTGGTATACTGTGTACACTTTTATCATGTTAAACTACAGTAGATTAAAAAAGGTTTATATATTGTTTAAAACAAACCTTATTTCCTGACATCATACTTAGTATGCATTTTACCATGTCAAATAAATGTTTATCTAAAATACAAATGCAAAAAATACTGAAACTCCTCATACTTTGTATGCATGTTGTACCATGTAACAACCAAATTATATTAGTCCCAAATGTTAATTTTTCATGCATTGTGTTCGTTTTTACCTTTCGTCAAAAAAATTTCACTTGCCTAAAAACATTTTGTAGTTTTCAATTACCTAGCAGTTATGTGTGCGGTATGTGTGAAAGCAGGCGTTAAATTCCCGGGTCACAGGGACGGAGTGAGAGAGAGGGACTTCGGAGTCCCCCAGGGCTCCATTTTAGGGCCGCTCCTCTTCATTGTGTACATTAATGGCTTTAATTCCTCATCCGTTTTTCATAAAGTACTATTCGCTGATGATACAAATGTATTCTTTTCCCATAAAAATCCCTCTGAACTTGAGCAAATCATAAATAGTGAACTAAAATAGACACATGGTTCAAATGTAATAAACTTTCTCTAAATATCAATAAAAAAAATTACATTGTGTTTCGCTCCTATAAAAAAACAGCCTATCATACAAATCTGCTTAAACATTGATGGAGAAACTATTGAAAGAGTCTGCTATACAAAATTCCTGGGGGTCCATATTGATGAGTACCTTAATTATATATATAAAAAAAAAAACATTGAGTTCACAAATAAACTGTCGAAAAATGCAGCTCTGTTTTTTAAACTGCGACATTATAGCCCACCCTCCGCACTTCTCACTCTAAATCTTTATTTGAACCACATTGACAAAATTGTAATATCATATTCGGCCACAACACAGCACCGAAACCGTGCTTATCAAAGTCCTAAATGATATTCGTCGGAATACCGATGCAGGCAAATCATCTGTTCTGTTACTATTGGATCTCAGCGCCGCATTCAACACGGTTGATCACAACATACTACTCAGCAGATTGGAACAGTGGGTAGGGCTTACTGACACTATTCTTCAGTGGTTCACATCCTATTTACATGATAGGGATTTCTTTGTGTCAATCGGAAACTATCAGTCAGAACGAACAAAATTCACGTGTGGAGTCCCTCAAGGGTCAATTCTTGGACCACTCTTATTTAACATCTATATGCTTCCGTTAGCTCAGATAATGGAACAGTATGACATCTCCTATCACGCCTATGCAGATGACACACAACTGTACATTTCTGTGTCCCCACATGATTATAGTCCCTTAGTCTCCCTGAGTAAATGCATTCATCAAATCAATGAATGGATGTGCCAGAATTTTCTCCAGTTAAATGTGGAGAAGACAGAGGTGATCATTTTTGGGCCAAAAAAGGAAAGGTCAAAGATAAGCAGGCAACTTAGCACAATGTCACTTACAGCTACAAATCAAGTCAGAAACCTTGGCGTAATTATTGTTTGATTATATTATCTAAAGTCCATCACTAAATCCGCTTATTACCACCTAAAAAATATAACCAGAATTAAGGGGCTTCTGACTCAACAAGACATGGAAAAACTTATGCATGCATTCATTTTCAGCAGATTGGACTATTGCAACGGTATATTTACGGGTCTCGATAAAAAATCAGTCGGGAAGCTGCAGCTAGTACAGAATGCTGCAGCCAGAGTCCTCACAAATACAAGGAAGCTGGACCACATTACACTCGTTTTGAAATCGCTACACTGGCTTCCAGTGAGTCAAAGGATAGACTACAAAATACTACTGCTCATCTACAAAACACTTAATGGCCTTGGACCAAAATACATGCTTGACTTGTTAGATTCCTATGAGACATCTAGACCCCTATGGTCATCTGGAACGGGTCTTCTGCATATTCCAAGAACAAGAACCAAGCAGGGTGAGGCAGCATTTAGTTATTATGCTCCTCACCTCTGGAACAAGTTACCTGAATGTCTGAAGTATGCTCAAACTGTTAGCTCTTTTAAATCAGGGCTAAAAACGCTTTTGTTTAGCACTGCATATCCATAACTGGCTATATATTTCAATCTACCTGCTTTCTATTCCTCTTGTGCTTATCTCCATTGCTAATTTCAATTATTATTATTAGTAGTAGTTTTTGTTATATTTTTGTTTTATTTTTATTTATTTATTTTTATTCTATTTGTGATTAAATGCGATCTTTTGTCTTGGTTTTTACGTTGTATTGATTTAAATGTGATTTTTCTGATCTTCATGTGATATAAAGCACTTTGAACTGCCTTGTGTTGAATTGTGCTATATAAATAAATTTGCCTTGCCTTGCCTTGCCTATGGTGCAATATTACAGAAAAAAGTTATACGTGCCCTAACATGGTCTGAATTTAATGCTCCAACTAAATTAATATTTCACCACCACCACCTTCTGAGACTAAAAGAACACAACTACTATCAAAATGCTTGCATAATGTATCAAGTCATCCATAAACTAAACCATGAATTAAGTGATCTCATCACAATCTGTACTCCTCAGCAAGCATATACTACCAGAAGAAAAAAATAACATCACTGGGAAAAACAAAAGGCTAAAGTCTACAAGCTTTGGCATTGTGTGCAGAGGACCACAGATTTGGAATGAACTGGATGAAACACTTAAAATGTCACATTCCATCTCCATTTTAAGAAAAAAAAGGAAAACTCACCTCCTTGCAATGTATTCTTAACATGCTGAGTCTTTGAATAACATTACTAAGGTATCACGTCAAATCCGATGTAATCAGAATGAAATTTTCAATAGTTAATTGTATGTATGTCTAATCTTTCTTTTCGATTCAATGTTTAAATAGCAATAGAACAGAACTTTATGTAGGCCTTGCAAAATCAGTCAAAATCCAGTAAAATGGCCTAAAGCGAAGGGAGTTGCGCCGGTGAAAATGGAGTGAATGAGTTAACATTTTAGCAAGGGTCTACAAATTGCAGTGAAATTGCAGTGAAAATGAACGTCAGCCGAATTTGTGCATTGTGCAAAAAATTATTAATAAGTTTTTTTTTTGTTTTTTTTTTCACCATAACTCAACAAAAGCATCTTGGAGGAGAAAAAATGAATTAAAAAAGGGGGAGGGGTGTCAAAGCCGTGAAAACAAAAGGGGCAAGTATCTGGGGTGTGGGTATCATATCCCGTACCCCTGATCTGACAAGGTCCATCTTGGGGTCACGGCTGATGTCTGACAAAGTGACAGGAAATCCATAAAAGCATAACGCTTAAACAATAAAATATCGTCTGCTTCAGCCCATCCTGACATCAGGATGATGGACACGTGGTGTTCTTCATATCGTATCTAACACCTGGAATTACATTTCACCTTTAACTACCAGTGCCATCGGACAGATTGATAGTTTTAATAGCCATTCATAGGATTCAACAGCAAAGAGGAAAATGTATGTCCTGACACAGCTTTAAATTTATGAGCTGGCGTTTCCTCCTGTTTGCCAATTCCTATTGATCAGGTCTTTGGTGCTTGCACTGGAAGGCGTTTTTATTATCATCCCCTCAGCAGGAGATAAGAGACTACATGGAAAGCACGAAACTGGCTAGATTTTTCACTTGGTCCCCGAGTTAATTGAGGGATTTGCAATGAACCAGATGAGTATTGATTTCTACAGGCTTCCGCAGGCATGGAGGTGAAGCAGGCAATTAAAGTGGTCAAATTACGTGCGCAAAAAATATCGAAATTCCTTACATACAGGTGCATTTTACCACGCGTCAACCAAGAAAGAGGATTTTCCCCTAAAAGAAAAAAAAAAATTAAACCATGTGTCAAACATATTAGAGCATTTCTATTCAAAACTTACTCAGACTCCTCTTATATTGTGCATTTTCACCAAGTGTCAAACCAAGGGCGTAGGTTTGCATAGGGACGGTAGGGACATAACACTAGCAACTTTTCAGGATGCTCAAATTGTCCCCACCAACTTTTAAGCAGCCTTATTTCATTATATAAAGAGTTTAAATATACTGTATAGTTAATTTAGATTGTCTTACCATATGTTGTAAGGATAGAATAGACCCTATCATTATTCAGTGAAGTATTTTCATTATGTTCAGACTTATTTATCCCTTTTCACTTGCTGAATGTGCCGGTCCATTTTTTTCCCCCTCAAACAAACGTTTGGTTGGCAGATGACTTGAAGCCCCCACCGTCGGGTCACAAAGACATACTCACACAACCCCAACAGATTCATGTCGACAACATGCCACCCCTTTCGGAGAGGAGGGGAGTAGGATTTTTTTTTTTCCGGCCAGCAGCAACCACTGTAAGTCATGTAAAAAGAGGAAACGCCACTAATTTTGGGGGGGACAGAGCCTTCTCCAGTGCTGCCCCTTCCCTTTGGAACTCACTCCTTAAACCCATCCGCACTTGTTCAGAGCTTCTCACATCCCAAAAATTGTTAACTCACCTTTTTAAATAGGCTTATTAATTTGTAATTGTTTTCGCCGTTGTTTTGTACTGCTCATGTTGTGTTAGCCTTTTCATTGTTTCAACTGTAAAGCGTCTTTGAGCATTGGTAAAAGCGCTCTATAAATAAAATGTATTATTATTATTTTTGTTTTTGCTACTGAAAGTCCGACCTGCAACAGTTAGCATAACATTAAACTTGCTAACCGTCAAAACTACTGCGGTCAGGCCAGCCTCCACAAGGCACAACAAAGTCAAGCTACTCATCCCTTATTTGGATCATTGTTTGCATTGTAATTGCATTGTAATATTGTCCCCACCAGTGTTGTTAATAACGGCGTTAGAATATAACGGCGTTACTAACGGCGTTATTTTTTTTCCGTAATGAGTAATCTAATTGATTTTCTCATCTTGGCAACGCTGTTACCGTTACTGAGGATGGAAAGGCGTGTGTTACTATGCGTTGCTACATTGGTTGAATGACGCGATAAAAGTCTGAGGGAGACGGGACTCACTGAGACGACAGAGTAGAGCAGGAGTGAGTAGGAGGCAAAAAAGTTGTGACGCCGAGCAAACGTGATGCTTGGTGGCTCCAATAATACCTGACTGTAGCCGATAGCCTACAAACTACGCCCACATGATATGGTAGATAAGGTAGACATGGTCGATATCACATATCTATAGAAATAGATGCGAAATGACAGACACGGGGGCGTTAGCAACATGTACAGTATAGGAACTAGATGCGTTAGGAAACAGCGGCCATTTTAAAGCAGTAGACTTCTTAGGAAGGCTCTGTTGTAGAGAATCTTCTTGGCGAACCTGAGTAACTTTTTATCTAAAATACTCCTAAATCGGCAAAATCTTGACTTGAATCTATCTTTAAATGATGAAAGTTTTAAAACTTCCACATGTCAAAAGTAGACAGAAAGGAACCTATGCAATAATGGGAGCAATTTTAACAACTTTTAACAGTTGATTCAGGGTAAAGGGTAAATTATACCCCTTTCCCACTGGCCAAAAAACCTGTGTCAACCCACTAACAATTGGCTTTTGGTGGCAGTGGGAAAGGTGCAGCGACCCGCCTCGACCCGTGTCAATCAACCCGCCAAGCGACCCGCAGTAGAATCACCTCGGCTCTGATCGTCATGCAGTGTGAAAGCAAAACTCCGGGTCAACAGTCAACACCCTAATCTACATGGTGACGTAGGCTCTTACGTGATGCGTCATAACAACATGCCAGTCGCCTCCCATTTAACACGCCCCACAACCGTAGTTACCTCGATGCTCACAACAAAACTAGTAGAATAAGGAGCTAGTAGCGCACCACATTGAACAACATGTCCAAGCATTGGAAAGATGATGAGACCTGCCAGCTCCTTTCCACCCGTGGAGAAAGGAGGCTTCCATGTTGCTCTGCATTGTTTACTTCCTTGAACTGAATGAATTCGGTCGCATTTGTCGACGCGCATCTTAGCGTGGTGACGTCACGTAACCTTACGCACGGCTGAGGAGGGGTGGGGGGGTTAGACATGTGAAAAAAAAAAAAAAAAAAAAACATGAACATGAAACATGAACATGAAAATTATCACCAGTTACTTTGCCAAGTAACTAATTACTCTTACATTCAGGTACAGTAACTGAGTTACTAACACAATTACTTTTTGGGAGAATTTGTAACTATAATTACTTTCTTAAAGTAAGATTAACAACACTGGTCGCTACCAATGTTGAGACCAAACCTACGCCCTTGTGTCAAACTGATTTATTCCTAAATACACTGGAATTCCTCATATACCATGTGCACTTTTTTGACACGAGAGGCCAGCAATGAGAGTGGGTTATGTACTGGCACTCTCTGGGATTTAAAAAAAAAAACGTCTCGCAAAAAACTGTTGTGGAATCATCGAAGTTCATTCCTCGCTACTTTGTAAGCTGCTTAAACCCAGTGCCAGCTTAGCGTTGCCATATTAACATCAGCTTGTGAGACAGTTGTGACAAGCTTCCTTCCTCCACACAGTTGCCTCCCGCTCACACTGCCTGACTGGCGGTGCTGGTAGGGAGTGACTGTCATGAACTGACAACCATGCGGACAAATACTTAAAAACACATTAAGCAGATGTGACTGTGCACGGGCTTTGCATTTTGACATCAAACAAGACTTGTTCAAAACCAGAAGATATGATGGACAAAGCTTAATGTCATTTTAGCAGGTGATGAACGGCGTTTACCTGCTAGGAATTCCTGTTGCGAGGATTAGGAAGGTACGTTTCAGGCTGAAACCCTCAGGTTTTTTCATAAACTGTACAAAATGCCAGAATTTTCCGCTAAAAGCCGTCATCAGTGGAGTCTCTGACATTTAGAGGCCTCTATGCGCCACCTCGGTTGGCATGAGATGCTGGCTGAAGTCATACACTGGAGTGACATTATTCAACAGAGTGGGACAGTCCTCTGGACTAAAATAGAGCTGAAACGAATACTCGAGCAACTCGAGTAACTCGAGTTTAAAAACTGATCCGAGTAATTTTATTCACCTCGAGGAATCGTTTAATTTTGCCAGCTCTAAGCATCATGTTTTGCCAGGACTACTTTTAATGTGGGACAACGCGCTGACGTCACGTGCGTAGAGGAAGAAGCAATAAAAAATAGAAATAAAAAAACCTTCCGCAGCCAACAGCCGCTATAAACTACGCCGACATTGCTAAAAACTACGCCCGCATGATGCTAGTGTGGTAGTAGGTAGTCTCCGATGCATCTCATAGATATCGCATGCATTTAGGACTAGATGCGAAATGACAGACTCGGCCGCGTCTGGGCAGCGTTTGTAAACAACCGCCATCTTTAAGCAGTAGACTTCTCAGTGCTAATAAATATAACGTTACTGTCACTCGCTCACGTAACGTTAGCCCTTCGGAGGGCTAGGTTTCTATTGATTATGACCACTGTTGATGCGTGGCTAACGTGTCTTACATACAGGCTTTATTTCATCTGTAAAAACAAAGCGCTGTAGAGTAATGAGGTTGTAAAATTAAAAGATAATAAAGCTAACTGTCAGTTTTAGCTCAGTAGTCATTGCTGAATAAAACAACAAGTAGCACTGGTCGCTAATTTGTTCCAATACAGCAGGTATTATACATTTATTTTGAACACTGCAAAAACCTCAAAATCTTATCAGTACTTACAGTTTAGACTAATTTAAAACTGCAAACTGCTTTACTGCATACAAACAGGATTGTCTCTGGAGTGTTTTGGTTGAGGATTCAAGGTAATTATTGTATTTTTCATACCATGCGTGCATTGAAACGTGAAAAAAAAAAAATGGGAGAAATTAGCCGCTACAGCATTGGCATTATACTTCGCAATATTTACGTAAAATAAATGCTACCTGCATGTTTTTTTGTTTTTTTTTGCTTTTAACCAAGAATTGACACTCTTTTACATCCATATCTATTAAGAATTCAGGGATTTAAGCAATTATTCACAAGAATTTTCAACAGAAAAAGCTCTTTGTTTACGTACAGCAGCCACTAATTTCCTTACTGACAAGCCACATAGTTAGCAATATTTACGTAAAATAAATGCTACCTGCACGTTTTCTGCTTTTAATCAAGAATCGAGACTGTTTTATGTCCGTATCTATAAAGAATTCAGGGATTTTAACATTTTTAACATTTTAACATTTTCAACGAAAAAAGCTCTTAGCGTTTCCACTCGGTGAGCTTTGACGGAGATAGGCCCCCTATGAATCGTCCCCGTGCCCGTCGCCCGTCAATATATTACAAAATCTGTGTTTTAAATTCATATACTGTATTGAAAAGTCAATTACATGCAATGGTATTTTCTCATACCTGTTAAGTTGTAGAAATTGCAAATAGGGAGATTTCTGTTTGCCAACCCCGATGACGCGCGCGCGCGCGACAATCGCTAAGACAAAATGCAACCATTTTTTTTTCAAGTTCATTTTGGTCACAACACTTGTGTAAAAATTAACTACACTGTCAAAGAACCTCTTTTTGGTGGCATCAGAGATAGTCTTCAACTTGCTCCATGTATTGTCTGGCATCATGTGATACTGCTATGTTGCCTGTGTCATGCCAGTTCTCCTTGTTCCTGTAATCAACATCTAGGATATCCTCAGCTTTCCTGATCACATCCATTTGCACAAATTTGGACATCAGCTCCCTCAGCAGCCTCTTCATCTCATCAACCATCACTCCAATTAGGGTTTCGTCAGACTAAATCAGCAAGATTAAAAACATTAATTACATCATTTAGAAAATTAATCATATTTGTTTTTAAAAGTATCTTTGTCATGGCAGTTTTTTAATTGAATTGTAACCTAGAATTGAAACTTTATATTTTTTGTTTCAGCACAGTAATAATGATATAATGTAATAAAGTGTATAGTATACACTTTAGCTTTAGCATAATAGCGAATCTAAATGATTAAACTTCAAGTAAGTAACGATATGCTTTCTTACTTAAATTCATATATTGTGGGGGTAGGACCGCAGTAGTTTAATATTCCATGATGATCCACAAAAACACAGAGTAAAGCAGCGACTTCTTCCTCATCGTTCTCCCATCATTAGCTCTAATGCTATTAGCATTAGGCTAGTTAGCTATCGCTGGCAGGTAAGACTTACGGCAATTACGTTGACGAACGTCGTTTTTCCCGAATACTGGAGGCCGACCAGGGTCAGCTCCATCTCTTCCTTCCAAAATAAAGACTTGAACCAGTCTAAAAGCCGGTTTATTAGTGCCAGCATCTTGGGAAGTCGGTGGTGCTTCGCCTCTTCCCTCCCTGTCAGATGATTGGTTGGGCTTTTCCAGCTCTGAAGGAGAGTGAGGGCAGGGAAGTCGGAGACGGCCAGGCTATTCGTTGTTGGTCACTTTCCGAATCGGGCCGAATGGTATCGTTACAAAACGGTGACAAACAAAAACGTAAAAAAAAAAAAAAAAAATTGACATTTTGGGAAAATCGGGAGATTTGGCTTTCTAATCGTGAGGCGTGAGCATTGGGGTCAAAATCGGGAGTCTCCCGACCAAATCGTGAAACTTAACAGGTCTGTTTTCTGCCACCAGGGGGGCTATGCCCCCCCCCATAATCTCCGTGTATGCATTTTTGCTGTCTTTTTCATTTTTTGACATGGTCATAGCATCTTGAAGCGTTTCGCCATAACATACTGTATGCTATGGTTATAATGATACAGTGCATTAATCTGGATCGCTACATTGATAAATTAAGCAATTATGTAATCAAATCGATAAATACATAAATGTCTAAAATCCCATGTATAATTTTACCCCAAACACACTGTATTTCATTCTTCATAGCCCGCCACGTGCATTTTGTGCAGCAACCAGATTAGAACATTTGTTAAAAAATATATTCAAATGCCCCTCGTGCATTTTTACCATGTGTAATGTTCAATGATGTATTGGCTTTTCGTGTTTATTGTATTGTGTTCGGGGGTCTCAGCTCTTTTGTTGTTGTCGCTGTTGTTTTGCTTCCACATAAAAGCACGGTTTCCCTCTTCTAGTGCTGAATAATTCCTCTGTTGAGACATACAGTATAGGACAGGATGAGCCTCAGCTCCTGACAGGTCCAGTCTTCCAGTCACCGACTAAATTTAACATGCGTAAGCCTCTTAGCGATACAATGCTTGTTCTGTCAAAAACAAAAGGTGTCCTTATTATTTGCCGTAAAAGACCGGTGGCTCAAAATGATGTTTGGCTGCCACGCTGATTTCCGGGCCGCGCTACGAAGCTACACATTTTGGAAGCGTACATTTGTTTACCGCGCAGCCTATATTACTTATATTGAGAGCCAGGCTGAGGGTGCTTGAGTCTAGACGGATGTTATTTGGCGTAACGACTTCTTTTCAAAGGGCTCCACTTGCGGCTCACTTTTAGACATGAAACCAAACATATTTACCATAAGACTGGCTGGATTATCAATGCGTAATACATCACACAGGGTGTATGATTTGTCGGGGTAATGAGCACAGTTCCCTCCTAATGTGCTCCACCCTCCCCGGCTGCCCTGATTGATTAGACCAAACAAACCCCCCGCCTGCCCTCATGCGTTGATGTATTAACCCCGGTGTATTACAATTTTCCCTTCGAATCACTGTGTTAGGAGCAGAACAAAGACGGACCACAGGGTGGGGTAGGAGGACACACAGGCAGCAGCACTATGTGATGCCACTCTGCTGCGCATAGAAGGATGATAAATACACCAAGACACTAAAGTGGGATTTTTTTTAATAATGGACTATGTGCTGTAACTCTCTAGGATTTGGTAAATTCTATTGTTATTTAATTATTAATAGTCAATTATTTACGGTTCTCGGAAACAAGTGCATGAAATTAAACCTTGGCATACAAGTAACATGCTGCCTCACTATGTCTAAACATCAAAGACAGTATTATCTGATAACAGGTTGCAGCCTGTTCTGGTATATTTCCATGAAAATGGTTTGTTTACCCCTTTGGTGTTTAATAGCATGGATAATGTGCATTGATAACTTGCGCTCCAGTATGATTCTAGGCCCCAACATGGGGCTGCTATTCTATGATGTTACAAACAGCCTCAAATTAATATTTTTTTGTAGTTTCCTCACTAGTGATAATGACAGCGATAGACATCCAGCCATGTGACATCCAATCATCCCTCTACTGTGAATGTGTTTTGCTTTAAAGAATACTGCGTTTCCCATGAGGACCAGCGCACACCCGCACAGTGTTGTAAAATTATGAACTCCCGGTTGCCCGCAGATGGATTAAACGACATTTCTGTTTTCAGCGGCTGTGTGAAGGATAAATAGTTTAGGGTAATGAATCCAGTTGTGGCTAAACAGTAGCATATGACGGTTAGCAACCATGTGGCTAATCCCCCCCACCCCACCTGAACTCGCCAGCGCTAACGGGTTTGGTTAAGGGGGGGGGGGGTTTAATGCCAGAAAAAAGAATGAGGCCTACAAAGAAAAGAACACAGTGCCTATTAGAGGTGGGAATCTTTGGGCACCTAACGATTCGATTACGATTTAGAGGCTACGATTCCATTATAAATCGATTATTTATTACACCCCCCCACCCCCGCTATTAGCCACATTTAATGTTTTGTACATTAGTTAAAAAAAAAAAAAAAAGCTTCGCAGGCTTAAATAAATAAATAAACATTAAATTAATTTAATGTTGTGAATCAACCGTTAAAGTTGTTAAAATTGCTCCCGTTATTCCATAATTTCCCTTTTGTCTACTTTCGACATGTGAAAGTTTTAAAACTATTTTAAAGATAGAGTCAAGTCAATATTTTGCCGATTTAGGAGTATTTTAGATAAAACGTTAATTAGGTTCGCTTGGAAGTTTCGCTACAACAGCCTTGCAGGGAAGTCTACTGCTTTAAGATGGCGGCCGTTTACTAACGGTCGCATCTAGCTTTTTGTACATATGCTGCTAATGCCACCGAGTCTATTTTGCATCTAGTCCTATATAAATATGATATCTACCGTACCATTATGTGGACGTACTTTGTAGCAGCTGTCGACAGCAGTCAGGTATGTTGTTGTTGTTGTTTTTTCTTTCTTTTTTTTTTAATCTCGCGGCATGAGTTGAGCTAGAGCCGTGAGTTGAGCATTGGCATTAGCCGAGGGGCCGGGCAATGACAAGCATGATGTTTAGCTACTCTCGCTCCGTTCCTCATTGCGCCCCGAAGACCGCGCGGCGCGCGGAGTGTGTTTTACTTCCGCTTTACTCGACATATTTCAATAATCGGAATTTGGATGTTTGTGAATTGTTCTCGAATCTTCCAGGGCCGAATCGGGAATAATCTAAGAATCGGAAATTTCGCACATCTCTAGTGCCTATAGTCAAACATGGTGGAGGTCCAATGATGTTTTGGGGTTGGTTTACTACCACTGGCACTGGGTGCCTTGACTGTGCAAGGAGTCATGAAAAATGAAGACTATCAAAAAGTTTTGGGCCAGAATGTAGGGTATAGTGTCTGAAAACTAGGACTGCGTCAGCCTTCATGACTGATCCAACAGGACAATGACCCAAAAAATACCTCACATAGCACCAAGAAATGGTTGGAGACAAAGTGCTGGAGAATTTTGAGGGGTCATCGATGAGTCTGGATCGTAATTATATTGAACACTATGGAGAGATCTCAAAATTGCTGGAACAGTTCGCAAAAGTAGAGTGGTCCAAAATTCCATCTGAGAGGTGCACGAAACTTGATGATTATAGGAAGTGATTGCTTTCCTTTATTTCTTCTAAAAGATGCGCAACCAAATATTGAGTTGAGGGTGCCAACAATTTTGTCCACTCATTTTTTGCATTATGTGTAGAATTGTGTACTTTTTGGCTTTTCTATTCAGCTTTTTTATTTTTCCAATGCGCATCCAAGAAATAAACACATTCATACTGAACACATTTGTAATTTCATTAATTTCTGTGCGAAATGCTGTATTTTCTGGAATAATTTCAGGGGTGCCAATAATTTCGTCCATGAGTGTATGTTTTATTAATGTCGGGAGCAGAAAAACACGATCGGAACAACCCTAATATATATATATATATATATATATATATATATATATTTTTTTAAGGGGGTTGCCAAAGCGTCTTGTCGCGCAGGGCACCATGTAGGGTAGGAACAGCAAACAATAGCAAACAATAGCAACCAATATATATATATATATATATATATATATATATATATATTTTTTAAAGGGATCCACGGATAGAAAGACATGAATAATTAATGAAGAATAATTTGATATTGAAATCCCTCTAAATGTTTTCGTTTTTATACAAGTTGTAAAATTAGTTTAACTAGTACGTCACCATTGTTGTTGATGTCGCAGGGCGGTGACATCACATGGTTACGCTGCCGAGCTTCCAGAGTATGACTCTAGCGACATAAACATGTCATGTGTTCAACCCTTTCGACTTAAACCCGAGAGTAACATTAATGAGCATGACAGCACTGTCGATATATCATCAAAAGCCAAATGAACGGGAAAGACTGGTTGAGATGAGAGTAGAAAAAAACTTGTGTTGTGCCAAAATGTGCCACACCGGCGAAACTTCCAACAGGAGGCAAATTTTACACCCAAAGTACTACCGTAGGCTTTTAGCTTTTTTTCTTTAGATGCATACAGAACATACTAAAAATGCCTTAAGAAAATACTTAAATGTAGTATTATAAAATAAGGATGGTTTAAATATGCTACGGGACTAATGTGGTCAACAGATCAACAATCTGCTTTAAAGCTACCACAAGAAAATACAATCCTTAAAATTTGTCATGACCATACCATTTATTTAGCAATTGGGGAAAAACACTTTGGTAAAAAGAATATCCTGTAAATATATTGGAGTACAGCGATTGAAACAATGACATTTTTATGGCTCTCTTCGTCGCATTTTCCTCATTGTGAATAATTCCCCCTCAGTGAGGTGAATGGTTTCATCTGTTTTACTACTCTCCTGCCGACGTCATCCTCCTGTTGGGGACGCTAGAGCCTTTTGATGGTAGGCGTGGCTAAAAAGCAGATTAAAAGACTAATTTCTCGTAATTTGCGCTTTGCCAAATTGTTGTGTATAGTCTAATTGTCTCAATATGATTCTAATTCTCATAATAATTCTATGACTTTTTTAAATCCTGTCGTAGGCAACTAAATCAATGGTAATATTTTCTGTTTCTAATAGCATATTTTAGTAAAAGAGAATAATTGTAGCTTATCAGAACCAACCAGTCTTTAAGTCTGAGGTTCCCTTTTAGTTTTATTCAGTAATAATTTGTATGAAAGTAGCTAATTCCTCCATGTAACTAGCGGGGAGTGATTTGTTTCTCATAAATCTTCTTGAAGAGACAATAAAGTAGATTTGCAAATAAGTTTGCAGTGAACCCCTCACATTCTTGCTTATTAGATGGACAATTAACATTTTATATGGCTGTTTGCAAGTCATTTACTCAGCTTGAAGTGCTCTTTTTTTGACATGTGAAAATGGGGATTTTAGAGCAAAGTTATGAAATTAGAGGGCTATATTACACACCCTGAGGCAGTGTTGCTAAAATGTCCCTCCTGGTGGCCGCCGCGCTTTTCAGATGCCACTGGGGGAAGCTAACAGGATTAGCACCACCATATATATCCACTACCTCACCCCCACCTCTATCCAGTTTTGCCCTCACGCATGCCTATAAGAGGCCATTTCTATGGTAATGTTCAGTTTACACCACTAGAAAAAAACTATCATTTGCCGATTTAGCCATAAAAACAATGACGAATTGCATGCGCCCCCATCACAGAAGCAGATTACTATCAGCTTTCTGTCTGTGTGTGAGTGTGTTTATTTATTTATTTTAAATTGATGCGTGGACCCCCAGGATACAACCTAACCAGAATCCATTATAACAGTATTCACAGGATGCTCTTGCTTTCTCACATTTAGTAATGCCTTTTGTTTTCATTCATTCTGTGTGATTACCTTACCAAGCTTCCCATTGAAACACATATTTCTGAACTTGCCTTGCTGTTGCAAAACCCAATTGAACAGTATATTCCAAGAATATATTTCCCCAGAAGAACTGACGTCAGCATTCTGTTCATTTAAAATGAGTCTCCTTTTTGAATAGGCATGGTTCCTGTCAAATGTGTTGCATCTGACGGTAATGGTGAGGTTGTGGCATGACACACTCTCACACAATTCAGAGGCGCGTCCTAGTTCTCATGCCTGGATGTATCACCAGGTGGCAGCATTTATGCACAGACAATGTATTACATGCGCTTCCTTAGAGCCTCAGTCAAAAAGCTTGCAAGACAGCCAGACAGACACTGCACGTTTTTATAATGGAAATTAAAACTCTAATTTCTAGCGGGGGCACCCCGATGTCTCATCACGGGGAAAAAAATGGAAGGTATTTAAGGTGGATAAAAATTTAATGGCTCATTCATAATTTACAACAACAGATGGGCACTCTGGCGTGTGCCATTGGAATGATGCACATCGGAATGTTGTCACTTTGCTGCTGCTCTATGTGTATGTGCTTTGCACGATGGGGTCATTACTTTTTTGTCTCATTAAAAACACACAAAGTACTTTCAGTATGTTGGCAGCTCAAGGTCATCGGTTGCAAAAATTACATTAGCATGTGACATGAATTAAAATGATGGGAGGTGAGAGGGAGCGTGTGTCTCGTTCATCTGTGTCCATTTCTTATTTATTGAAAAAATATACTAGTCACGAGAACATTCATAATTTAAAAATTATCAACTGAAACTGCGAGCAGTCTAGCAAATGAAAGATTCTCAGATCAAAATGAGTTGTGATATACACTGCTGGGCAAAAGTATTGGCACTCTGCAATTCTGTCAGATAATGCTCAATTTCTCCCAGAGACTGATTGCAAATACAAATGCTTTGGTAGTAATATCTTGATTTAATTTGCTTGCAATGAAAAAACACAGAACGGGGGAAAAAAATCATTATTTTACCAGGGCTGTCAAAATTATTGCGTTAACGGGCGGTAATTAATGTTTTTAACTAATCACGTCAAAATGTTTGACTCAATTAACGCACATGCCCCACTCAAACCAATTAAAATGACAGCAGTGTCATGTTCACTTGTTACTTGTTTTTTGTCTCCCTCTGCTGGCGCTTGGGTGTGACTGATTTTATGCACCATGAGCATTGTGTAATTATTGACATCAACAATGGCGAGCTACTAGTTTATTTTTTGATTGAAAATTTTACAAATTTTATCAAAACGAAAACATTAAGAGGGGTTTTAATGTAAAATTTCTATAACTTGTACTAACATTTATCTTTTAAGAACTACAAGACTTTCTATCCATGGATCGCTTTAACAGAATGTTAATGTTAATGCCATCTTGTTGATTTGTTATAATAAACAAATACAGTACTAATGTACAGTATGTTGAATGTATATATCCATCTTGTCTTTCCATTCCAACAATAATTTACAGAAAAATATGGCATATTTTATAGATGGTTTGAATTGTGATTAATTACGATTAATTTTTAAGCTGTGATTAACTCGACTGAAAAATTTTGATCGTTTGACAGCCCTACATTTTACACAAATGGTAAATGGTAAATGGTGTTATACTTATATAGCGCTTTTCCAACTTTCAAGGCGCTCAAAGCGCTTTACACTATCTCGCCATCCACCTACTGGTGACGCAGCACCAGGAGCAACGTGGGGTTCAAAGTCCAAAAATGTATTGGCACCCTCAGCCTAATACTTGGTCGCACAACCTTCAATGGGATTCAGGTCTGGACTTATTGCTGGCCACTTTAAAAGTTTCCAGTGCTTTCTCTCAAACCGGAATGCATTACCGTATTGGCCCGAACATAAGACGGCCCTGATTATAAGACGACCCCCTCTTTTTCAAGACTCAAGTTTGAAAAAAAGACTTTTTGGACATCACATTTTTATACAGAAAATAATTACAGTACATCTGAAACAAATGATTATAAAAATATATTTGAGAGAAAAAGCATGTTATTTTGCCTCATTCAAATCTTAATATCTGAACATTTAAATACCGCAATTTCCCGATTATAACGCGTACCCGTGTATAACGCGCACCCCAAATTTACTTGTAAAATCTAGGGAAAATTACTGTACCCGTGTTTAACGTGCACCCTAATTTTAGCACCAATAAATATAGGAATACAAGAAAACAGAGCTCGTGTACAGATACAGAAATGTAATTTTACTGACTAGTGAAACACAGCACAAGCATAGAACATTGGTAGTTAAAAACATTACCGTAAACTGACAATATGCACGGTAATAATATGATCTGACAACTTCTCCAATTTACCAGAATCCAGGAGAAAACAAAACAGATGTGACTTTTTCTCGTTCCATCATGATGAATCAATGTTTCTTCCATGTAGTGATACGGTGAAATAAAAGTGAGGACTGAATTCGGAAATCGGAAAGAGCGCATCGCTGTAGACCAGACATGTCCAAAGTGCGGCTCGTGGGCCAAATGCGGCCGTGGTCAAATTTCATCCGGCCCCCAGCCTCTGTCATAAGATCAATAACTTCTGGCCCGCACACAGACTTAATAAATTGGTTAGCAGTACTGCTACCAGCATATGAAGTGGCTTACACATTAAATACTGCTACTCATTTACCCACTAAAAGGCAGCAGCACTCTAAGCAATGTTACCCCGTGTGGCGCTTGACTTCCAATTTTCTAAAATGGCAACAATCAACAACAACAACAAAAAGTTGACTGCGACAGCTGACGCTCAATGATTAGCTGCTAATAACAGTAATAACAAATGGTTAGCATTAGCACATCGTTCAAACCATTACACAACTGGATTTAAGTGTCCGATCGCGAGTGAAAACACAACAACAACAACACAAAAGATGATACATACAGGCGTTGCCTCTGTAGATTTTAACATTAACAAAGAACGTAGGCTCGTAGAAGTGTTTCCCTCTCTCACGAACTCGCTCACTCGCTTGGATGCGGCATTTCTTCTTCGGGTGTAAGCGCGCTCTTCACGTGAGCGCGTTCTTCGCGTGAGGAAGCGCAAGGGCGCCCCCACTTGAGCGTGTAAGCGCCACAAAAACTAAAAGGCATGCATTTCAATGTAATGGTAAATAATAGACGTTAACCCAGTAGTCCCCAAACTGCGGCCCGTGGCCCAAATACGGCCCGCCTCCACATTTGGGCTGGCCATTTTGAATTTTTTTTTTCCTCAATATTGTCATTTATTTCCTGGCCTTTTCCTTGAAGAATTCAGAGAGGGTTATTTGGTTATTATTATATTTGATTGTGGCTTTCTGAAAAACAATAATTTTTTTACATTTATGCACTTCTGCAATCGTCACACTTTTTCTGTTACAAACTGACCCCGGCCCCTCATCAGAGAAGGGAAAAGTTATGTGGCCCTCACAGGAAAAAGTTTGGGGACCGCTGCTTTAACACATATTGCCAAAGGCAGAACAACAACCTATCTGCCAATATATATCAATATTTTTTATTTCTATTAGATAAATGTTTCAGTAAAATGTTACACATTCTTGCGTATTTGCCACTTATTGCCACAGTAAACATTGAGGCTTTGGGCCTCTTTTGATCTCGTTGTGAGTTTGTAAGGTTGTGACTTCTGATTAAACAAACTCGATGCCAATCAAAATGTTTGTTCTTCTTTTTCCCCAAATTAGAATCGATAAGAGAATCGATAAAGAATCTAATCGTTAAGCAATATCGATAATGGAATCAGAATCGTAAAAATCCTATCAATTCCCATCCCTACCCATGACCTCTGAGGAAGACCCAGCTTTCCCTTCATTATGCAGCAAAAATTGTTGGTAGTCTTCAGACTTCATAATGCCATGCACACGGTCAAGCAGTCCAGTGCCAGAGGCAGCAAAGCAATCCCAAAATATCAGGGAACCTCCGCCATGTTTGACTGTGGGGACCATGTTCTTTTCTTTGAATGGCTGGTCCCCCCCTAAACTATGTTGATGCCTTTTCCTCAAAAGGTCTACTTTTGTCTCATCTGACCGGAGAACATTGTTCCAAAACGTTATTGGCTTTCTCAGGTATGTTTTGGCAAACTCCAGCCTGGCTTTTTTATCTGGGTCAGAACTGGGGTCTTCCTGGGTATCCTACCATGGAGTCCCTTTTCATTCAGACGCCGACGGATAGTATGGGTTGACACTGTTGCACCCTCGGACTACAGGACAGCTTGAACTTGTTTGGATGTTAGTCGAGGTTCTTTATCCACCATCCGCACAATCTTTCGTTGAAATCTCTCGTCAATTTTTCTTTTCCGTCCACATTTAGGGAGGTCAGCCATAGTGCCATGGGCTTTACACTCATTGATGACACTGCACACGGTAGACACAGTAACATTCAGGTCTTTGGAGACTTGTAGCCTTGAGATTGCCCATGCTTCCTCATAATTTTTCTTCTTAAGTCCTCAGACAGTTCTTTGGGTTTCTTTCTTTTCTCCCTGCTCAATGCGGTACACACAAGGACACAGGACAGAGGTTGAGTCAACTTTAATCCATTTTAACTGGCTGCAAGTGTGATTTAGTTATTGCCACCACCTGTTATGTGCCACAGCTAAGTAACAGGTGCTGTTAATTACACAAATTAGAGAAGCATCACATGGTTTTTCAAAGGCTGCCAATACTTTTGTCCAGCCTATTTTTGGAGTTTTGTGTAAAATAATTATGATTGAATTTTTTACCCATTCTCTTTTGTGTTTATTGCAAGCACAATAAATGAAGGTATTACTATCAAAGCATTTGTAATTGCACTCATTTTCTGGGAGATATTGAGCGTTATCTGACAGAATTGCAGGGGTGAAATACATTTTGCCTGCAGTGTAAATATTCAACAACATACAGTATTATGGATGTGTCTTTTCTTTTTCATTGTTATTTGTGATTTTATTGACTAGATTATATTCATGTCTGAATTTTACTAGTCACATTCCCACAAACGTTGGCTATGTCAGCATGGGATCGATTCCCATTCAATGACAGTGTAGATGTATATTGGAATAGCTGTCCATTGGTGCCCTGTGACAAAGCCGTTGCATTGAGATAAGAATTTAACCTGTGTGTGACTGTGCTCATAATGCAAAACACTCATACCTTAAGTATCAACACACTTGACCATCCGCAAAGTGCTTCCCTTGGTTACATTTGCCAGCCCTGGCAAACTCCCAGCAAACCCACATTCCTCAGAACTTTTGGAAATAATGTGTCAAATTTCTAGAATAGTTTAGAATTATCAGTGAGAACTAGACATTACAGATTTCATGGGTGGTCCGTTTCTTTCTATTTGTGGGCCCTTAAATGGTCTCAAAAAGCCATTCTTTTCAAGACAGCGTAAGACTGTCATTATTATTTAACAGAGCCATTTGGAGTCAAATTGGTTATTTTCAGTCTTTTTTTAAATTATTATTATTATTATTTTTTTTTTTTTTTGAAGCAAACATCGAGAATTTGATACCAGTTTGTAACACACTTGCTAAATATTCAAAATTGTTTTTACACTATGCTGTTTGAAGTAGCAGAGCAGTTTAAAAACACTAGCATTTAAAAATACTGTTGTTTGTGTTCGTTTTATTTCCCTAACCTTGAATATGGTTCCCCCTCGGTTAAGAATAAAGTGAATTGCAATCAGAACTCTCGGAAGCCAAATCACATTGTAACGCTGATAACTTGACCTGCTGCGAAAGTCTTTGTGAGCCGGGTGCGACACCCGAACATGTGATTTGTTGCACTGATTGCATTAGATGCTTGGAGTCGGTCCCCATGGAGGAGCAACACGGCAGTTTGTACCCCAGCTGTAGCTGAAGATCTAATAATCCATCCTGCAGTGCCATTATGTCCTTGATGGGCCAAACCCAATCTTGGCTTTTCTTTGTGTCTGGCCCTGCAGGGTAGAGAACATGAGTGAAACCTGAAATGGAGTAAAAGCAAGATGTAAAATATTCATTTGATAGAGACTTGACTTATTCCCTAATCAACAGGTAGTTTTTAAAATTACAGATACTTATTTTGACGAAGGGACTTTATTTTGTGGCCCCCATTTGACATCAAATTGCTGCTTCCACAAATCTTGCGATGGACAATAACAAAAAAAAAAAAAAAAAAAAAAAAAAAAAAAACCCTCAATATTAACTACTTTAGAATATAATTTAAGAACATAAAATAGCAAAAATGATTCCAAATGACTCTTAAATTGTTGACACTGATATGGAATACAGTTGGGCAGATAAGTATTTAGTCAACCACTAATTGTGCAAGTTCTCCCACTTAAAAATATTAGAGAGGCCTGTAATTGTCAAAATGGGTAAACGTCAACCATGACAGACAGAATGTGGAAAAAAAAAACAGAAAATCCCATTGTTTGAATTTTAAAGAATTTATTTGCAAATCATGGTGGAAAATAAGTATTTGGTCAATACCAAAAGTTCATCTCACTACTTTGTTATGTACCCTTTGTTGGCAATAACGGAGGCTAAACGTTTTCTGTAACTCTTCACAAGCTTTTCGCACACTGTTGCTGGTATTTTGGCCCATTCCTCCATGGAGATCTCCTCTAGAGCAGTGATGTTTTGGGGCTGTCGTTGGGCAACACGGACTTTCAACTCCCTCCACAGATTCTCTATGGGGTTGAGAACTGGAGACTAGGCCACTCCAGGACCTTGAAATGCTTCTTACCAAGCCACTCCTTTGTTGCCCTGGCTGTGTGCTTGGGATCATTGGCATGCTGAAAGACCCAGCCACTTCTCATCTTCAATGGCCTTGTTGATGGAAGGAGATTTTCACTCAAAATCTCTCGATACATGGCCCCGTTCATTCTTTCCTTTACACAGATCTTTGCAGAAATACAGCCCCAAAGCATGATGTTTCCACCCCCATGCTTCACAGTGGGTATGATGCTCTTCGGATGCAATTCAGTATTCTTTCTCCTCCAAACACGAGAACCTGCGTTTCTACCCAAAGGTTCTAATTTGGTTTCATCTGACCATAACACATTCTCCCAGTCCTCTTCTGGATCATCCAAATGCTCTCTAGCGAACCGCAGACGGGCCTGGACGTGTACTTTCTTCAGGAGGGGGACACGTCTGACAGTGCAGGATTTGAGTCCCTGGCGGTGCATTGTGTTACTGATGGTACCCTTTGTTACTGTGCTCCCAGCTCTCTGTAGGTCATTCACTAGGTCCCTAGCCCTAGCCCAATTCTTAACTAGACACAGAGGTATTGCAGATATTGTGATAACTAGATAGTAACCTTTGCTATGTGTGGAAGTCATTTAATGTTGTGAATCAACAGTTAAAGTTGTTAAACTTTAAACCCGCTATTGCATTAGTTCCCTTCTGTCTACTTTCGACATGTGTAAGTTTCAAAACTGTTTCATCATATAAAGATAGATTTAAGTCAGGATTTTGCCAATTTAGAAGCAATTTATAAATAAAAATTACTTAGGTTCGCTAAGAAGGTTCTCTACAACAGAGCCTTCCTGAGAAGTCTACTGCTTTAAGATGCCGGCTGTCTACATCTAGTTTTTATTTATACATGTTGCTAATTCCACAGTGTCTGTCATTTGCATCCAGTTCTATATATATGATATCTACTCTAGCATCACGTGGGCGTAACGGTAACGGCGTTGCCAAGATGAGAAAAGTAATTAGATTACTCACTACTGAAAAAAATAACGGCGTTAGTAACGCCGTTATCAACAACACTGGAGGTAAACCGTGCGGGCGATGACGTAACACATGAGAGTGCTCTTTTCTTCACTTGCGTAGTTTGCGCAAATGCAGGCGTACCTTGCAGAAGCGGGGGGACCTTAAACGCACCTTAAACATAGTGCGGATAGGTATAAAAATAGTCGGCAAAATACCCTGGAGAAAGTTACCTTTCCTAGTGTAGAAGTAGCCCGAGTCCAGGATGGTTTGCAGCGCACATCGATGTGACGCTACATATACACTAAGATGGAGCTGGTGGACAGAACTCTGTGGAATAAATAAATCATAAATATAGATGGAAACGGATTATGCTACACAAGTACACTGGAACAATTCAGAACCTTTTTATTAGACTTGTTGTTTAAGTCAGTTGTTGTCATGTAAGTAAATCTGACATAAGTAGATTTTCTTTTTGGAAGTGCATGTGCGGCAGCCTCGGAGGTTGTTTAACATGGGGGTTTGACAGTTGCTGTCATATTTTCAGGAACGAAGCACCGTACCAGATCGTTCCAGTCCCTAAGCTTTTACCGGTACGGCAAATCGGAATGTTCCGGCCCACTTTTACCCCTCATGACTGGTTACATGCATGCCCTCTGAACAGGGGCGCTGCCAGGGATTTTGGGCCCCATGAAAGATATCACTTTCACCACCACTAATGCTGGGACACACACACACACACACACACACACATTTAGAGTATCAACTACGTAATTTCCTGCATTCTGGTGAATCCACATTAATTTGTGCATTTTCTGCATTAATTTAAGATGAAAATATATTTATGTAAACATACAACGTATAGAGCAGTACTTCTCAAATAGTGGGGTGAGCCCCCCCAGGGGGGCGCAGAGCGATGCTGGGGGTGGCGCGTATGACCTTGGGGAACATACTTTTTTGCCGTACATGAATAAAGTGTCATTGCACATCCACTCAGTGGGTGGCAGTGCCGCTCTTATTTTCAGCGTGTGCGCAATATTTTTGAACCAAACAAGAGTACACAGCAAAGAGCACCAGAGATATGAAAAGCTAATACAAGGAAATATGATGAAGCGTATGCAGCATTTGGCTTTGACTTTTAGTACAGTGGGAGATGAGGAAAGACCAGTCTGTTTACTTTGTCTAAAAATGTTCGCAGAGGACAGCAGGATTTTTTTTTTTTTTTCTCCGCGAAAACGAGCCAAATATAGCCAACAATCCTCCCGCTTAGTCAGTGTTACCTAAGTAAACCAGCAAGCTCTGTCAGCATCATATAAGGTGGCATACCTGGTTGCTCAGTGCAAAATAAACCAACACCAAAGCAAAGGAGCTGATACTGCTCGCAGCAAAAATAAAAACTGTCCCTCCGTCCAATGACACTGTCCTTTTTGTTCTATTAATTTTTGTTTGTTTGGTCTAATTGTTTGGCATATTATCCTGATGAGTTAATGTTGCTAATCAATTTAAATGTATTATTATTGATTTTAATACATTTTACTTATTAGTATCAAATGGTCAAACTATGCAACTTGACCGGATTTTTACCGTATAGATGTTTTTTTTTTTTCTAACACTTTATTGAAAGTTGATCGTTATTACTTTTTTCTTTTAATATTGAAAAGAACACAATGTTATGCAGAGGTGTACTTATGATAATAAGAATTTTATATATAAATGATACTACAGTATGTTTATAGTGGCGGCAGAGAGTGGGGGGGGCGCGGGGAAGGTTTACGTCTTCCCGTGGGGGGCATAACAGAAAATAAATGAGAAGCACTGGTATAGACCAATAATGAATAGACTGATATCATCTATAAGAAATGTACTGAAGGCCATCTTTTACAATCTAAATATAATTAGAAATATTCTCAAAGCAAATACAAGAATGACTTAGAAGAAATGTTTTAATTTAACTATCCTGCAGTATACGTTACAGTATACAGTATACAACTGTTTTAGTATGAAGAGCTTGCTAAGGGTTTGCCTGCTGTACGGACTAAATGTAAGCTAAAAGATGGAGCAAACACTAGCTAGCAAACAATTACAGTATTTCATTATGGAGTAGGCACAGTGCCACCTGGAAACTTGAGCTCTGAAGCGAGGTCCCTTGTTAACAAACTAAATTCAATTGATGCCAAACTAAATTCAATTCAATAAATTCTTGACAAACTGGATCCAAGTCGATTTAAAAAAAAAAAAATTCCACACCAACTTTCAACATCTATAGGCTACCAAAAAATGCTGTCATTATTTGAAATTCATGTTTTTGAATAGGTGAATGTCGCTCATTGAGGCCAGGAAAATCCTGTATTTCTTAGTGAGGTGGGACCTCACTTCGGAGCTTTGTAACAGACATGGCGAGGTTCCAGATGGGGCTGGAGTGGGCTAAGTTAACGGGTTCATTTTTAGCACTACACTGACACAAGACACCAACCTTCCTTTGTGAAGTACTTTGTCATATCCTGTTGGCCTTTTCTACCTCTCTCCTGTTTTGCTTTCTTTCCTCTTTTGATAATCTGATTTTTGTTTTGAAAACATTTCTGCAGTACCACATGCTCCAAGTCATTGACTGGTGTAAATGCGCACCGCTGCTCCCGATCTGATCGAAGGAAGGGCGGACCAAACCATTTAATGAAAATACGGGGGTTTGACTGGCAATACATATGCTCTCTGGGTGTTTACTTTTTGCCAAAAACAAAACAATAAAAAGAAACCCTTTGTTTTATTCCTATTAATATTATATTGATTAATATTTAAATTTGCAAACGATTACCTAATATTCTAGTTTTCTTTGTGGGCCCCATCAGGGCATGGGCCCTTAAAATCAATATCAGTTTTCACCCCTATACGGCGCCCCTGCCTCTGAACGTCACAAAAAGTCTAATAATGAAACCGGTTGTAATCTGTCAAGCATTTTTCGGCCTTGCCTGTGTGTAAAATAATGGGCTGTAATATGCCCCCTCCCAAAGTTCCCCTCTGGTAGTCACATTGTTGCTATAGCAACACTCGGCTGTGGCAGTACAGCAAACGGGCCGCTGAAGATAAATTGCTCATTTGCCACATGTTGGCTATTGTGCCATATGCGCTCATTTTCTTGACATGGGATTTATGCGGTGGAGCGAACGGGCACCGCGTCGTTTCTGTTCTAGTTGGACTGAGGTACAGATGAATTGAGCTGATGACCTGTGTGTTCACTAACAATTGCTTAATTAACCTCCCGCCTCGCCTCAAAAGAATATGAGCGGGCCACCAACTGGCCGGCAGGTGACCGCTCAAACACGTGCGCGTTTAAAAAAAAAAGAAAAAAAAAAGGATTGATCGGCCCGATCACACCTTTCAATGAAACGTGCAAGGTAATTGCATTTGGAAGGCTCCAATAGACAGAAGGCTTTATTTGGAAGAGCGGCCCCCGCTGGGTCACTTTGAGTCGGCCAAGCACAAACGTGTCAGGGCCGCCGCCAGATGTGTCGCTTTAAATTCCTGCCAACAACAGTTGCCTCAAAGTTTGTATTCATTGGTGTGTGCCAGTGCAAACATAAAAAAACAGTGGTGTTGATTTTGCTCTATCATGTTGCTTTGTGATATTAAAAGACCTGGAATCCAGATTTGAAAGTAGGCCTCATTGAGAAGGGTTGGAAAAGTTCCAACATTTTGTTTTGTCATAAGAAGAAAGTGCTCCTTGTCCACATGTTACGGCATTAAAGTAAAATTATTGCTTTAGTCGTTTTTTTTTTCAAATTGCTAAAACAATGGCGTACCAAAAGCTTGCTGATGATCCTAATTCTTGTTTTAAATGTATGTAGTGGCTTTAGTATGGTTTATAATGGAATATAGTGGGATTTTTTGCAACATCATTTACCCCATTGCATGATGCTAGTGTGCAGCAAGAAGTGACATAGTTTTGAATATTTTGTTTGGATGTGGCTATAGCGAGGGTGATTGTTATGTCATACTGTGTCATTAAGTTAATGGTCCATTAGGAGGATGGTAAGTTTTTTTCACTGAAAACGACTGCGAGAAATAGCTATATTAAGGCTTATTCTTCGAGTTAGTGGGGTTTTAAGTAGTCTCAGGAGTTGATTTCAACAAATTCTGTGCAGTTTGTTGGTTATTTGTTAGTTTCAGGCCTCCAAAGCAGCTAAGCTAGCGCGAGTCAATGGCACAATTAACTCATTTGCTCCCTAAATATGTTCTATTTTTAATTGCTTCAGTGTCCCAAAAACGTATTTATACGTCTTATGCCTTTTTTTTTTCTTTTTTACAATCTATAGGTTCCCATGTATCTAAGATAGAATGCACAAAGCTCAAAACCCATTTTAAAGCAATAAAACTGGCCACTGGATGGCAGTAGCGCATTTGGTAAGACCCCCAACCCGATTCAACCAGTACAGCGTAGTTGAGTCTGTGCTGCTCGCCGAGCAGAGCCCGCGCCGCCGTGCTCCCCGCTCGCGTGCCCCGTACCCTCCATTGTCCCGCATAGAAACACGCATGGCCAAACCAGTTCCCCCCCCAGCAACACAAGTTCCCCAGGCGAACGAGGCAGTGGTCACCAAAAAAGAAAGACTTTAAAAAAATCCATCTTTAAGAGTCAGGCGGCGATGAGGGAAAAGTTTAACCCGCTGTTGTGGCCACCAAGCGTCATCTCTGTTATGTGCATATATATTTTTACTTTGCTATCACAAGCTTTATTTGTCTGGTTGTTTATTTTGTAAAAGGAAAACAAAAAGCTCAATTTCTCTGTTTTTTCATCAGAAATGGGAAAATTGCTCAAACTAAGCTATTTTCTAATGCTGATTTCTAAAGAATGGAAAAAGATATGAACTAACTTTTTTTTTCTGCTGAATGAAGAGTCTAGTCTTTCTTTTGGTGGGTTCCATGTTTATATAGCAATAGAACAGAATGTTCTGTGCGCCTTGCAAAATCAGTCAAAATCCAGTAAAACGGCCGGGAGTGAAGGGCTTTGCTCGGATAAAAATAGCTGGGAGTGAATGAGTTAAACACAGTTTATATTGTTCCTCGTTTTTCATATAGAATTTGTGGAAACTTTCCTTTGCCATTTCTTGTGTCTGGTTTTAAAGCCTCTAAATCAGGGGTGTCCAAACTTTTTGCAAAGGGGGCCAGATTTGGTGTAGTAAAAATGTGGGGGGCCGACCTTGGCTGACGTCCTTTACGTAGAACAATATATTTAAGCAAATTTTAGCAAGCCATTCTGTGTCACATTTGCTTTATTATTTTTTTAATCAATAATTTCCACAAAGTGTTGCAACTCGCCTTTGTGGCGTTCTTTCAACTCTTCTCGCTGTAAAATTACACTAGCTTAAAGTTGCTTCAATTTCTCGCTACGTATCTTCCTTGTAATCTTGTCGTACATGTCAGCGTGTCTTGTTTGGTAATATCGCCTCACATTGAACTCATTAAAAACAGTGACTGTCTCTTCGCAAATGAGGCAGACAGTTTCGCGTATTTTAGTGGAGAAATAGTCCAATTTTCACCTATCCTTGAAGCATCGGCCATCGCAGTAAAATGTCACGCAGGGTAATGTTGCTTAGAGTGCTGCTGCCTTTTAGAGGGTAAATGAGAAGCAGCATTTAGTGTGTAAGCTACTTCATATGCTGGTAGCAGTACTGCTGAGCAATTTATTAGGTCTGTGTGCAGGCCAGACATTATTGATTTCATGACAGGGGCTGGGGGCCGGAATGAAATTTGACCACGGGCCGCATTTGGCCCCCGGGCCGGACTTTGGACATGTCTGCTCTAAATGCACATTTCTCCACGTTGCCGTCTTTCAGTCAACTCAGCAGATTGATGCTGCATTCGATGAAGGTGGGAAGTCTGAGTTTCCCACCTCCGACTTGGAAATATATCATTGGAACGCCACTCGAACTGGGAGGTCTTAGTTGCGAAGTCGAAAAAAAGGAGTAGTCGAAAAGCAGTATTTTTGAACGGAATAAGAGCACACACAAAAGAATACACTAGGACATGAGTAAAGACCAGTCTGTTTACTGTGTGTAAAAATGTTTGCAGCAGACAGCGGGAAGTCTAATCAATTAAAATGTCACTTAAACATTAGAACCCGATCACATTGATCAGCCGCTTGTTTTTCAGAGAAAACGTGCCGAATATTGCCAGCAATTGTCCCTCTTTGTCAATGTTACAGCAGTAAACAAGCATGCACTGTTTGTTAGCACAGGGGTCCCCAACCTTTTTTGCACCACGGACCGGTGTTATTTGGGTCTTTTTTTCACGGAGCGGTGTTCTGACAAATTTTGCAACCCATCAAAAATTGCAACCATGTGGTTCTGCGCATACGCGTAAAGTTAAACATGGCCGCCAATGCAGCGATTCCAAAGTAAACACTACAAGCTTTCTTTAAAGAAAGGAATATTAACTTACGTTTGATCATGGAAGGACATGTAGAAAAGTTCTCCTCAGATACATCCTGCCATGTTAGCTGCACACAACAACTGCACACGACTTCGCCTTGTTGTTAAGCATTAACCCTTTAAGTTCTGGGCCTATTTTGTCTGATTTTGCATGCCTTTGAAGTTGCCTTTATATTTCAAAGAATTGTTTACGATGCCCTGGTTTGGTCCCTTTTTTTGTGACACCTTGAACTTCATGTCCAAACTATTGTTTCCTTCACTGACCAATTATAAATCATCATTTTGGGCCCAAAAAGACCAAAAATTCCAAAATCGTTTTGTCAAAATTTTTAATATTGATGTCCAATTGACAATCAAACATGCGTAACGAACCGTTTTGAAACTTTGTAATATTTATTCAACATGTTAGGATGAACATTCAACCAAAAAATTTAGAATAAATAGTCTTATATTTGACAATTCAACATAAACAACAGGTATAGCCATAGGCGTTTTTTGCCTTTATACATGCTGTAGTCAAAACAGGTTATATACAGCAGAGCAAACAGTGAAGAACAGTGAAAAAATACACCATCTAACACAAAAAGTGTTTAGTGGCCATCTCTTTATGAGTTTAGGTATTGCGGCCCATCACCTGATGAAAACTATGTACACACAGTCAAGCTTCTTGAACACACATTTATATACACAAATTGAGAAGACTGATTGTGGGAAATATATATATATATATATATTTATATATAACATTGGGGAAAAAAAGCATTTTCAAAAATATTTACAATAAACAAGTTACATTTTTTTCAGGCATTCCACTCCGAAAAGCAGTTTCGTCGTGGAATTAGACACAGGGCTGCATCACACAGCCCACACTTCCATGGGGTGTCGGTCCTCTTTCCACCCTTCCATTTTCATTTCACCTTACTTTCATTGTCACTATAAATGTACATGAAAAAAGTCAGTATTTATGAAAATAATAAAGTATAAAATAAAAATATATTCAGCAATAAATAATAATGGAAATCTATATGTATGACAATAGAAAGAATACCATAGCTGAATATGTGCTACATCCCTAATCTTCATATAGAAAGAAGAACACCACAAATTATAAATTCCTGCCTGGGATACACACAGTGCACGTACGACTTTGATCTGATATGCACATTTTATTATTATATACACAAACACACACTTATATTGCATCAAAATTAACTTTGTCTTGCAATATCAAAAGAAACTTTCAAAAGAAACTTTTTCAGCATAAAAAAAAAAAAAAAAGTGAGTTGGCTTACCTCTGCTCGTCGATGGCGTCACCCACGTGTTCAAATCCGTCACTATCTTCACTCGAGGACTCTTCCGAAGAAGACGATGATGACGAATTTGGACCATCCTCTTCCTCAAGTTGATCAAAAAGCACAATTGCTTGCGCTAAATTTAGTTTTCCGTTCATTCTCAAAGTCACACAAAGTCGCTGCTCGATCCAAACGGCCGTCGCTCGCCACCTCGCTGCTTCAGAACACTCCTCCCTCTCGTTCGGTGGAACCTCGCATGGCAGTTATATTTATAAAAAAAAACGCATTTTGTGCTTCCACTGTGACTTCGAAAGGGTTCGTTTGATTTGTGTTTTTTTCCATGGAGCTTCCGTTTTGAAAAAGGACAAGAAATGATGGAAATATAGACATAAACAAATGATCCATGCAGCGTTTTAATGTTTTTTTGAGAGGACAATAAAACTATAAAACTTAAATGACAATATCTCACGTTTTAGTTGGTCGATTGACTTCAAATAATGAGAGTAAACCGCAACTTCCGCACTTTAAAACGAGACCAACCAACGGCATGTGGGTGACGTAATTAAAACGTGAGGGCGCTTCAAAGACGACGTGCGCTGAGGACGCGCCGGCGCGTCCTTCGACTCTCAAGGGTTAATTATGAAGCCCGCTTCACAAAGATATGATGTTGGAAATTGTAGGAAGGTTTTCAATGCTCTCATAGCGATGTCAGGATATTCCGGAATGACTTTAATCCAGAACCTCGATAAAGTTGTTGTCTCTAATGTACGTTTAAGGTCGCCGTCGTTTGCGATCTCTACAAGCTGATCCTCCTGTTGCACAGATATGCTCGAATCACTCGGTTTATTCACAAACGGGTCACGAATCCACTCCCTCGCAGTTCGTGAGTCTTCAAGGTTGTAGGCTCATCTTCTGGCTCGTCAGGTGCCCTTTTTGCCGTAAAAAAATATCTCCAAAGACGTCTGTTTTCCAGTTATCTTCGCTCGTGTGGGGGCTAATTATTTCCGGGAACAAATGTTCTGCGCCGGCGGCCTAGTAATACGTTATTATCAAGGAGAAGCGCACATAGATATATTATATACACAAAACAAGATGTACTGCTAGCAGTCCAATCAATGGATTTCTATGACGACATTCTAATCTATCCCGTAGTATTATATCTAGAATAGACAGGAATATTGGTGTGTTAAGCAGGGGCACAGGGTTAATTCGGCCAGAATGTGGTCGTTAATAAATGATTATTTCTGTGCGGCCCGGTAGCAAATACGCCATGGACCGGTACCGGTCCGCGGCCCGGCAGATGGGGACTCCTGGCATGCTCAGTGCAAAATAACCCAACACCATAGCAAAGGAGTTGATACTGCCTGCAGCAAAAATAAAAACTGTCCAATGATGTTGTCGTTTAATTTGAATTTATTACTATTGATTGATTTCATTAAGCTTTATTTTTCAGTATCAAATGGTCAAAAAATGTGCCTGTAGTGGAGGGTTTTACAGTTTGGATGTGACTTTTTTTATTCAGGCAAATTGATGTGCCTGAACTCTTTTCTGTTACAGACAAAACAATGTTAAAAAAGGTAAACTTTATTCTAAGTTGATTTATATTGGGTTTTTTCCTTAAATATAAAAGTACAATGTTATGAAGAGGTGTACTTATCGTAATTTTGAGACAAATGTTACAATTTTCTGTGGCGGCAGAGGGTTAGTGGGGGGTCGTGAAACGTTTACGTCTTTGTGTGTGTGTGTGTGGGGGGGGGGGGTAACAGAAAATAACTGAGAAGCACTGAGCTACACTAAAGGGGGCAGTTTACACTATGTGCTATTTTCCTCAGCCTTCGTTTTTCTACCACTTTTTGATCGCTTACGAGAAAGCAGGTTTGCTGGAGGTCCAAATTGTCTTTTGTTGGCCCAAAATAAACAACATGTCACGATAAGTAATTTTTGCTGTTTACATTCGCTTAGAATGTTATGAGGTCACAACAATGATTACAGCAGTAAACCAGCATGCACTGTTTGTTAGCATGCTCAGTGCAAAATAACCCAACACCATAGCAAAGGAGCTGATACTGCCTGCAGCAAAAATAAAAACTGTCCCTCTGTCCAATGACACTGTCGTTTCATTTGAATTTATTATTATTGATTGATTTTATTAAGTTTTATTTTTCAAGTATCAAATGGTCAAAAATGTACCTGTAGTGTATTTTTACAGTTTGGATGTGACTTTTTTATTCAGGCAAATTGATGCGCCTGTTTGTTACAGACAAAACAATGTTAATAAAGGTATACTTTCTTGTAAGTTGATTTATATTACTTTTTTCCTTTAATATAAAAGGACAATGTTATGAAGAGGTGTCCTGATAATTTTGAGACAAATGGTACTATTTACCATGGCGGCAGAGAGTTGGGAGGCGGGGGGGGGGGGGGGGGTGAAACAGTTCCGTCTTTGTGGGGGAGGGGGCCGTAACAGAAAATAATTGAGAAGCACTGAGTTAAACTAAAAGAGGCAATTTACTAGGGGTGTGACAAAATATCGAAATGGTGATATATCGTGATACTTTGTATCCCAGAAGGTTATCAATATGCTCCTGCCAAGAATAAAGATATTGTTTAAAAAGGTGTCAATGTCTAAAATTAAAATAAAAATGAACGAACAAGTTGCTACCAAAATCTTCCACCATAATAGTGTCTCAGTTAACTCTAAGGCTGCATTGAAGGTGCTCGACACCCAATCCATTTAGACTGGAAACGAGCATTCACAGTCATTCTGTCCGATTTTCAGGGCATTTACAGGTCACTTGCTGTTTATTTTAGGGCATACGCAGGTCATTTTCTGTTGAGTTTGAGTCACTGCCTATTCATTTGGGTGATTCCCAGGTCACTTCCTGTTCTGTAACTCAAAATATAGAGGAAGAGACCAGTAAAATACCCCAAAATCAACAGGATATAACTAAAAATCAACAGGAAAACGACCTTAAATGACCCAAAATGACCTCATTGCCTGGCATTGGCTGCCACTACTGGCCATAGACGTTCAATCCTTTTGAAGTGGGAGGGAACGAATGTTCATTCGCTGCCACCCTCCCAGTTCAAATGGATTGGACGTCTACAAGTGATAAACTCATTCCAATTCACAGCAGAAGCTTGTTTTTCTGTTTATTAGTTGTTTGTAGAATATCCTAGAATGATTTCCTGACCAATAATCGTTGTATTATCATATCGTCAGACCATCGTTTTCGTGAGCTTTGTATCGCAAATCGTATCGCGAGATACCAAGATGTTCCCACTCCTACAGTTTACAGTATGTACTATTTTTCTCAGTCTTCGTTTTTCTACCACTATTTGATCGCTTATGAGAAAGCAGGTTTGCTGGAGCTCAATATGTCTTTTGATGACCAAAAGAAACAACTTGTCACGATCAGTCATTTTTGCTGTTTACATTCGCTTAGAATGCTATGAGGTCACAACTGGCACCATCCGAGTGGGATGAGTCTGATTTCCCACCTTCCTCAAATGCAGCATGAGCACGAGGAACTGAAGTACTCCTCTTTATTGTGGTCGCATTGCGAATTTTAAAAATAATCCGCAGAATGAAATTCATTACGGCAGTTTTGTGTGACATTGTTTTGGTTGCATGGGTATTTCGAACAATGACATGCATTTTGAATTTATTGGACAATTTTAGATCTGTTAATATCGTTTTTTACTGGCATGCTAAGATTGTACCATTGACTCCTGCTAGCTTAGCCACTTTGGAGTCCTGAAACTAACAAATATCTGACAAACTGCACTGAATTTTTTAAACTCAACTCCACCAACTAATTGAACCCCCAACTAACTTGATGATTATGAATTTATTAGGCCACCACCTTTTCCATATTAACATGCATGTACTAGTATTTACAATATTGTCATTGTATCAGTCTTTAACAAAAAAAAAAAAAAAAATTCCTCATGGTCATTCCATTATCCGGAATGCATTATATTTAATATGACAACATAAAACTTATACTAATCTGCATACGTATTTAATACAGAAATAGGTCGTAAATATGCTTCTAGGCATTTCTCATTGCGGTATTTTTTGGAAACATGTTGTCATGCCAGGCTCTGACGATTTCATAAAGCTATACAAAATGCACATGTATAACATTATACCCAATCACAATGATAATATATATATATTTTTTAAAAGCCGATAGTGATGGATGGATGAATTTGATTAATTAGGGCAGTGTTTTTCAACTGGTGTGCCGCGAGAGATCGTCTGGTGTGCCGCGATAAATTATCCGATATTGTGTGGAATTATCAAATATCAAATTTTTTGTTTTTTTTACGTCATTGGGCGGAGTTGCAGTAGGAAGGAAGGAGTACAGTATATAGATTTTTTAAAAAGCCGATAGGGATGGATGGATGTATTTGATTAATTAGGGCAGTGTTTTTCAACTGGTGTGCCGTCAGAGATCGTCTGACTACTCTAGACTCACTAGAAATTATCCGATATCGTGTGAAATTATCCAATATCGCATTGAATATTCTATATACTATATTATATATATATTAGGGCTGTCAAAATTATCGCGTTAACGCGCGGTAATTAATTTTTTAAATTAATCACGTTAAAATATTTGACGCAATTAACGCACATGTCCCGCTCAGACAGTATTCTGCCTTTTGGTCAGTTTTACAGCAAGGTTTTTTGTGCTGTCTAACAGCGAAGTCTTGTGGTCGCTTTGCGACATGGTTTATTGCTTTCTTGCCAGTTCAATATGGCTGCACGACGTCTCGGGCTAACGCCTACGTTGTAATGTTGTGCTTATATGATCCTTGGACAAGATTTGTCCGTAAGTATGGTTGTTGTAAAGAATGTACATATTATGTTAGTAAGCGAAATGTTATATTTTTTGTATGAGATGCTTTTTGTTTAAGTTTAGTGAACCTGTATAGCGTGCTAAGCTAACGTTGTTGCTAATGCAATGCTTGTGTACTTTTTTTTTTTGTAGTTTCACTACGGTCTAAAGAGGACAATGGTTTGAGGCCATTTTATTAATAAATCAGATGAAAAAGGAAGAAGTCTGATTATTAAGGTGTTGTTCACTAGCTGTCTAGCTTTGGAAAAAGTAGACGCTTCGGAGTGAGGACAGCATAGACAGATTTAAATGACAGTAGAGTGAAATGCCCACTACAGTCCTTATGTACCGTATGTTGAATGTATATATCCATCTTGTGTCTTATCTTTCCATTCCAACAAATTATTTTACAGAATATATATATATAATTATATATTTTTATAATATTTTATAGATGGTTTGAATTGCGATTAATTGCGATTAATTACGATTAATTAATTTTAAAGCTGTAATTAACTCGATTAAAAATTTTAATCGTTTGACAGCGCTAATATATATAAATATATATATAGCAGAGGTTGCGCTAGACATTTTCGTTGTCTGTCATTTTGACTGACAGGGTCATAAAAATCCGGTCATAGTCTATTTTTACCGGTCACTTAAATTGTTAAAATGATAATGATGACATATTCAATAGTATTTAGTTTTCATTCATTTTTAATTAATATTGTAACGCTTGCTTGGCGGCGAAAAATTAGACACGGGAGTCGTGGTATTTTTCTCCCTTTTTACTCTGCTTACCGCCAACAACTCCGCCCCCAAAGAAAAAGAGGCAACAATATAGACCCCAATCACCAACGTCACACAATGATCTTAATTGTGGTTGTCAGCTCAAAATCTTCTAAATATATATTAAATGCATCTTACCAGATATAAAATGACTACTACATAGTCTGTGGTGATCGTTTGGTGCCCAGATTTCTTGTCGAATTACAGCAGTCCATCTCGCTCTCATCCTCCCGGGTCTCTCAGAATACGGTAGAACTTCAAGTCTCTCCGTCTATCTTTTCTGTTACAGCAACCAACCGCCACACACGCCTTCACCATTTTGATTATTAATATTAACGAGCAGAAAAACACGCCGTAATAGGAGGCATGTATGTAGCGGTAATGTGTAAACATGAACAGCTGACACACAATATGGTGGCTCCAGTCAGGGGGGCGGAGTTGTGGTGTCATGTGATTGGGCGGCAATCTTGTCCATCAATTGGATGACGCGCTGGCACACCGGGTGCACCAATAAGAACCTCGCGTTGATGTGTCAATCACGGTGCCGCCGCCAGACCCCGGTGACGCTACAATATTCTGACAGAAGAGCCAACGACGTCATGCATTAAGAGAGACAATAGCTAATTAATATGCTAACTCGCCACCCTGTGGTCTGGGGTGTGAATTGCAACCTGTCAAAATGACGGACGGACGTCAGTTTTTTCCGTCACCGTTTTAAAAAACCGGTCAACAACGGAAAATATCCGGTTAACGCGACCCCTGATATATATATATATATATATATATATATTTTTTTTTTAATAAATTTACTATAAAGAAAGTAATTTTGGAACATTTTCTTTTTGTGGTGTGCCGCGAGATTTTTTCCAATGTAAAAACGTGCCGTGACTCAGAAAAGGTTGAAAAACACTGAATTAGGGAGTGTGGCCTCATGACAGTGTAAGCGCCTCCTGTGACATTCACCGTATGGGCCTGAGGCTCTTGTAACTCAGCAAGTGTACCATTTATTTCTAGTTAATATTTCTGAATTTTATATTCGTTTTCTTCCAACCATCACCGATAGATATCCTTTTGTCACAAACAGCCAACTCTAACAGCAAATCTTCACTTAGCTGAAATCTCTATGACAAATGAGTTTTGGCCCGCTATTATAATATTAAAATACAGCAATCACATTGAGTTAATGAGCTGAAATTAAATTGAGACGTAATTGAAGCCCTCGCCTTCTAACATTACGATTGTGGCTGCGGGACAGCGATGAACTTGCATTCAGCGAGTAACCTTTTGAAGATGATAGTCTTTGTCGCCTCGCTTTGCCAACGGACATTTTTCTGCTAAGACACGAGCTAATTTCATTAAAGGGATGATGGGGAGTCAGCCTCTATTATATCATAATCATGAGGCAAAGCCAGATCAATAAGTAGTTTTTGCTGGTTTCACACAGCAGTTCATGCACAGAATAAACGTGTACAAATGCAACCTGCATTGATATCTCAGCTGCAACACATTCTTGACATTACATATATTTTCCTGCTAAAGCTCAACTTAAACCCCAGCAGGGGGGATTGCCGTGATGCTACCCTCGTCTACATGTTAATTAAACAGTGTTCCGCTTGTAGTCAGACGCTTAAACGTTGTATCATTATAATAATGATGTGTGTGAATTTTACCCCTCCTCATCTAATCCCGCATATGATGTGCAATTACTGGTGTGGTATTATTTGGATTAGAATTCTCTATCCAGTTTTGAAAGTTGGACCAAAGAAATCATCATAAACAATAATTTCAATTATCTATCATATATATGTCAGTAACTATTTTATTAGATAAACAGAAAATCTCTCTAATCGATTCTGGGATAAATTTATTTTTCACAAATTATGAATTTTGTTTAAATTAATTTTAATTGATGCGATATAAACATACAGTAGAACACACACAAGACGAGATTTAACCTCCAAAATCTCAACCATTCCAAGCATATATAAATCAAAAATTATTTTAGTAAGATAAGCATTATTGCTAAAATCGTATCAAATACACCATTTCATCCAGATGTTGTTGAAGTTTTCAAATAACATGTATACTCCTGGATGTCAGGGAAATTCAACTTTGAACTCCAAGACAAGTGTTACCTCAATAGCTCGATTAGAGAAATGAATACGACCCCAACCATGGATTGCTTTTTTTCGAAGACTTTATGAACAAGAGCTCTCGGGTACAAACCGATGTGACACAGCCAGGAGCTGTGATCACCCAGAAAGTACGAAGAAGTACAATAGAGGCTAGACATTTATACTGTTGAAAGGGCGGTGCGGAAGCCCACCGTGAAACGAAAATTACGAAATTAAGAAAATTAAGAAAAAAACACTCATCATCTCACAAACCTGGGTATTTTTCCATACAAAAACATCTTTGAGCTGAAACCTTGAACACCGGTCCCGGCTAGAACGATGATAAGAAACCACAGTCCTCCCTTGTATTCATTCAGGGCATATTGTGATACAGTCTATGGGAAGGTACACTCAAACAGATTGATATAACAATGATGCTTTATGCTGCAATGTTCTCATGCAAGCATAACAAAAGCATACAAAATATGATGTATAATGGTTGTGTTTTAAGCATGAATAAAATTCTCTCACACTGGACTTAAAGGTACACAATGTAGGATTGTTGGACAAAATTGCTACTGCAACTAGATCACAATATTGACTGGCACAAAACCCTCCCCCTTCGGGTTGCCAGAATACTGCTTCACATCGTAGAAAGTGCAGGAAAAGAACTTTAAGTGGCAAGCGACGAGTCCTCTGCAGAAGGTATCTTATTTTTTAATTTTTATACAAGATGTTTTCAATGTAATAATGCCGGCATTTAGTAATGGCGATTAAAAGAGCCATGATTCGAGAGCCAAGTTAGTTTATATCACCATGATAGAGGTGAGGGAGGGCTACTTTTCTCAACATATATAAGCAACCAGGCAAAGAACTTCCACAAAGCATCCGCAAAGACTATTTCATTGCTCCATCCATTTTAATTTCAATTACAGACTACCATATTTTTCAGACTATAAGTCGCACCTGAGTATAAGTCGCACCAGCCATAAAATGCCCAACGAAGAGGAAAAAAACATATAAGTCGCACCGGAGTATGTCGCATTTTTGGGGGAAATTTACTTGATAAAATACAACACCGAACAGATATGTCATCTGGAAAGGCAATTTAAAATAAAAATAGTGGACTGATGAAACCCAAGTTGAATTGTTTGGGAGTAACTTACAACATCATGTGTGAAGGAAAAATGGAACAGCTCACCAACATCAACTCTTCATTCCCACCGTGAAGCATGGTGGAGGTAGCATCATGATTTGGGGCTGTTTTACTGCCTCGGGGCCTGGACAACTTTCAGTCATTAATGGAAGATTGAATTCTAAAGTTTATCAGGATGTTCTGCAGGAAAACCTGAGGCCGTCTGTCAGACAATGATCCAAAACACAGACAATGGTAGACAATGATCCAAAACACAGAAGAAAATCAACTTCAGAATGGTATCAGAAGAACAAAATACACGTTCTGGAGTGGCCAAGTCAAAGTCCAGACTTGAACCCCAATGAGATGCTGTGACATGACCTAAAGACAGCGATTCATGCCAGACATCCCAGGAATCTTGACTGAACTACAGCAGTTTTGTAGAGAGAAAAGAGCCAAGATTAGTCCTGACTGATATGCCAGACTGATCTGAAGCGTCTGGTTGAAGTTATTGCTGCCAAAGAGGGGGGGCACAAAATATTAAATGTGACGGTTCACTTACTTATTTTCCCCCCTTCTGTCATTATTTGCATACTATCCTCATTAAAATATGAAAACCTATACATTTCTGCGTGGTTTTAGTTAAAGCAGTTTTTTTTTCATTTGTGGGATTTTGACAAAGATCAGATCACATTTGATGGTAATTTTATGCAGAAATGTGAGAAATTCCAAAAGGTTTAGATACTTTTTCATACCACTGTAAATGAGATATCGATGTACGTTTGAGTGGTACTGTAGTTCACAACAACAGCAAAAAAACTGTTCTGTTCTCGCCGAAACTAGTAAAGCTCTTTCAAAGGTTGTTACAATCCCTTGTATTCCTCGAAATAAGATTTGCCCTTTTTTTGTGCAAAAGTGGAATCAATTGAGATTTTTTTCTTGGGCGGGGTTCGAATCTCCTAAAACCACAGAAATGAAACAAAAAATGGTTTTACACATGCTACTGCATTAAACTTAATGTAACAAGACATACATGAGAAACATTTTCATTCAAAATGTATTTTAAAGTAACATAACTGACAAAAATTAATACAAATGACTTACATTATGCACAGTGAAACGAAATATATTTTGAATACAACATAAATGTTGACTTAAAAAAAAAATTAAAAAAAAAAAATATATATATATATATATATATATATTATGAAGGAAATAAGTAGCCTAAATGAAACAAATAAATGAATAAAGATGAACAAAAATAAGTCCAAAGTGCACATAAACTTTACTGCCAAATGTATCACATATGAGATGAGCATTTTTGGACCTCATTGCAGTAAAAAATATATATATATTGTGTTCAATCTCACTTTAGTTATATTTGATACAATTATGATACATTAGGATATACATTAGAGAACATATACACAAATTAATTTTTAAAAAATGTTTATATTTTTTTTATGCTTAAGGACCCCAAAGCTTTCAAATTCAAAAAATCTGAATTTTCTGTTCATTTTTTCTGGGGTCAGGCATTAGAGTTATTAACGTCTTGTTCTGAACCTCCCCATCAGACAAACTAAAATGTCTTTTCAACTCTTAAAGATCTGATCCATTTTCCGTTACATTGCCCTTTTTTATCGCATTAATTCAACAAGGTGGTTCTTTTGCATGTGCATTTCAACCAATCAGAGCTAACTATCCATGCTGATCAAATGTCAGTAAGTCAGCTAATTGAACCGGCAACTGGAGTCCCAGCCAGGGAGGGTGGTTAGCTAAGCGCATGCACACATCGACACAACACACTGGGAGAACTTAGTGCTGTCCGTGGAATAAATAAACAATAAATATCACTGGAAAAGGATGACGATACACAAGCAGTTTATTATGCTTGTTGTTAACCCTTGTGTATGTTAATCTGACCTTAGTAGATCGTTTTCCTCTTGGAGATGCTTGTGTGACAGCCAGACAGGTTGTTTTTAGCATGGGTTTTTTACAGTTTGTCATATTTTTGGCATCACGGCACCGTTCCGCCCCATTCAGGCGCCGAATCTCTTGCCGGAACAGTGTTCCGGCCGGTTCCGGCCCACTGTCACCCCTGCTTTTAACCGCAAATGACATTTTAAGTATTTTTGGTCACATCTCTAGTTTTTTTGCTTGAATGGTAGACATATAGTAATTCAGACTATTTGTCATAGTTGGCGCAGTCGTAGTTTACGGTGCCTAAAGAACTATGGCAACCTGGACAAACACTAGGAACTGGTCTTATGATTGGCAGATGATGAACACGGAAGCAAAACAGGAACAAATTTGTGACGCGTAAATAGTCTTTTAAAATGGGAAAATACGTTTTAGAAGTATTTTCCAAAAACATGTTGCTTTAAAATCTTTTGAAATATTATGGGCATTTCATGAATAACTGAAGAGCAAATCCTACATTGTGCACCTTTAAACAAATAAAAGACGCACAGGGTCAACAACAAAATATCGCCTGGTTTGAATCTCTTCTCTCAGTGATGAAGCTGTCTGGTTTAGCGACTCTTAAGCCGGCTTTATTAGCACTCGCTGCGTTGAGCCGGAGAGTTGGAGGTTATTCAAACAAAGCCCAATGCTGTGTTTGCCTTTACTGCTGCTAATGCGCTGTTATTTAGTACCACCGGGTCCACAGGGAGAGCCAGGATTTCTTTTTTGTCTGCGGGGTGAATATTCGTTTGGGAGAGACACCTGAGACTCCCTCAGACAAGCGAGAACCTCGGTCTCCATTAGTAACGTGATGGATGTGCGATATTGACTGCATTGTTTCTGTGAAGGCTGCGTATTGAATGCAGTCATTGTTAATGTCTCGTTCATTTCACATATCTTCTAGCGAGTTGAAGTCAAGAATTTGACTGGGTCTCTCCAAACATGAACTTTCTTCTCAAGGCATTCTTTTGTTGATATTTTTCTGTGTTTTTATGGTTGCTCTTTTACAAGCCATTAATCTTTTGGGTTTCAACTGTTTTAAAGATGCTGTGAAATATTTAGATACCATTCATTTTTTTTAGTGCCTCAAACTTACAACATAAAATCATCCTAGAATTCATGCTAACCGCAGCTATTTTTGAAAGAGATCCTAATGGCCGTGTACACTTGATCTTTGATCTCCAATCAGAGGAAATATTTGGTCATAGACTTCGCTATCAGTTGACGGGAAACGGGGCTTGAATTAAATTTGAAGTTTTCAAAACTTCAAATTCAAATATTTTCAAAACATGAGCCGCTAGTGACCTAAAAGCAAAACAGGTACCTCCCTTAGGCACATATGAGTCTCCACAAGCAGCGGCATAAAAAAATTCCAAAGTTGTTCCCTAATAAAATCCTGATTATTTTTTATGTAAAACTTAAAATGGCTCAATAATTCTCAGATTTTACGCTAGATGCACAAAAATCACCAAATGCAGGGATAATCACCTATATTTTCAGGACAAATAGCAATGTTTAACATATAAGTTTTTGCCCGAAATAGCGACGTTTTTTTTTTTTTTTTTTAATTTAGTGCAACTTTGACATACATTTTCAATAGCTAATCACTCAATTTTCGGATCAGAAACTTAATACTTGAGGAAAGCATGCAGAATCATCTTAATTATACTCAACAAAGGCTAATTTTTCATTTTTCTATATATAATAACAACTTATTTAGGTTAAATTCCAATGTCACTATTGCCTCAGCACGTTTTGCCGACTATCTGACCCACGTTGTTTTTACATTAAAAAACACGTAAAAGACTATACAGTGCCTTGCAAAAGTATTCGGCCCCCTTGAACCTTGCAACCTTTCGCCACATTTCAGGCTTCAAACATAAAGATATAAAATTTTATTTTTTTGTCAAGAATCAACAACAAGTGGGACACAATCGTGAAGTGGAACAAAATTTATTGGATAATTCAAACTTTTTTAACAAATAAAAAACTGAAAAGTGGGGCGTGCAATATTATTCGGCCCCCTTGCGTTAATACTTTGTAGCGCCGGCTTTTGCTCCAATTACAGCTGCAAGTCACTTGGGGTATGTTTCTATCAGTTTTGCACATCGAGAGACTGACATTCTTGCCCATTCTTCCTTGCAAAACAGCTCGAGCTCAGTGAGGTTGGATGGAGAGTGTTTGTGAACAGCAGTCTTCAGCTCTTTCCACAGATTCTCGATTGGATTCAGGTCTGGACTTTGACTTGGCCATTCTAACACCTGGATACGTTTATTTTTGAACCATTCCATTGTAGATTTGGCTTTATGTTTTGGATCATTGTCCTGTTGGAAGATAAATCTCCGTCCCAGTCTCAGGTCTTGTGCAGATACCAACAGGTTTTCTTCCAGAATGTTCCTGTATTTGGCTGCATCCATCTTCCCGTCAATTTTAACTATCTTCCCTGTCCCTGCTGAAGAAAAGCAGGCCCAAACCATGATGCTGCCACCACCATGTTTGACAGTGGGGATGGTGTGTTCAGGGTGATGAGCTGTGTTGCTTTTACACCAAGCATATCGTTTTGCATTGTGGCCAAAAAGTTCAATTTTGGTTTCATCTGACCAGAGCACCTTCTTCCACATGTTTGGTGTGTCTCCCAGGTGGCTTGTGGCAAACTTTAAATGAGACTTTTTATGGATATCTTTGAGAAATGGCTTTCTTCTTGCCACTCTTCCATAAAGGCCAGATTTGTGCAGTGTACGACTGTTTTTTGTCCTATGGACAGACTCTCCCATCTCAGCTGTAGATCTCTGCAGTTCGTCCAGAGTGATCATGGGCCTCTTGGCTGCATCTCTGATCACTTTTCTCCTTGTTTGAGAAGAAAGTTTGGAAGGACGGCCGGGTCTTGGTAGATTTGCAGTGGTCTGATGCTCCTTCCATTTCAATATGATGGCTTGCACAGTGCTCCTTGAGATGTTTAAAGCTTGGGAAATCTTTTTGTATCCAAATCCGGCTTTAAACTTCTCCACAACAGTATCTCGGACCTGCCTGGTGTGTTCCTTGGTTTTCATAATGCTCTCTGCACTTTAAACAGAACCCTGAGACTATCACAGAGCAGGTGCATTTATACGAAGACTTGATTACACACAGGTGGATTCTATTTATCATCATCGGTCATTTAGGACAACATTGGATCATTCAGAGATCCTCACTGAACTTCTGGAGTGAGTTTGCTGCACTGAAAGTAAAGGGGCCGAATAATATTGCACGCCCCACTTTTCAGTTTTTTATTTGTTAAAAAAGTTTAAATTATCCAATTAATGTTGTTCCACTTCACGATTGTGTCCCACTTGTTGTTGATTTTTGACAAAAAAATTAAATTTCATATCTTTATGTTTGAAGCCTGAAATGTGGCGAAAGGTTGCAAGATTCAAGGGGGCCGAATACTTTTGCAAGGCACTGTATATATATATATATATTTTTAATGGACGCAGAAATGTCTAAATTACCAAATTTTGCCAAAATTTGCCAAAAACTGGGAGTTAGCCAAAAATGACCTCATTATTTGAATGTAAAGTTCCGCCAAAAGTGTATGGACACAAAATCCAACATGGCGGCCATCACAAAACAAAATGCTTTTTAAGTTGAAAATTCTTGTAAATAAATCCAGGAATTTTAATAGATATGAACGTAAAACAGTCTAGATTCTTGGTTAAAAGCAAAAAAACGTGCAGTTATTATTCATTTTACGTAAATATTTCAAGCTAAAGTTACTCAATTTTTTTGCCATTCATTTAAATTTTTTCCCATGTTTTAAAGTGCATGCATGGTGCGTTCACGACGTCATACCCGCAGTCAATTCAAGCTCATCAAGACTGAATTTAAGCCCAGGTGATCCAAGAGAAGGGTACCGAGATATTAACTTGCTGGGCACCATTCGACAGATTGTACTCTTGAATTTCGTGCATTTGTTAGCTTGTTCGTCTGTCACCCTTGTTTTGAAATTGTGCTGGTATTTGAGAGTATTTGTTTTGTTGTCTTATCAGCTCTCTGCCTACCGCTTAGGTTAGTACTAATGATCCCCGTCCACCCACTGTCACCGACCCATTGTGTTGTTCCCCTTTTCCGCGATTACATGTATTTTTATTTGTATTTAATAAACCCTTGAAGTCATCCCTCCGTTGTTTTTTGCTTTGAGGTACAACCTTGTTTCTGCAGTTGCACACACTTTCCAAAGATGGACGATGGACTCTTCCTCAGCTCTATGATCCAATAGCAATTTCATTTCTCTGTTTTCAGTTTAATTTTGCCATTTCCAGCTTGCTATGTTGATAAATGCGATGTTTGCGTACCACTTTTTGTTGTACTGTGAAGAAAGAGGAAGTGACGATCGGCCCACCGTGATGTTTACGTCATCAGCCATCATGCTGTGACCCGTGAATTTAACCCCTGCTTTCCCACAAACCGCTTCCTGGGAAAGTCCCGGACATTATACGAAGACACAACTCTGTAAATATCCGTGTCATCTCTGTGTCAGCCGACCCGGGAAATTGTTTTCACATGTACAGTGGGGCAAATCAGTATTTAGTCAACAACTAATTGTGCAAGTTCTCCCACTTGAAAAAATTAGAGAGGCCTGTAATTGTCAACATGGGTAAACCTCAACCATGAGAGACAGAATGTGGGGGGAAAAAAAACTGTAAATCACATTGTTTGATTTTTAAAGAATTTATTTGCAAATCATGGTGGAAAATAAGTATTTGGTCAATACCAAAAGTTCATCTCAATACTTTGTTATGTACCCTTTGTTGGCAATAACGGAGGCCAAACGTTTTCTTGTAACTCTTCACCAGCTTTTCGCACACTATTGCTGGTGTTTTGGCCCATTCCTCCATGCAGATCTCCTCTAGAGCAGTGATGTTTTGGGGCTGTCGTTGGGCAACACGGACTTTCAACTCCCTCCACAGATTTTCTATGGGGTTGAGCTCAGGAGACTGGCTAGGCCACTCCAGGACCTTGAAATGCTTCTTACGAAGCCACTCCTTTGTTTGCCTGGCTGTGTGTTTGGGATCATTGTCATGCTGAAAGATCCAGCCACATCTCATCATCAATGCCCTTGCTGATGGAAGGAGATTTTTACTCAAAATCTCTCAATACATGGCCCCATTCATTCTTTCCTTTACACAGATCCCTCGTTCTGGTCCCTTTGCAGAAAAACAACCCCAAAGCATGAGGTTTCAACCCCCATGCTTCACAGTGGGTATGGTGTTCTGCGGATGCAATTCAGTATTCTTTCTCCTCCAAACAAGAGAACCTGTGTTTCTACCAAAAAGTTTTATTTTGATTTCTTCTAACCATAACACATTTTCCCAGTCCTCTTCTGGATCATCCAAATGCTCTCCAGCGAACCACAGACGGGCCTGAATGTGTACTGGCTTCAGCAGGGGGACATGTCTGGCAGTGCAGGATTTGAGTCCCTGGCGGCGCATTGTGTTACTGATAGTAGCCTTTGTTACTGTGGTCCCAGCTCTCTGTAGGTCTTTCACTATGTCCCCCTGTGGTTCTGGAATTTTTGCTCACCGTTCTTGTTATCATTTTGACGCCACGGGGAGAGATCTTGCATTGAGCCCCAGATCGAGGGAGATTATCAGTTGTCTTGTATGTCTTCCATTTTCTAATAATTGCTCCCACAGTTGATTTCTTTACACCAACCGTTTTACCTATTGCAGATTCAGTCTTCCCAGCCTGGTGCAGGTATACAATTTTGTCTTTGGTGCCCTTCGACAGCTCTTTGGTCTTGGCCATAGTGGAGTTTGGAGTGTGACTGACTGAGATTGTGGACAGATGTCCTAGATGAGTTATAACAGGTGCCATTAATACAGGTAACGATTTGAGCCTCGTTAGACCTCGTTAGAAGAAGTTACACCTCTTTGACAGCCAGAAATCTTTCTTGTTTGTAGGTGACCAAATACTTATTTTCCACTGTAATTTGGAAATCTTTAAAAATCATACAATGTGATTTTCTGGGTTTTTTTCCACAATATGTCTCTCATAGTTGAGGTTTACCTATGTTGACAATTACAGGCCTCTTTAATCTTTTTAAGTAGGAAAACTTGCACAATTGGTGGTTGACTAAATACTTATTTACCCCACTGTATATCATATGCTTCTTTTGAAGTGAGTTCACATACATGTCGACCAGATTTCATGTTACTAACTTCAACTTAGCTTTATCGATAGATTTTATCCCTCAGAAAAATTTAGGGGTGCCTCTGAGCCAATTCTGAGGAATCGCGCACATAAATTCCAACCAATTTTCACGTAAACACACACAAGAATGGGAAAGCACTAAAATGAAAATTTATTTCGCCGTAATACTGCCAAAGTGATAGGAAAAAATATTTGTGCTTCAATTTGGATGTGGAAAATTGTTTTTTTTTTTTTTTTTCCAGCAGGTGCACTACATTTTTAAAAAATGATTTCACTCTGTAGTTTAATGCATTGTTATAACACAACATTTATCAAGTCAATTTCCCCTTCATGTTTCTACATGGAATTACAATGCGGTGACCATTGTGTGCAATATAATGAAGGCATTGAACGCTTTTATGAAATCCATTTTCCTCTCGATCAATCTAGTCTGTATGTCATCTGTCTCATTCGCATCTAACTGCCCGGGACTGTATTAATAATTGCACGGGGGCCTTATTGATTCCTATCGACTGGCGGGAGCTGGGGGGCTACAGTGTAGTCTTGCAGCCAAGCTGGCCCTAAATCAAGTGACATCTCATTAGAACCCACTGTGGCTCCTCAACAGATCTTTGCCGGCTAAAAAAAAAAAAAAAAAAAAGGAAATGGCAGTCGACTGTTAACATGAAAGATGATGCTGCCTTCATCCTTTGCAGTAAAGTAGTCACAACGCTTGCCTTCCATTTCTATTGATTCGATCACAATGGCGATTCTCTACATGCAATGATGACCTAGCCTATTAGGACTGGGGCTAAATTATGGAATAATGTTTGATTGTTTAGGTTTTGCCAACTGGACACAATAAATTGTGAATGTGGAAGAAAGTTTAAAGGTTGCTATTTTGTTTCGGCAAAGCTAAAGCTTCACTGGAAATATTTTATTCATTTTAACTAATTCACTCCAAGCCATTTTCACCGGAGGAGGGCCTTTCGCTCCCGGCCATTTTACTGGATTTTGACTGATTTTGCAAGGCCCACAGAAAATTCTGTTCTATTGCTCCATAAACATGGAACCCACCAAAAGAAAGATTAGACAATCTTATTTCAGCAGAAAAAAAAAGTTCATATCGTTTTCCATTCTTTAGAAATCAGCATTAGAAAATAGCTTAGTTTGAGCAATTTTCCAATTTCTGATGAAAAAACGGAGAAAATTAGCTTTTTGTCAACGCACACATTTCAAACATAACTTTGATTTTAACACAGCTATTTTTCGCTTTTGTGACATCCCAAACATCTAAATAATGTTTTCGTTCTACAAAATGACAGAAACAACAAGACAAATGGAGCTTTGATCGCAACGTAACTATTTACACATAACTAAACTATTGAATTGTTGGACTATTTGTGCACATACCAACGGGGAAGGCTCTTGGCTGCTCCCGGATGAATGAGGTGGCTCCCAGTAATGTGATGAGTCCGGATCAAGATCGGTTTCACTTTTTTCACCATCTTCATCGTTGGTTTCAACCTCGGGCTCAGGAGTAACTCAACGTGGGCTCCGCAGAACACGTGTGGCGCTGTTGTGGCCGTCACAGTCTGTCTCATCAAGATAGATTTTTTTTAATCCTTCTTTGACCACTGTTTTGTTTTTCTTTTCAAAACACTCCTCCAGTGCCGTTTGTCTTTTTTTTCCCGATCGTTCTCCACATTTTTCTCAAATTCTCACGCGTCTTCACAAGATCCCTCCAACTTCCATTTCCTGACTATTTTTCTTCACTGCCTTTCTTGGCCCGAGATGAGTTCTTACAAAATGCGCTACTGCCCTCCAGTGGCCAGTTTTATTGCTTTAAAACGAGTTTTGAGCATTGTGGATTGCAGTTTAGGTGCAACAGAACCTAAAGATGCTTCTTTAAAAAAAATAAATAATAATAATAAATAAATAAATAATAAATAAAAACAAAAAACAAACAAAAAAAACCCCTAAAAGACGTATAAATACATTTTTGGGACACTGAAACAATTAAAAATAGAACGTATTTATATGTTTTTGGGAGCAAATGAGTGAAAGGATTTTTTTTTTTTTAGCATTCTTTAGAGAGAAGCTTAAATTTTATTTTACAGTAGAAAGAATGCACATGGCAGAAAGGGTATTTCTTAGGGATGGGAACCTCTGGGTACCTCATGATACGATACGCAATACAATGCTCACGATATGGCGTTACAACAATTATCGATACGTGGAATACATACAGTACAAGATACATACATAGAAGAAATCCTTTAAGGATATTCTACATAACAAGTAATAAACAGAGAAACAAGGTATTTTCATCATCTGCTGCGAATTGGAATGAGTTTATCACTAGATAAACTAGAGTTAATCTTGTTGGGGGTTTCACGTCATTTCCTGCAAATTTTCAATTACTTGGTTTTACTTTTGGGGCCTTTACTCGTTATTGATTTTGGATTACTGAAAAGGAACCGACTCTATTACGGTATGTCCCCAAATAAATAAGAAGAGACTCAAAATCAACAGAAAGTAACCTGTAAGTGCCCACAAGTCTGACTCAATGCTCTGGTTTCTGTGCCATTGACAGCGCTGGACGTCCGGTTCAGTCAAAATAAAGTGAATGTCTAGTGCTGTCAATAGCAGCCAGTAAGCTAATTTGGACACTATTCTACTGAAAGATTTTGGTATCAACCAGGTTTTTTTTTTTCCCCAGTTACACCTTTTTGAATGGATTCTTGGTGGGAGCATATCGAGAGGCAAGGCAAGAGGGTGGTGGATACGACTAAAACTGCTTTAATTGAAGTTAACAAAAACAAAGTACAAACAAAAGACAATGGAATCAAAAAAAGAGAACAAAAAGGCAAACAAAAGACTAGCATAAAAACAAAAACCAAACAGGATGAGGTTACAGGAATACGAGGGGCTGAGACACTGAAATAGACACTGGGACAATGACGCTTCAAGAACAGACAGCACATGGGGAACCTAAATACAGACATGGGGTAACGAGACAATGAGGCACAGGTGGGTGACACAAGAGGCAGCGGATTGGTCAACACACACAAGGAGCAGGCCACAACATGTTAAATCAGTGGGTAATCACATGTACAAGACACACTGGGGCACAAACTTAACAGAAGTCAACTCAAGGCATGGCAAAACCTCCTAGTATTTCGGTATATTGTTGCAGAAATTAGGTCAATATGTGGGGAAAATAATCATGGCACAGAACAAAATTCTGAACTTTCCTGGTTGGGGGAGATAAATGCTCTGTTGAAAGAAATGCACATGGTACAGTATATTGCCTGGCACGGCCAGACTGTTCTCCCTGTATTTTTCAAACACTGAGAGGATAGTCTGGGAACCAGCCCATTAACAGCCTCTCGAGCAGGTACAAAATCAGTCGACAAATCAGATTCGTTTATTTGCGTGACGTGCTCTTAACGAGCAACGTCACTCTTGCGCGTCGGAAGTTGCCTCCACAACAACACAGATGGTGAACAGGAGAGCCGAGAATATGTTCCAATCCACGGTAAAATCAGTTTTAAATGACCAAAAACACATCAACACGAGTCATTGACAACAGTCTCTCGCGCTAGCCATGTTGAATAAACTCCGCTCTCCTCGTATGTTTACTTCCGCGCGCAAGTCCCTCGTCCTGCCCTCGTCATTTTACTAACGTCACTATATACAATATTTCAGTATATGTTTATTAGGAGTGGGAACCTCTTAGTATCTCACAATACGATAAGATTTGTGATACAAAGTTCACGATAACGATGATCTGACGATATGGCGATACAAAGATTATCGAACCATTGGTCAGGAAATCATTCAAGGATATTCTACAAACAACTGATTAACAGAAAAACAAGCTTCTAGTGTGAATTGGAATTAGTTTATTACTAGTAGAGGTCCAATCCATTTGAACTGGGAGGGTGGCTCCCACTTCAAACGGATTGAACGCCTATGGCCGTCAGTTGCAGTCAATGCCAGGCAATTGGGTAATTTTGGGCTATTTAAGGTCTCACTGGAACAGCACCAAACAAAAGTTCCAGCATCATCACACAGTCCAATACAGATTCTTGACTCTTGACACCTTGTCCAATGCAGATTCTTGACTCTTGACAAGGTGATGATGCTGGAACTTTTGTTTAGTGCTGCAACGATTAATCGATTAACTCAAGTATTCGATTAGAAAAAAATATTCAAATTAAATTTTGTTGCCTTGAGTATTCCTTTAATTAAAGTGGCGTTGTAATGGTTTATTTTGAAAGTGTTTGCATTTAGTTTTATTGATTAGGGTGGATTAACTGCTTTCTGGTCTGCCTCTTTTCACATGGCTGGATCCAACTGCTCCCTGTTAAAACCAACGTAAGCTAAGTTTTTGTTTGAGCTAATGTTTTTTTTAATTCATTTATAATCTAGTTTATAGGTATATTTAGCCGTTTTTTTTGTGGTGGGAATATGTGTCTGAACCAGTTGTTTAGAGCATTGTAAAAAAGAAAACTTTGGCATTTTATAGCATTTAGGCTAGTGGACTTTTTCTATGTAAGTTAGCCAATTGTTCTTTTGTTTTACATAGATTGTCATTTTTTAAAAATAAATTTACAATGTTTGAGGTTCAGCTCAGGTGTTCTAATTTTTTATGTTCCTTATCCGATTACTCGAACTAACTAGTCCATCGATTAAACGACTACTAAAATATTAGATAGCTACAGCCCTACATTGATTGACTGAAAATGGTTCAATATTGGATTAAATGTCTTTTTTTGTCATGTATATTTATAATTGCTCTTTACCTAGAAAAAGAAAAAATGTTTTATCCAATTACTTGATTAATCGATAGAATTTTCAGTCGATTACTCGATTACTTAAATATTCGATAGCTGCAGCCCTACTTTTGTTTGGTGCCGTTCCAGTGAGATTTACAAAGATGATTGCCTGAAGAAGACATCAAAATTCCCTCAGTCCTTGATGATATTGGGCTGCATGTCAGGCAAAGACACTGGGGAGATGGCTGTGGTTAAATCTTCAATAAATGCTCAAGTTTACATTGAAATTTTAGACCGCTTTCTTATCCCTTCAATTGAAAGTATGTTTGTCATTTTCCAAGATGACAATGCATCATACCACAGAGCTTAAACTGTTAAAGCATTCTTTGGAGAAAGACTCAACCAGTCAATGTCATGGCCTGCAAATAGACCAGATCTCAACCCTATTTAAAACGATATCTCGATTCTTGGCAGGAGCATATCGATAACCTTTTGGTATACATAGTATCACAATATATCACCATTTCGATATTTTGTCACACCCCTAATTTTTATACTGCAATATATGTAAAAATGCTTTAATTTGGTTGACACATTGATGCATGTTGAGTATATTTTTAGGTCAAACCCTCTAATTTGGTTAATTTGACACATGGTAAAAATATGCATGATTAATGCCAAATGTTTGTTTTGAAAATACGCGTATAAGTGCACTTTTGTGTTGTAAAAATTAGGGCTGTCAAAATTATCGTGTTAACGGGCAGTAATTAATTTTTTAAAATTAATCACGTTAAAATATTTGACGCAATTAACGCACATGCCCCGCTCAGATTAAAATGACAGCACAGTGCAATGCCAACTTGTTACTTGTGTTTTTTGGAGTTTTGTCGCCTTCGGCTTAAGCGCCCATGAGCATTGTTTAATTATTGACATCAACAATGGCGGGCTACTAATTTATTTTTTGATTGAAAATTTTACAAATTTTATTAAAACGAAAACATCAAGAGGGGTTTTGATATAAAATTTCTATAACTTGTACTAACATATATCTTTTAAGAATTACAAGTCTTTCCATTCATGGATCGCTTTAACAGAATGTTAATAATGTTAATGTCATCTTGTTGATTTATTGTTATAATAAACAAATACAGTACTTATGTACCATATGTTGAATGTATATCTCCATCTTGTGTCTTATCTTTCCATTCCAAAAATAATTTACAGAAAAATATGGCATATTTTAGAGATGGTTCTATTTGCGATTAATTACGATTAATTTTTAAGCTATAATTAACTCGATTATAAATTTTAATCGTTTGACAGCCCTAGTAAAAATGCATATGGTATATGACACAGGTAACACTTTATAATAACTATCCGTTATTCTAGTTAATAGATCATTGGTAAACCGTTGATAAATGACTTATTGTTGATTTGTGAAGTATTTGTTAACAGTTTGTTAAGCATTTACAGGTTGTTCCAATATGGTTGACCCCATTCTAAATGCCCATGCTAGTTAATGGATCTTAATAAAACTATATACACTTTATGTTGAAGGTCATAAGTTTTATTGGTTAAATTTACAAAGAAAAGTACAAATGTTTGTTGGTTCTGTGACAGATTTTCATAAATGTTTAATATGAACGCCACCTGCAAAAAGCCTTATAAAAAAGCCTTTTCTTTTGAAGTGAATGGCAGTTCTTAACCTGAAACACAGTTTTTGTAGAAACGTTTCAAGTTTTTGTGTGTAACGTTTGGTATTTCTGTCTTTTTTAACCAATAAAACTTATGACCTTCAACATAAAGTGTATATCGTTTTATTTAGAATGGGGTCAACCATATTGGAACACCCTGTAAATGCTTAACAAACTGTTAACAAATACTTGACAAATCAACAATAAATCATTTATCAACGGTTTACCAATGATCTATTAACTAGTAAAACGGATAGTTATTATAAAGTGTTACCATGACACACCTATCTTTTTGTGAAATGCCTTAGTTTGGTTGACAGTCACTCAGTTATTGAGGTATTTCAGTAAATTTTTCTCTTAAATGATCTGGCTTGATTAACACATGATTAAAATTAACATCATATATAACAAAATTCCGTCTCTATTTTGGACAAATGCTGTAATTGGGTTAAAAACGGTGATGTTTCATAATATTATTGCCCTAATGCTCTCATAGCAAAACTAAAATTGTTCATGGTTTCTAATGGAACATTTCTTTGTGGTGTCAACCTGTGATGACAATTCCAATTTTCTGATTGCCATATCTAAAAGGACAACCCTGAAAACTAACTTCAATTTTTTCTTTTTTTTTTTCCCCTTTGGCGCTCGTCCTGGATGGTACCTTATGGAACTAGGTAAGCGTACAAATTTATTCTATTGAAATGACAAAAGACACAAAATCGCCAATTGATAAATGCAGCCTTGCACGCATAGTTGGTCTTCTTTATCAATGTTAACCTAAATTATAACCACTGAATGCTTTGTTCATGTCTTACCATGAAAGTCAAGCCATGTTTGACAGCGTAGCTCGGTTCATCTGGCATTAAATGAACACTTTATGATGCAGCACCATGATTCCATGCCCGAGATCTAGCCGGTAATGAGTCTGTAATCAAATTTGGGCCTATGTGAATCGGGTAATGTGGCTAAGCAATGCATCGGGGGTCTTGCGTCTGCTCACTTGTTTGCCTGGGTGTAAACTATCAGGCGCGTATTACAACACCTGTTCGTTAACGACAAAATATTGACAGAGGGGAAGACTTGCTCGCTAGAAGAGATGATTGACAAGATAACACATGTTCTGTCTCTATAATAATTCTTATTCAGTGGCCAGCTCTTTTGGTTCTTCGATTTACAATCAAGGCAGGTCAGCCAACAGCGTTAAACTGGGCTGGTTTTGGGAGTTAAGGGACATTTGATTTGTAACGGCGAAGGTGACCACATGAATCCAGAAAGCTCTGTTATTGTGTTAGCGTTTCCTCTCTTTTACATTCCTGCGTGACACGATGTGAAATGAAGTGAATAGTCACACTGCAGGATGGGCAACAGTGAGAAATCTTCATGGTGGTGTTTGTACACTCTCGGTTGGGAGTGTAAATTTGTGTGAGTCTTCGCAGATTATAGGCTACATGTCAAACTCAAGGTGGTATACTTTGTTTTCAGATGTCTGTACTATTTCGCATGTTTGTAGTTTTACCGCTGTACTTAATCCTGGTTTTACACGTTCTGCATCTGGAATAATTTTTGTACACCACCAAACAACGAACAATTTGACATGGAAATACATGTTAGCAAAGTCGCTAATTATCATAGCGCTCGGCGCTAACTTGTAACATCTCAAAAACAACAACATTAAAGGCTAAATATTATAAGAGGGTTCGTGTACTCACCTCTTGTAGACGCACACGGGACTTAGCAACACACCAGGGACATTTTACAATTAACTCATTCACTACCAACCATTTTCACCTGAGCAAGGCCCTTCGCTCCTGGCCGTTTTTCTGGATTTTGACTGATTTTGCAAGGCCCACAGAAAATTCTGTTCTATTGCAAATAAACATGGAACCCACCAAAAGAAAGATTAGACTGTCTTCTTTCAGCAGAAAAAAAGTAAGTTCATATCTTTTTCCATTCTTTAGAAATCAGCATTAGAAAATGGCTTAGGTTGAACGATTTTCCAATTTCTGATGAAAAAACGGAGAAAATGAGCTTTTTGTAAACGCATACATTTCAAACATAACTTTGACTTTAACAAAGCTATTTTTTGCATTAGTTACATCCCAAACATCTGAATAATGTTTTCCTTTTACAAAATACCATGAACAACCAGACAAATAGAGCTTTTGATAGCAAAGTAACAATTTATTTACACATGACTACTGAGAGATGACGCTTTGTCGCCGAGATGACGCTGTTGTCGCCGCGTCAGCTGTGTAAACTTTTCCCTCATCGTTGTCTGTCTCACAAAGATGGAGTATTTTTGCGTCTTTGCGGGGTCTGCTTGGCGAGCTGCTGCACTGGGGGTCCCACTCGTTTTGCTCGGTCATTCAACGCTTGGCCTTCCAGGCGTCCTCTCGGTTGTTTTGTCCGGTCGGAGCACCGCCTGGCATCATGCTGCCAGCGTTCCGACCGTGCTGCCCGGCCGTTCATTGCTGTTGAATCGGGTTGCGGGTCTTTACAAAATGCGCTACTGCCCTCCAGTGGCCAGTTTTATTGCTTTAAAATGGCTTTGGAGCCTGTTTTTTGTTTCTCATAATAGATCCCAAGCTATAGATGCTTCTTGTAAAAACGCAAAAGACGTATAAATACGTTTTTGGGACAATGAAACATTTAAAAATAGAACGTATTTATACGTTTCTGGGAGCAAATGAGTTAACACGACTTGAACCTACTGCTGGACAAATGAAAGGCAAGAAGCAACGAACTATGTCTCTTCCACTCTCGCTCTAAAAAATAATGAGCACAGAAGAATCTAATAATCGTTTTTGGCGCACCCTTACTAAGTTAATCACAACATAATGGTGATAATAATTATCATTTTAAAAATCTCCCAACCCCCCCTAAAAATGTTCTCTGATCTACACAATTCACGTAGGTCACTCTTTTTGACTTCAAAACGGCGAATTTCGCCAAAAGGTGAGAGATTTTCATGCCTATCAGTGTTTCCCCTTGGATTTTTTTAAAGCTGCGGTGGTGGGCTGCATCGGAGTCTGACTGCCTTTTATGCAACCTTTTTGCATTATATAATGAGTTCAGTTATGGAGGTCATTTAGATTGTCTTCATATATTTTGTAAGGATAGAATTGACCCTACCATTATTAAGTGAATTACTTTAATTATGTTCAGACTTAGACCGACACCATTTTTTCCCCCTCAAACACACGTTTGATTGGCAGATGACTAAATTCCCTTGTTTTCAATCTACTAGAAATAAGTGAAATTATCTGCCAGTTCTTTAAGTAAATTTTACTCAGATTTCTTGAAATAAGATTATTTTCAGACAGCTATTTTTTAACTCACTTATTTTAAGCAAAAAAATAAATAAATAAAAACCTTTTTTATATTTCGTCAGGAATGTTCTTAATTCAACAAGTGATATTGTTCAAAACATTATTTGAAAACATTTTTCCCCTTGATTTTGGTGAAAATTACTAACCTTTAGATGTATAGGCTTAATAAGAACAAATGGTAATATTTACCTAAAATAAATTGAATATTCTGACCCATTAATCTGTAAACTAGTCTTTAACACTCAAAAAAACATGGAAAAAATTATTCGAATAGATTTTTTTTAAAAATCATCAGATTGAAACGTTATAAATTTGCAGTGTGAAAATTAGTACAAGTCATTAAAAATTTAGTTTTGCATTGATCATTTATCCTATCAATTAATTAGGTTCATATTGGTGAGAAATTAAGCCCTGATCCCCGTTCACCTAATCAGTTTGGTTTTATCAATGTCCTGTTCCCAGCAAAAAGTGTACATGCAGGTTATGCTGTTATAGCGTCCCCACCAATATTGAGAACAAACCTACGTCCTTGTAATGGAGCCATTTCAAGGTGTAGGGGGAAATTCTAATTGCCGTGTAAAGAGTTTTACTAATTTCGATGAGAAAGTGAATAGTTTTTTATGTTGTTGTCGTTGTTCGTAAACTACTTTTCCACACAAACGCACATCGAGGTATCATTTAGCTTAGCAATGAGAGGTATGAGAGACATTTTTCAAGTGTCCCAGAGCTCGTGAAACTTGGGGGGGAAAAAAGCGCATTTATCAAGGGTTCGTCAGCCGTGATTGCACATATGCGTCCGCTGTAACAGCCCTGCATTTTCTGCGATTGAATGAGTTGTTGACACATTAGCACGGCGACACTCTGACCCGCCGCTCAGCGCAAATTCATTCAAACATGCCTTTCAGTCCAAGACGGCCGTCAACCGCTCACTTTCGCCGAAAAGTCCGATCCAAAATACAGTACTGCCCCGGATGAGAGGAAGAAGGACAGGAGTCTGTATTGGCTTAGCCACTTTATTGTGGCAACAATAATAAAGAAAAGGAATAACAAAATAACGGCGGGCTTCCACGACATGCGACCGCTATCTCTTCCTCGCTTCCCTCTATGTCCCAGCTCCCTGTCTGATCGTCACTTTTTAAGGTGGGCTCGTATAGTTACGGACATTACAATACACAATGAATAGGTTGCCGTTGAGCCCCTTACATTACCGTAATTTCCGGATTACAAGCCGCTACTTTTTTCCCTCATTTTGAATCCTGCGGCGTATGCAATGATGCGGCCAGTTTATCAATTTTTCTAATGACCGCCAGGAGCGCTCGAGCATAAAATGCAAGCATAAGACACGTGGAATATATGTGTCGAGGAAGACACTAGTTGGCACTCTTACCCGTATTTTAACTTTGTGCTTTGTGCACAAATAAAAGTAGCAGACCCTCATCTTTGTGCATTAGTAGAATTAGCATACCCGCATCATGCTAGAAGAAATGGATATGACGTGCCGAGTTGAATTGAAGGCTTGGATGGCCAGCGGCGTCAGATCGTTTACAAAAGTGGCCGTATGCGAAGAGCAACTTTTCAAAAGTTTGACAGCGTGGAGCAGCGTGAAAAAAAATCCACCATCACCAACGGGTTTCGAAAAGCCGGTCTGCTACGTGACGAAGAGGACGACACGCTAAGGAGTGAGCTTGAGGAGTCAGCTAAGTGCCGTGTTGCTGGCGCTGTTTGGAAAGAAAAGTTAAGGTATTGTAACGATGACAAAGAGTAACCCGTTAAGTTAGGTTGCAATTCTTTATTTTGGAAACTCGTCGAACAACACACGACTGCTGCCTCTAGCAGCCGACGCACACACACAGACACACCCGCAACAACAGCACGTCTCTTGCTCTTCCGCACCTCCCTTACCTGTAAGTCACGCGCTGTACCATAACCCGATTCGTTAAAATATGGTATTTAAACTGTGTATTTCTTTATAAATATTTCAGTTTACTATGTGGGCACACGCGGCTTATAGTCAGGAGAGGCTTATGTATGTACAAAATGCTTTTTCCTTTAAAAATGTACTGGGTGAGGCTTGTAATCCGGGGCGCTCAATGGTACGGAAATTACGGTAGTTTGCCATTAGTTTGAAACGGCCTTAAAAAAATAAATAAATAAATAAAACATCTCTTTTGCATGGCGTGGCGGCTTTTATTTTGTTGTGGCGGTGCGCCACAATATCTAAACTGTAGGGGAAACCCTGCCTATTTTTCATTTGTTTTAATATACTGGTACTTTATATAAGTTGGAGGTAAAAATAAGTATTGAAATAATACATGTGAGACCAAAGGCCCTATTTTCACATGTAGCATGAATGTAAGGAATCTAGCACTGACTACAGTACATTCACCGACATTCAAAACGAGTCATCTCATCCACTTTGAACGCAGCCTGAGACTGATTGTCCTTGACGTGACGGAAGAAGAAAAGCTGTCGTGGATGACGATATGAGGGTGTGGGTGTTAGAAATGAGCATCTAGAAGAAAAACCATTCTCAGACGTTGCTCTAAATTGGGTCACGCTTGATGAATGTACCCTGCAAGTTGAAATCGATTAGATGTCTATTGCTGTCAATTGGAATGAATGTGTTAAGAACTATTCTCGCAGTCGGCGTGATGTCACGATGACGTCATCTCGCATAGCAACGTGTCGACAATTTGAAATGGGGGCACCCACAGGTAAACATCCGTAGACAAACGTCTGAAATTCATATATTTCAGCTGTGTTTTGCGTCTTTTTTTTCATAAAAACGTCTTTAACATGACTTATTATTATCACGAGTCACTACTGACAGACGCGAGGAGGCGATACAACTTAAAATTAGCGTTTATTGGCTTGCAAATCTGCTCATACAAAGTCGCAGCTGATAGCTGGATAAACAATCCAAAGGAATGGCCTGCAGTGGACTTCGGAAACATCTACAACTACCTCATAATGTCACCCAGTAAGTTGACCTTCATCAATTGTAGGCATTTTTTGTTTTTAAACAAATAAAAATAAATGGTAAGGCATTTCAGTCAATGGATGCAATATAGGTGGTTCTCCATGTTGACCATAGCACCTAGAGAAAAAGTGACTATTTTTAATTGGGGACCACAACAATGACTTGCAATAATACGTGGAATATGTACTGTGAGGAACTGAGAAAATTGGTAGTATATACAAAGTGATTATTTCTGCCGTAACCGATAATTCCCCTCCAAGCGTTATTTAACCATGAACCGTGGTAGAGCTAAATGGGGTGTCACGAGGCAAAAACGCCGTCCATGAGTCACGTCACGGCAAAATAACCAATTCCCACCAGGCCAATAATATACCGATGGACCAATCAGAGCAGTTCACGGCAAAACAAAAATAACGCTTTGCAAGTTGTCGGTTATGGTAATAATAACCACTGCCTAGTCTATTGAATCCTAGCAGCTAATTGGGGCCACAGGCGAGAATGGTCCACGGAACCGTCTTCCTTTACTGTTCCTCGATTGATTGCTTTCAGCCATTTACTTCTTTTCTTCTCACGAGGAAGAATGAAGAACTTCAAATGCGGCTCCGAACTCTTCCTTGTGTTACGACCCGCAACACAGCAACTTTTAGACATTCCGACAGAAAAAAAGACCGCAAATAGGACAAAAGTTCCACGCGTTTGTGCTACAATGCACGACAGAGCAACTGCTTGTGACTCGTGTTTTGCCCCCTTTTCAATTTGGCGACGCTTGATGATATATAATGCCTGGATGTCCGACTGCGAGAATAACTATGTTTGTGTTTTACAGTAGAAACCAGTCAGCCTTCTCTACTGCAGTTTCTCATCTTTTTCCAATCCTACTACTGTGCTTTACTCGGTCCCTGTGTTTGTGTCAAACCACGGTGTGTCACTTGGAAATAAGCGACTTTTGCTGCCCACCTAATCCACCTTCTCCTGTTTTCTGCGACGGTGACGCGGCATGTGAGTACACTTGGGGACCACATAATGGCTTCTTTGGGGAAAGCCGAGCCTCTGTAATGAGTGGTCAGGAGTGCTGGATGAAACTAGTGCAGAAGAGAAGAGAGAACACTGCGCATTGCTCGGCTGACCCGGGGATCATGCTCTGTTTTGTTGTTGTTCAATCACAGCCATTTGTAAGGGGTCCTGTAGTCAGCGCCTCACTTGCTGCTTGTATTGCCAAGAACTGTTTACTCTGCTACTGGAGCAAAGATAAAGAGTTTGTCGGGATGTAATCGTAACTAAAATGACTAAAGGGGCCTTTGTAGTTTAACCTTGTCATTGCCAGTGACACTAGGGCTTCCACAAACGTAGATTTATACTCGACTAACCGGCTCATATGTAGCGTACATGTTACTTTTCATTGCACTGGGAATAACATTGTAGCTGAAAATGTATAGTGGAACCAGAGGTTGCGCTAGACATTTTCGTTGTCTGTCATTTTGACTGACAGGGTCATAAAAATCCGGTCATAATCTATTTTTACATGTCACTTAAATTTTTAAAATGATAATGATGACATATTCAATAGTATTTAGTTTTCATTCATTTATATTATATTGTAACGCTTGCTTGGCGGCAAAAAATTAGACACGGAAGTCGTGGTATTTTTCTCCCTCTCCTACTCTGCTTACCGCCAACAACACCAACAAAACAACAACTCCGCCCCCAAAGAAAAAGAGGCAACTATATAGACCCCAATCACCAACGTCACACAATGATCTTAATTGTGGTTGTCAGCCCAAAATCTTCTAAATATATATTAAATGTGTCTTACCAGATATAAAATGACTACTACATAGTCTGTGGTGATCGTTTGGTGCCCAGATTTCTTGTCGAATTACAGCAGTCCATCTCGCTCTCCTCTTCGGGTCTCTCAGAATACGGTAGAACTTCAAGTCTCTCCGTCTCTCTTCTCTGTTACTGCAACCAACCGCTACACACGCCTTCACCATTTTGATTATTAATGTTAACGAGCAGAAAAACACGCCGTAATAGGAGGCATGTACGTAGCGGTAATGTGTAAACACGACGAGCTGACGGACAATATGGCGGCTCCAGTCAGGGGGGCGGAGTTGTGACGTCATGTGATTGGGGTCTATACACAGGCGGCAATCTAGTCCACCAATTGGATGACGCGCTGGCACACCGGGTGCACCAATAAGAACCTCGCGTTGATGTGTCAATCACGGTGCCGCCGCCAGACCCCGGTGACGCTACAATATTCTGACAGAATAGCCAACGACGTCATGCATTAAGAGAGACAATAGCTAATTAATATGCTCACTCGCCACCCTGTGGTCTCGGGTATGAATTGCAACCTGTCAAAATGACGGACGGACTTCAGTTTTTTCCGTCACCGTTTTAAAAACCCGTTTAACGACGGAAAATATTCAGTTAACGTGACCCCTGAGTGGAACAAAAAACAAAGCAGAAAAAACAAAGTATTCAAATTTTGATTAATGACAAAGATTATCATTGAGGACTACAGATATGAGAGTATGCTTATTTACCGTTTATTTTTAATTATTATTTTTATTTTTTAATTAAAAGATATTTTTTCAAATAAATGAATAAAAAGAATTACATGTTTTTTTTTTTTTTGTTTTGTTTTTTTTAATAAAAATGTGGAGGGGGGAATAAAAGACAAATGCATGCGACAATATTGACAATTAAGATGCTAGAAAAAGAGAGATTCAATAGAGAATATTGTCTCCAAACATTTGACCACCAAAATAGTTGATCAAATTGATAATTGGCGATAAGTTGATCAATCATGGCAGGGGCGTTACCGGGGGGCGCAGGGGTGGGCAGTGCCCGCCCACGGACACGCTCTGCCCACCCAAAGAAAATTGAGTGTAGCACTTACGGTAGTCTGGGCACCGCGTATGGTATCCCATTCATATCATACTGTGTATGTCAGCGGACACTGCCGTCGACTCTCTCGCATCCTACAGTACACACTGGGGGTGTGAGAAAATATGGTGATATATCGTGATACTTTGTATCCCAAAAGGTTATCGATATGCTCCTGCCAAGAATCGAGATATCGTTTTAAAAAGGTGTCAATATCTAAAAAAAATAAAATAAAACTGAACAAACAAGTTGCTACCAAAATCTTCCATCATAATCAGGGGTGCGCATATTTTTTTTTTGCCCAGGTTCTCAGAGGAGGACCTGGAGATGTGCCTTGGTCCTCCTCATTTAGCTTGAGAGCCGACCCGCCTGTGATAAAACTATGACAAGCTTTACTTAGAGCCAATTACCTTTAATTAATTATATTAACAATTATTGCTTGATTATCAACTGGCACAACAAATATGCCATTACTTTGAAGTGAAATGTAAAGACATAAACATAAAAGCACTCATTCAAAATAAAGGGCATTATGCGGCTCCCACATTAACTCCAAGCCTTTGTAAAAGTGGGATGTCCTCCTCATAAGAGCTCATTGAACGTGCATGTTTAGCGAATGGTTCATTCGCTGCCACCCTCCCAGTTCAAATGGATTGGACGTCTACTAGTGATAAACTCATTCCAATTCACAGCAGAAGCTTGTTAAGAAAGAAAGACAAGCATTTTTCTACTTTATTATTGTTTAAAAAAAAATTCGATGGGATGGCAACATGCTTAAAACATAATTATTACATTTCAAGTGCTTGAAAACAATTTATTAAAATATAAAGTATATGAAAGGTTTTTGTTGTTTTTTAATTATATTTTGGGGGGGGGGGGGGAGTGAAAAACATGTCTTTTATGGATCTCCTTCCAATGCTAAATCTGAATAAATACATTGAACACACACAATGGGGGGATGGTGGGGTGCCACTTCGCAGTTTTCCACTTATTGCGGCGGGTTCTGGTCCCCATTAACTACAAAAGACGAGCGATCACGCTATTACTAATTTATAAGGTGCAGGTATAAATCATTGATATACATCTTACAAGTCATTTATTACTCATTAAGAATCAGATTATTTATCATATATTAACTATAAGGCATCATTTACATTGTTAACTGTTAATAAACACTTAACAAATCAACAATAAATCATTCATTAAGTTTACTAATTATCTATTAACTAGTTATAACATAATTAGTGTTACCGTTTGTATTTTTCCCTGTTTCCCCTCGCCAGTATTGTTTGTGTCCTAAAAACAACACATCCAAGCTGTAAAATAAACTATTTATGGGCTACATGATGGATTTGGGTCAGTTGAACTCCATCGTGCAATTTCAGCCATTGAATACAATGTAACTGCCCTTTAAATTTATTGCAATTTCCTAGTTTATCTTTTTCACCTCACAGCGGAAGATTTCAAATGTCCTCTGCCTTTGTTAATATGCTCAACGTCATGAAAGCACAAACATCTCTCGGCCCCCCAACAGTGTGTTGTGAACCTCATTTAAATGGAAATCGAGCAATTATAAACCATGTGAAACCCGACCACTGCCATGACAGAATTGACTTATTTTTTTAAATACCTATATGTCACAGATGATAATGCAATTACAAACACTGACTTGCTTCTCACATTTTATCGGAAGGGAAACCTGCATATGATGTGTTTCGCCTCAAATGGTGTGTTGCAAAAATAATGTCAGCTATCCAGTTAGGGGGAGGGAGCTGTAACGGTAATCTTTTTTTTCAGCATGACTCTCACCTTCTGCAGGCACAGTTGCCTTCACTACTTATGATAACCACCAGTCATTTACCCACAAACACAATCATATCCGCATGACGTGGTAAATAGCATGTTTGCTCCGGCACAGTGTGGCTCCACCATGCTGACGGATGTGTCTGAAGAAGAAAGCTACTGCCAGAAAGATGCATCACACGTGCCATGCTGATGTTCTTTTTTGCTCTGCTCAAATTTGAACACCCTGAGGAGATATATATGACATCATGTGGTTTTTACTTGTACCAACCAGTATGCCGCAACTTATTGCATCTTGCCACCAAACCAGATTAGGTAAAAAAAGAAGTTACCCAGAGTTGAAACCGTGATTAGGCCTACTTGATCTTCATCAGCTGTTTCAAGAATTTTCATTGTGGGGTGTTGTTGATAATTATGTGCAAATGCAGGTGAATTTGAAAGATTATTTCTATTTTGATTCCATTTGCTGCCAATCAAACTGAACCCTCTCATTCCCTTTAAATTGGTGTACCTAGATCTGAAAACCAATGACATTTACGAGCACTTTCAATCCGGTTTCCGCCCCCTCCATAGCACTGAAACAGCCTTACTTAGAATTACAAACGACCTCCTCATAGCATCCGACTCCGGTTTATTATCAATTCTCGTCCTCCTCGACCTCACTGCCGCCTTCGACACAATTTCCCATAAAATCCTTCTCAACCGACTCTCCTCCATTGGTATCACCCACACACCCCTTTCCTGGTTCACTTCCTACCTCTCCAACCGCACACAATTCGTCAAACTTGGCCCCCATCAATCCAGTTCCCTCCCTGTTTCCGCTGGTGTGCCCCAGGGCTCTGTCCTGGGGCCGCTCCTCTTCATCATCCACATTCTACCCCTCGGTTCCATCTTCCGCAAATACAACATTCACTTTCACTGTTATGCGGATGAAACCCAGCTCTATATATCCTCAAAACCAACCGCCTCCCTCCCACCTTCCTCCTTCACCCTCTGCTTAGATGACATTAACTCCTGCTTCTCCTCCAACTTCCTCCTACTTAACAGCTCCAAAACAGAAGTCCTCTTAGTTGGTACAACCGCAACGCTCTCTAATGTCGATAAGTTCTCTATTACTTTACCGATCTCTCCTTCATCTCAGGTTAAGAGTCTGGGTGTCATCCTCGACAGCACATTTTCCTTCCGGTCACATATGAACAGCATCACCAGATCAGCCTATTTCCACTTTCGCAACTTTTCTCCCTCCTCCCTTCTCTCATCCGCCATACTGCTTCCACTCTGGTCTGTAATCTAATAACCTCCCGGCTCGATTATTGCAACTCACTGCTCTTCGGTCTCCCTAACAAATCCCTCCAGAAACTGCAGCTCCTCCAGAACTCAGCAGCACGCCTCATCACTCGAACCCCCGCAACACACCACATCACCCCCATCCTCCGTCAACTTCACTGGCTTCCGTCAAACAAAGAATCAATTACAAGATCCTCATCATCACATTCAAAATACTCCATGCCCTGGCCCCTCCCTACCTTTGCGATCTTCTCCGTCTAAACAATCCAACCCGTTCACTTTGCTCTACCACTATTCTTCCCCTCTCCGTCCCCCGTGTCCGCCTCTCCACCTTTGGTTCCAGAGCTTTTAGTCATTACGCCCTCCAGCTCTGGAACTCCCTACCCCCTGATCTCCGCAGCATATCTACTCTATCACTTTTCAAATCTAGACTGAAAACACACCTGTTCACTCTTTCTTACCCACCATAACCCCTAGCTGTTATATTTTTACTTCTTTTTATTGTGCTTTTAATTTTTTTATCCTTTTAATACCTTTTTATCGTACTGGGATTCCATGTCTCTTGTGAAGCGTCTTTGTGTGTTTTGAAAAGCGCTCTAGAAATAAAATGTATTATTATTATTATTATTATTATTAGTTAAACGAAATTAAGCAACTTCTTAAAATAGGCCAATGAGAAAATCTGGTACCTTGAATCAGTGGGTGATCCAGTTTCAGTATCCATACCTGCTAAAACATTAATTTTATAGACAAGTTTCCGAAACATGGGCGGTGCCATCTTTGACATTTTCTTCCGGTTTAGACAGAACAACAGGAAGTGAAGTTGACGTAAGCAGTGTGTAGACAAGGTTAAAACTGCAAAATCAAACTAGAGGAACCCAAGGAATCTCCAAAACTGGATTCAGCATGACTTAGATGAGGACTTTCTGTGTTGTGCGTTTGTTCTTATCACTTTGTTTATCGTTCGTGGACAAAATTCCAACAATCTGTGCAGCCTGTGTTAACATGAAATGTAGATTGATACGCCGGCCACTTGAGTGACCAAAATGAGGCAAAATTACAAATAATATTACAGTTGCCGAATGCAGAAGGGCTGACACAGATTTTGTTGTTACAAAGAAATACTACTAGGTATTGCTCATCTGGTTCGATTATAGTGATGATATTATGAGCTCATCACACATTTACATATAAACACAAATAGTATGTCATTCAAGTCTGTGGATCACAGAATCTTTGCCTCTTTTCTGATCAAATTACTGTATTGGCCCGAATATAAGACTGTTTTTTGCATTGAAATAAGACTGAAAAAGGGGTCGCCTTATATTCGCGGTCTAGACGTTATACCCATTCACGACGCTAGATGGCGCCAGATATCATTGGAGCAATGTTCTGTCATGACAGATCTCAGCTATTCCTCGCTTCAGAGCTTTGTAATAGACATCGCGAGGTTCCAGATGGGGCTAGAGTGGGCTAAGATAACAGGTTAATTTTCAGCGCTACACTGACACAAGACTCCAACCTTCCTTTGTGAAGTACTTTGTCACATCCTGTTGGCCTTTTCTACCCCTCTCCTGTTTTGCTTTCTTTTCTTTCCTCTTTTGATTACCCGATTTTTGTTTTGAAAACATTTTTGCAGTACAGCACACTCATTGACTAGTCATTGACTAGTGTAAATGTGCACCGCTGCTCCCGATCTGATCGAAGGAAGGGCGGACCAAACCATTTAATGAAAATACGGGGGTTGGGGCGGGGGGTGACTGGAAATACATATGCTCTCTGGGTGTTTACTTTTTGCCAAAAACAAAACAAGAAAAAGCAACCCTTTGTTTTATTTCTAAAAAATTTATAATGATTAATATTTTATTTTGCAAACGATTCCCTAATGTTCTAAATTTCTTTGTGGGCCACATACGGGCATGGGCCCTTAGAATCAATATCACTTTTCACCCTTATACGGCGCCCCTGCCTCTCATTACGGCCAAATAGCAGGGCATGGATGTCAAATCCCAGATTCTCAGACTAATAGTTTCAGGGTCATCATTATCAAGTGTGCATGGCCGTCATCATGGAAGTGTTTAGAGTCTTCAAACAGCTGCTTCCCTTCAACCAAAACACGCATTCCTCTCCAATCTTCTCAGTCGAACCTTCTCTTTCCGAGGCTGCTAATTTACAGCAAGTGATGCAAAATACAAAACAAATAGTCTATAAACATCTTGCAGCTGCTGGGGAAATCAGATGACGTATACGCACACTGCAATTACAATAAGTTAGAGTAAGTGGAAGTACTGAGTTGAAGCATTTTTTCTTGGGGGGGGGGGGGGTTACGACTGGCAAAAATAAAAAAATAGAAGCACTGATTGAACTCTTGTACTTTAAGAGGGGAGATACTTTTGGTCATATCTGTGTGCTTGAAGATGCACTCAGTGGTTTGAAAATTGGTCGAAAGGAAATGACCGCTCACCATAAGTCTAATTTGAATAACGTATTGGCCCAAATATAAGACGGCCCTGATTATAAGATGACCCCCTCTTTTTCAAGACTCAAGTTTGAAAATAGACTTTTTGAACACCAAATTAATTTTTTTACAGAACATAATTACAGTACATCCGAAACATATGATTATAACAATATATTTCAGAGAAAAAACATGTTATTTTGCCTCATTTAACTCTTAATATCTGAACATTTAAATATTTAAACTAAAGTGCAATCACATTCGTAAATGAATGGCTTCTGGTTTTTGAAATGTAAATAAACCAATCTATTGTGATAAAACAGCAAAATTGCAATAACTGCATTAACCATCAAAGTCTAACTGTAGTCTTGAAACAAATCTGAATAAGGAAAAACATTGCAATAAAATAATGCAAACTGGTTAAACTAGTAGCTGAGAGCTGTCATGACAGAACATCGCTTGAATGATATCTGGTGTCATCTAGCGTCGTGAATGGATATAATGTCTATATCGCGAATATAAGACGACCCCCTCTTTTTCAATCTTATTTCAATGCAAAAAACACTGTCTTATATTTGGGCCAATACGGGTACTTTCTTCATATTTTAAGCCATTCTAACTTTGTCGTGCAAAAAGAAAGTGGTCGGAAGAATATATACAATATGGATTCTCATGTATCAGGAACGGGATGGAAGTCAGCATCCTAGCTGCATGATTTGCAATGCCAAGTTGAGCAACTCTAGCCTCACACCGGCAAAACTAAAGGAACACTTCGAGAAGCTTCATGGAGATGGGAAATATAAGAACACAACGTTTGCTGAGTTCATGGTGAAGAGAGCCAAATTTGGAGATAAGGGCACTCTGCCTGCTCTTTGATTTGTACCCATTAACAAACCGAACCAAAAAAACACATTTTTATTTAACACTAAAGTAGGGTTCTGTTAATGCGCATGTGAAATTGGTGGGGTTCAGTAGAACAACAAAGTTAACCCTTTAACACCGAACGTGTCGCCGGCGACATGTTTACTCATATCATCTTTGAAGCCTCGTCATGCTGTAATTACGTCACCCACGTGCCGCTGGTTGCTGTCATTTGAAAGTGCGGAAGTTGATGTCCACACCAGTATTAATTTGAAGTCAATCGACCAAGTAAAACGGGAGATAATGTCATTTGAATTTTATAGTTTTATTGCACTCATAAATAAGCATTAAAACGCTGTATGGACCATGTGTTTATCTACATATTTCCATCATTTCTTGTCCTTTTTCAAAACCGAAAGCAGCACGAAAGACTACATATCCCAAGAGCCGTTGTGAGGTCAAGAAGGACAAACCTAATGTGAACATTTTTAATAAAATGCGAGGCGCCACCTATGGAAAGGGAGACATGCGAAGCCGGTTGGATTGAGCGAGCGACCTTGAAACGTGCGAAATGTATCGAAAACTAAATTTAGCGCAAGCTAATGCATTATTTCAATAACTCAAGGAAGAGGATGAGATGTTTTTGTTGTTGTTTTTCCTCCGATCAGTTGGCGTCTCGGCGAGTAGAAGTGACAGCGCGCAAACGGCAGAAGAGTGGGCTGTGTGACGTAGCTCTGTGTCCTGTGAAAGAGGAAACTTTATTGAGTCGCAAAAAAAAAACTTTATTGAGTCGCTTGCCTGAGAAAATTGAACTGAACTACTTGTCATTATTTTTTAAGATACTTTTTTTCAAGGTTATATTTGATTTTTTTTTTTCTTCATTATCAATCTTTTCAATTTGTATATAGATGTGTGTGTTCGAGAAGCTTGATTGCATGTATATACTTTTGATAAGGTGATGGGTACAATACCTAACCTCACAAAGAGATATCCTCTAAACCCTTTTTGTGTTAGATGATGTATATGGCGGAAAACACTCAGGTGACTTGAAGTTCCGCTCTGAGACCCTCAATTTAGCCAACTTTCAAAATTGTCGGAAATGCATGTGTGATACATCATTGGAAATCTCAATTTTCTGGCAGAACAAAAATTTTGAACAGTAAGGCATTTTGGAAAAAAAAAAAAGATTCAAACAGCAAAACCCTAATTAGAGGCGAGAGCACACGAGAGCAAAATTAAAGACGCCACGATTTTAACAAGATATTATCGCGTACTTACCTTGTTTCGATCCAAAAACTCCATGTATCACCGAGTGTCAAGACACAGCTGTGAATGGCCACAGCCGGATTTTTTTTTTTTTTTTTTTGGGTGAAACATGGTGATATAACAAGGGTCGCGATGCAGAAATCGCAGACAACAAGGAGTGGTTGAGATTTTCTTTTTCATATAGTTACCCTTTTAAACGTTATTTTTCAATATTTTTGGTTTGGATTGATTATTTATCATTTAACATATCGGGGAAAATGCGACAGTAAAAAAAAAAAAAATTGCAATTAAGTGATAGTTATGAGGTAGATATCCGTGACTTTTTTACAGACGCCAAATTTTTCATTGTGATGTAATCCATTTAAAAGTTTAAAATATGCGAGTGAATAATTTTTTTAATTCGTTTTTTTTTTTTTTTTTTTAACTAAAATTTCAATTTTAAATTTTATTTGTATAGCCCTGGATCACAACGAGGTTGTCTCAAAGGGCTTTGCAGTGGCAATATGATACACAATCAGAAACAGCAAATGAAGCAACAAAGATGAATAAATAAAGTTCAAGTCCTGGGTATCCCCCATCCTTAGACCCTCCATGTCGGCAAGGAAAAACTCCCAAAACTCCAGAGTCTTTGAGAGAAAATGAGAAACCTTGGGGAGTACCACAGTCAGGAGAGATCCACTCCCAGGACGGATAGACAGGAAGCCCCAGGACTGCTAATGGGAATTAGCAGGCGAAGTTACAGTCCGTAAAGATGCAGTGGACTAAAGGAACAAGAAGAGGTCTATCTAGCCCAGGGGTGGGCAAACCGGTCCTCGAGGGCCGCAGTGGGTCCTGGTCTTTGTTCCAACTGACCCAGCACAGATAGTTTAACCAATACGGTTTCAGCAGAAATGAGAAGCACCTGACTGCAATTGACTGATTGCACTTGTAAAACAGCAGATTGGTGAAAAGGTGTCCTCTTAATGGGTTGCCACAAAAACCCGCACCCACTGCGGCCCTTTGTGGAATTAATTGCCCACCCCTGATCTAGCCAGATAAGACGGGGGTAGCAACGAGGATGTCCATCAAGCCAGGGGTCCGGACAGTCAGGAGGCTACAGCTGAAAAATAGCCCCTCCCCGGAGGGGAGGGGGGAAAGGGGACGCCGGGTGACTAGTGATGAAGAGACTAGACTACTATATATTAACAATGGAAAATAGAAATAAAGTAAGACAAGTGGTAGGTAAGTGAGAAAAAGGAGATAGAACTCAGTGGATGTACTTCCCCCAGCATTATAGCTTCTAGAGCAGCTTAGACTAAACTGTGAGTCTACTCCGACTTCAACTAGCCTGACCATAAGCTTTGTCGAATAGGAACGTTTTTAATCTAATCTTAAATGTGCAGACTGTCTCGGCTTCTTTAATATTAGCTGGAAGATGAGTCTATAAAACAGGGGCTTGGTGGCTAAAGGCTCTAGCTCCGACAGTACTTTTAGAAACCCTGGGAACTACCAGTAGATTTAGTTGATTTAGACATCAATTAATTATTCTAAGCTAAAAATGACCGACATTTTGAATAAATAATATAATTACCTTTTTATGGCTAGGTTGAAACAAAATTGGTTGGGCGACATCTGTAAACGGGGGTTTTCAGAGTAAAACGGACAAATTAAAAATAGTTCGGAGGCTTAGTGCGCCATGAATCTGCTATGGCAGCATATAGACATATTGTTCTATCAAACACAACAGTTCTTTTGGCCTAAAATACAGCAGTTTATTTTAAAGAGGGGTGCAAGAGCAGAAACTGCTTTTTCAGTCTTGTCTGTGTTTTCCGCCATATATATATATATGTATAAAAATCTCACTATTTTGCACTGTATATAACCTGTTTTGACCATAGTATGTGTAAAGGCCAAAAACGCCTATGACCATACCTGCTGTTTGTGTTGAATTATCAAACATAAAACGATTCAGTCTTATCTTTTTCCATTGAATGTTTACGCTAACAAGTTGAATAAATATTATCAAGCTTCAAAACAGTTGATCGAGCATGTTTGGTTGTCAATGGGACATCAACATGACAATTTTTTAAAAAAGTCTGTTGGAGTCAATGGCAACGAATGAGCTAAATGCCGTTATTAATGAAATGAAGCTATTCTCCAATAGGTGAAAAATGATGCTATTTTAAAAACAATGAGAAAGATTAGCATGAATTTTCTTCGAACAATATAACAGTGACTTTGTTCCAAATAAATGTTTTGAAACAGTGTTATAATGTTGTCAGGAGAAGAGCTCTGTAATTCCCAACTCAAGGGCTTACCGAGTAAAAATATAATTTCACTGAAGGACAATGGGTCTCTAATGAATTTTCCAATTTTGGACAGATGGTAAACGGGCAATCCAATTCAACTCCCTTAAGACCAAACAAATAAAATTGTTGGTTTCAGACCATGTGATGATTTCTTAATTAGCGGAGGTTTAAGACCCGCAAACCCTTGCACCCTGCAATTCACAGCAGGATTAAATTCCACTTCATACTGCTATCATATATATACCTTTTTGCTCACTCTCTCAGTTGATATTACAGTTGAGTAAAAACCACCGTGATAGGTTTACTGGAATAGAGGTCATAATATGAGACTCTAGACTGTGTCATTTATAATTCATTGTCGGAATATGCTCTTCTTAGTGGGTTTAAAATTTAATAACTCGACATGCTCTGTAAATAACCGTTGGTGCAGACCCAGTGTCTTGGCCTGTTGTTGAGGCTTCCTCTCAGGTTGAGACGGGCGGGGATGGGGAAGATGCAGCACTTACAAATGGGAGACGCGGTGCGCTGAACTCGGGCTTAAGCCCTACAAGCCTGTAGTCAGCAGGAAAAACTATGTCGGAAATGTGTTTTCCTGAAGATAAGGCGCTCAGTCTTGAATGGGGCGAAGATGAGATGCGGCCCCTATCTGTTATGGTGTTTATTGTGTGGTTTGGCCAAATGGATGTCTGTAAAGGTTAATAAACTAATTGGTGGACATGGAATTAGTTATTATGGATAACAGTGGTTCTTAGTTGTGTGCCGTTTAAAATCATCAGGTGTGCTGTGGGAAATTGTCTGAAAATTGGGTAACACTTTACAATAAGGGTCCCTTAATTAACATTAGTTAATGCATTATTTCCGGTCGATAGTTGAACCTCGGATCGAGGAGGAACAATGTGGTTTTCGTCCTGGCCGTGTAACCACGGACCAGCTCTTTACCCTCGCGAGGGTGTTTGAGGGGGCATGGGAGTTTGCCATTTCAGTCCACATGTGTTTTGTGGATTTGGAAAAGGCTTATGACCGTGTCCCCAGGGGCACCCTGTGGGGGGTACTCCGGGAGTATGGCGTGGCCCTCTGCTAGGGGGCCATCCAGTCCCTCTACCACAGGAGTATGAGTCTGGTCCGTGTGGCCGGTTATAAGTCGTACCTGTTCCCAGTGAGGGTTGGACTCCGCCAGGGCTGCCCTTTGTCACCGGTTCTGTTCGTGACTTTCATGGACAGAATTTCTAGGCGCAGCCGGGTGGTGGAGGGATTCGAGTTCGGTGGTGGGAGGATCTCATATCTGCTTTTTGCGGATGATGTGGTCCTTCTGGCTCCATCACACAACGACCTCCAGCTCTCGCTGGAACAGTTCACAGCCGAGTGTGAAGCGGCTGGGATGAGAATCAGCACTTCCAAGTTTGAGGCCATGGTTCTCAGCCGGAAAGGGTGGATTGCTCGCTCCAGGTCGGGGGTGAGTTCCTGCCCCGGGTGGAGGAGTTTAAGTATCTCGGGATCTAGTTCACGAGTGAGGGTAGGTCGGAACGTGAGATTGACAGGCGAATTGGGGCGGCGTCCGCTGTGTTGCGGGTGCTTAATCAGTCTGTCGTGATGAAGAGGGAGCTTCGCCGGAAGGCGAAGCTCTCGATTTACAGGTCAATCTATGTTCCTACCCTCACCTATGGCCATGAACTTTGGGTCATGACCGAAAGAACAAGATCGCGGATACAAGCGGCTGAAATGAGTTTCCTTCGCAGAGTGGCCGGGCTCAGCCTTCGAGATAGGGTGAGGAGCTCGGTCATCCGGGAGGGACTCGGAGTAGAGCCGCTGCTCCTTCATGTCGAGAGGAGCCAGTTGAGATGGTTTGGACATCTGGTTAGGCTGCCCCCTGGATGCCTCCCTCGGAAGGTGTTTCAGGCATGTCCAACTGGGAGGAGACCCTGGGGCCAACCCAGGACACGCTGGAGGGATTATATCTCTCGGCTGGCCTGGGAACTTTTTTGGGATTCTCCCAGATGAGTTGGTGGAAGTGGCTGGGGAGAGGGCTGTCTGGGCCTCTTTGCTGAGGCTGCTGCCCCCGCGACCCGGATTCAGATAAGCTGGAGACGACGACGACGTATGCATTTTTAGACAATAAATAATGTTTAAGTGACATTACAATAATTAATATAATTGCTTATCTAGCATTTATTAATATATTAATTAACTTGAGTTTATGCATTAGTGAATGCATAACCATAAAGTAACTAATAGTTTGGTAAAATAAAATAAAAAATATATAGGCCTATATAGGGTTACGGTTTGTTAACTTAAGCATTTATTATTTCTTAAGGCAGGGGTCCCCAAACTTTTTCCTGTGAGGGCCACATAACTTTTCCCTTCTCTGATGAGGGTCCGGGGTACGTTTGTAACAGAAAAAGTGTGACGATTGCAGGAGTGCCTAAATGTAAAAATGTATTGTTTTTTAAAAAGCCACAATCAAAAAGCCCTTTTTGGATTCTTCACGGAACAAAAGTAAATACATTAAAAATACTAATATAACATAATATAATGTAATAATATAATGATAATAACACTACTAATTAAATAGATAATAACCAAATTACCCTCTCTGGGTTCTTCACAGAAAAAGCCAAGAAACAAATAACACTATTGGGGAAAAAAAAAAATCAAAATGCTCTCTGGTATTGTTCAGGGGGCTGGACCAAATATGGAAGCGGGCCATATCCGGCACGCGCGCCGTAGTTTGGGGACCCGTTTTAAGGGTTACGTGTGCTTCACTTTACAATAAGGGTCCAAAAAACATTCAGTAATTGTTAATTAAGGTTAAGTAATACTTATGAGGTATGTTCACGTGAAATAATACCATACTTAAGGTTAGGTTATAATATATAATATATATAATACATAACATTAATTCACATTTACATTAGTGCATTAATAAATAGTTGTTAATGTATACTGGTACTAGTAAGTGATTGTTATTTAAAAATGAGAAACATTGCTCTGTGAATCCTTGGGTCCTGCTAACCTAACTTTAGGTATGGTATTATTTCACGTGAATGTACCTCATAAGTATTACTTAACCTCAATTAACATTTACTGAATTTTTTGGACCCTTTTGTAAAGTGTGGCACATGTTTCCCTTAACTAAGAAATTCTAAATGCTTAAGTCCCCCCCCCCTAACCTTGATTAACCATGACTGAATGCTTTTTGGACCCTTATTGTAAAGTGTAGCACATGCGTCACTTAACTAACAAATTATAAATGCTAAGTTAACAAACCCTAACCCGAAACCCTAACCCCATCTAGGCCTATACAGTGGGGAGAGCAAGTATTTGATACACTGCCAATGGGTTTTCCCATATCAAAATACTTGTTCTCCCCACTGTATATATTTTTTTAAATTTTAATTTTAATTTTTAATTTTAGTTACTAATTAGTTACTGTATGTTTAGCCATTAGCTAATTTTTAATTAATTTTAGTTACTAATTAGTTACTGTATGTTTAGGCATTAGCTAATGCATGCTCATGTTAATTAATATATTAATGTTGGATAAGCATTTACATGAATTATTGTAATGTTACTTAAACATTAGTTATTGTCTAAAAATGCATTAACTAATGTTAATTAAGGGACCCTTATTGCAAAGTGTTACTGAAAATTGTTTATGAGCGGGCTGCCACTGGTTGAAAGAAACCACGAAATTAAAAGCTTATAAAAGATGGCAAATTCTTAAAAAATCATAGGTTCAGATTGCGAATAACATGGACAGATTGCGCTTTAATATGGGTGAAATTTTAGGCAATTGAGAGCAATGGGTGTCAAATCCAAAAGGATTGGACGTTAATTGCCGTCAAAAGTCAATAGTAGACTGTCTTGTTCTGATGCCCCTTGATTATAAGCATGAAAGTTCTGTGGAAATGCAGTTGTTCAGAGTAAGAGATATTAATGCTACTGCTGTGTGTTTTTGCCAAATAGCATCTCACCATTTATATATTGTAGCTATTAGGGGTGTGACAAAATATCGAAATGGTGACATATCGTGATACTTTGTATCCCAAAAAGGTTATCGATATGCTCTTGCCAAGAATCGAGATAATCGTTTTTAAAAGTGTCAGTGTTTAAAAAAAAAAAAAAAAAAGGACCCAACAAGTTGCTACCAAAATCTTCCACCATAATAGTGTCTCAGGTAACTCTATGGCTGCCATTCACGGTGCTCGACGCCCAATCCATTTAGACTGGGAACGTTCGTTCATTCGAAATAGCGCTGCAGCTATCGATTATTTTAGTAGCCGATTAATCGATTAACTATTTTGAATAATTGAGTAATCTGATAAGGAACATGAAAAATTAAAATACCTGAGCTGAGCCTCACATGGTATATACAGTATATAAAAAAAGAGGATCAATGTTCAACAAAAGAAAAATTGGCTAACTTGCATAGCAAAAGTCAGCAAGCTTAAATGCTATAAAATGCTTTTTTACAATGCTCTTAACAAATGGCTCGGACACAAATTCCCACAAAAAATGGCTAAATATACCTTTAAACTAAATTACGAATTCATTCAAAAAAAATCATTACCTCAAACAAAAACTTGGCTTATTTTGGTCTTAACAGGGAGCAGATGGATTCAGCCATGTGAAATGAGGAAGACTAGAGGGCCGTGTATCCATCCAAATCAATTAAAATAAATGCAAACACTTTCAAAACAAACCATTACAACGCCACTTCAATTTAACGAATACTCGAAGCAGCAAAATTTAAGTCTTTTATTCTAATCGAATACTCAAGTTAATCGATTAATTGTTGCAGCACTAAGACACCAGACACCAGAGCATTCGCAGTCATTCTGTCCCGATTTTTCGGGGCATTTACAGATCACTTGCTGTTCATTTATAGGTCATTTGGGTGATTCCCAGGTCACTTCCTGTTCTGTAACTCAAAATAAACAAGAAGTGACCTATAAAATACCCCCAAATCAACAGGAAGTAACTGAAAATCAACAGGTAAATGACCTTAAATGGCCCAAAATTACCTCATTACCTGGCATTGGCTGCCAATGACGGCCATAGACGTTCAATTCGTTTGAATGGATTGGACGTCTACTAGTGATAAACTCATTCCAATTCACAGCAGAATCTTGTTTTTCTGTTTAGTAGTTGTTTGTAGAATATCCTATAATTATTTTCTGACCAATGTATTGATAATCGTTGTATCGCCATATCGTCAGATCATCGTTATCGTGAGCTTTGTATCGCAAATCGTATCGTATCGTGAGGTAACATGAGGTTCCCACTCCTAGTAGCTATTATAGGTTTTAACTGGCCAAGATTTGGGTCATCCAATTGGCCTTTGCTCAGCCTGTCATCATTATTAGGTCTTTCTTATTTATGGCCGCCTTTAGCCAGCGGACGAGGTGGGGTCACGAAAAGGAAACAGCTTCTATTACGCCATCACTCAGCCCTTGTTAAAATTACAGCTATGCCTCGGCACCAAACTGCTGTGTTTCTTCCATGTAGTTCATGCTCCCCTATCTAATGGACTTATCTCCTTTCATAGCTGGACATCATAACACCACTTCACGATGCTGACCTTTGCGTACTGTCGGCTTTTTGGCAAAACATGGCTTTGTTGTGATCACACTCGACGAGATTCGTAGGCTGCTGCATTTCAAGGTTTTTCTTTGGATTCAATCGAAACAGTCCCAGTGAAATTTTCTCTCTCGTTGCATCACTTTGGCATTGCACCAAGCAATTAACCCCCTGAAATGGGAATCGAGATTGTTTGAAATCCTTTCCGTTACGCGTAGGTTCCCCACGGTTTCCATCAGGCAACGGTGGGTAGGGGGCTGATACGATTACATGATACGACTTTGAGTGTCTGTATATTCCTAATTCAGTTTTCTTGTTAATATGGCCATGAACTCACTTTAAAGCTACGTGCATGTAAATGTATTTTGTCCCGTCCACCCTCTGCCCCCCAAAGAACCTCCCTGAGGCCCTTCTCTTTCAGGTTTATGGTGCGCATTACGACGTAATTGCTTTCATTTGGGCGCTGCTTGTAAAACCAAAGCCATGACGGTGGGTGCTCCTCAGAGCCTCTTTTCTATGCCTCACCCACCCTCCACTAGTCTTGTAGCACATTGAGCAAGAAAAACGGCTTTCAACCTTTTAGCATAAACTCATAGTGGCACTCAATTGCATTCATTTGTGATGGGCAGGTCCGAAAATTCACAACTTTATGTAAGTGCATGTCTTTAATGCAGAACTTGCCATGTTTTTTTTTTTTTGGCTGTACTGGAAAAATGTAAATAAATTTTGATTGCCATTCCACCACAGAATTGGCAGTGGCCCTTTCATGGTCAGAATTTTACGCTCTGCCAAGTGGGATATAAAGTGGGGCAAATACCGTAGGTATTTACTCAACCACTAACTGTGCAAGTTCTCCCACTTGGAAATATTAAAGAGGCCTGTAATTGTCAACATGGGTAAACCTCAACCATGAGAGGCAAAATGTGAAAAAACAAAACCAGAAAATCACTTTGTTTGATTTTTAAAGAATTTATTTGCAAATCACGGTGGAAAATAAGTATTTGGTCAATACCAAAAGTTCATCTCAATACTTTGTTATGTATTAGTATTCAGTGGCAGTTCTCGCTGTCTCATCACACTGTTTGTCTCTTATACATGCATCACTTGTGAGTTGCGTTCTTACTTTGTATATATTCATGAGCATTGTGTAATTATTGGTGATGTACATTTCATTTTGTTTACATATATGGTGCAATGTAGTTACATTATTTGTTGCTTGTGAGCTAATTGGCTAGTGCTACTGATCAAATGGAAATGTGTGTGTGTGTACTTTGTGTTATTTTGGTTAGTTATTGGATCAATGTCTATTATTTTCAGTTTTACAATAATCAGAAATGTGCCCCTGTCAAGAGAATTGATGACTACAGTAAAGCCCATTCAACTTTGCCTTAACGTCTGATTCCTCTTTGGAGCGTCTGTTGTTCGCTATCTGTCAATTTGTGTACTCAGAGACATTGAGGACGGAATACAGAGCAAAAATAATATTCCTATCTCTCAAAAAAATCATGTTCACAAAAAGAAAAGCGCTTCTATCTGTATTAATGATGCTCTGACTTTGGACAAACTATTCAAACATTTCGTTTAGCTGTCGTTTAGATCGACAAATACACTAGATGGCGATATTCAGTCACAGTATACAAACGATCAGAGGTCTCGTACGTTGTGAAGCCAGCACTCAAATGATATACGTTGGATGGAAGTAAAGAGGGAACTACGGCATCGGTCGAGGGACAAAACACACTCATTGGCTTGAGTTCTAAATAATTTTAAAACTTGCCATTTACACCTTGTGGTGTATTTCAATCACTACCTTACATAGTTAAAGACACTGTGGAAGAATGGCAGGGAGCCCTTGTGACGTCACCGCTCGGCGACATCAAGAATGGCAAGCTACTAGTTTATTTTTTGATTGAAAATTTTTACAAATTTTCTTAAAACGAAAACATTAAGAGGGTTTTTAAAATAACATTTCTATAACTTGTACTAACATTATCTTTTAAGAACTACAAGTCTTTCTATCCATGGACCGCTTTAACAGAATGTTAATAATGTTAATGCCATCTTTTTGATTTATTGTTATAATAAACAAATACAGTACTTATGTACAGTATGTTGAATGTATATATCAGTCTTGTGTCTTTCCATTCCAACAGTAATTTACGGAAAAATATGGCATATTTTAGAGATGGTTTGAATTGCGATTAATTACGATGAATTAATTAAGCTGTGATTAACTTGATTAAACATTTTAATCGTTTGACAGCCCTAAAACTATGAGATGCTGAAATCTCATGGGACGAAAATGAGTTGCAAATTTTTGCAAGTTTATTTGGCAAAACATACCAACAGTGTTACTGTTCTTATAGCAATTTTATAGACAAGAGATAGCATGTATTGTCACGGTGAACATTGAAAGATTTTTTTTTTATCTTTTGGGGGGGCGAAACAGGAAAATTGGAAGGAATGCTTAATTTTGGTTACCTGGTCATTTGTGTGATAAATCTATGAAGGTGGTGTAGTGCGCTTTTAGCTCATGAAGCAACTCCTTTTGTGGCTCCCTTGGGAGCTGGTCTTTTGACACCAAATAGATTAAACACTGGGGAAGAGCCATTTCATGTTATGTGTTCAACGGGAGCCATACCAGAGTAATACTTGAGTAAATGCACTCCAGTTGGGTCTGCATATTATCAAGAGCCCTCCTATTAATGTTCAGTGCCTATTAGGGATGAGTGACACAACATTGGCAGCAGATTGTTTAAAAGTTGTTTACACTACTTTCAATTTTTGACGATAAACAAATCTTCAGCCCACCTAGTCAAATCCACTATCCCGTAGAACCAGCCTCATTGCTTTATACATCTTCCCTATCTCATTGATGATCTCCTTAGACCTTGTAGTCCCTTGCAGTCAATATCTACTTTTTAAAGGGAGAAGAAAACATCAAATTTTTACCCTATTTAATGGTATGTTGGAGGTAGCTAGTTGGAGAGCAAAGTAATTTTTAAAGAAATCCACGGATAAAAAAAAAAAAAAAGACTTGTAGTTCTTAAAAAATAAATGTCATTATGAGTTGAAATAATTTGCTATTGAAATCCCTCTTGATGTTTTTGTTCTTATTCAATTTGTAAAATTAGTTTATCTAGTAGGTCGCCATTGTTGTTGACATCGCAGGGCGGTGACGCCACATGGTTACACTGTTGGGCTTCTAGAGTATCACTCTAGCAACATAAACATGTCATCTGTTCAACCCTTTCAATTTGAACCCGAGAGGAACATTAATGACTATGACAGCAGTGTCTATATTGCACAAAACGAGCAGCAAAAGCAAAATGAACAGGAAAGACTAGATGAGACGAGACGAGAGTAGGGTGGGGGAAGTGTTCTGCCAAAACGTTCTACACTGGCAAAACGTCCTACAAGAGGCGTATTTGACACCCAAAGTACTACCATGTGCTTTAAGCTTGTTTTGTTTAGATACATACAGACAGAACATACTAAATATGCCTTAAAAAAATACTTAAACGTTGTATAATCCAATAAGGGTGGTGTAAATATACTATGTGACTAATGTGGTCACCAAATCAACAATCTGCTTTAAAGCTACCACGAAAAAACACAATTCTTAAAAGTATTAGAGGGAAAACGCATGCAAAAAGTATTTTGAAGCATTGATACGGTAATAAAGGTCTCACTAAAAACACAAATAGTAACTAATCGCTGATTTTAACAGATGAGGGCATGTGTAGAAGGAAATGCAGTAACCCGGTAGTATTTGTCAAGTGACAGTGGCAATCTATTTCATCACCCCGAGCGTCCATTGCACGCTTAAAAAATAGCGCCCTCTGTAAGTCAAAACATGTACTAAATATTATACATTTTAAAATAATGGGAATATTTTATGTGTTTCTAATAACATATTTTATTTTAAGGGGAAACTTGTGGCTTATTAGGTTCTGCAAGTCTTTAACTCTGAGGTTTCCCCTAAGATTGTTCTCTGTAGCAACCCTATGTTCAACTTTAGCCTCTACATGTAGCTTAACCTTAAAAAATGGCCAATCAGTTTCATGCATGGACAAACATCATCCCAACAAGTCGCTATCTCGCACATCCAATCTGTAATTTTTAACAACCTGCTCATAAATCATTAGAGGTGTACTCAGATTTAAATTAAAGTATGATATGCGACAACCAGTCCCCAACTTGCTGTTAAGCACTCACCCAATTTATGGGCCAGATTATGGGACCCAGGGGAGGGTAGTTTTAACGTGGTTCTGCAGCACCCCGGCACATGAAAGTTGATCATGCATTTACACACAGAAGACTGAGAACGCATGGCTTTGATGTACTAAATAAGTCTTTGTGACTTTGCAAGACCACTGATTTACGACCTGATGGTGTAGTTCAAAGGTCTTATCTTGATTTTCGAACCCGAAGAGAATACATAAACGACAATTGTACATGTATTTGGCCCATTTTTTGCCTGATGTGAATCCCAAGACCCCTCTGGATCAGCATCGAGGTGCGCATGCAAATATCTGCATAACAACCTGCGCCCTACTTTCAATCGGTTAACAGTGCTATCCCCATGGAAATGAGCATATGGATGCTCATGCCAATACTGTTAAAAAAAATCTGTAAAATTTCTGGTAAAATACTGGCAGCTGTGGTCGCCAGTAGTTGACCGTTAAATATACGGCGACAATGCAAAAGATATGACGGTACACCCAAAAAAAAAAAAAAAAAAGGCTGTATGTAAACTGGAAAAGCTTCCATGACCTCTTTGCAGTTTGCTGTAAATTTGTGTAGTCGCAGGTTGGATTTGGAGAGAACATCCTGAGTTCTCTTTAGCAGATCGATGGCAGCCTTGACTGTCGGCAAAGACTTTAAACCGTCATCGACGTAGAAATCTCGCATGACAAAACTTTTGACATCGGGGTCAACATGAAGCTCACTGAGTTGGACAGATTGATGGAGACCATGGATGGCCACTGCAGGTGATGGACTATTACCAAAAACGTGGACTGTCATCCGGTACTCCAAAATGTCGCTTGATGGATCATTGTCCTTGAACCACAAGAAACGCAAGAAGTTCGTTAAAATACTGGCAACCAACGCGTCCCAGAAGCGGCTCAACACGACGCTTGCGAAAAGAACGGTAGAGTTTATTATTTGACGTGAGACGTGACCCTCCTGCGTCAATACTACCACCGGTAGCTAGGATCGGGCAGACCGGAAGTCACTTGTGTAATAATACGGTGGATCAGGTCGATTTTCAAACTAATATGCAATCGTAACCCACTTTTTGAGTCCATCAGATCTCTTGAGTGGTAGATCGGGGCACACTTGACTTGTCTTTGTTGATTTACTGCTGTCTTCTCTGCTATAATAATAACCAACACGGCCCCGTGTTCAACAAAACCCTCCTACCACAACAAAACAAGTAGGAACTAATATTCACATAGGAGCTAAAGTTATACAACATAAAATATACAATATAAATTAATGCTACATCACATTTGTAAAATATATACTAGGGCTGTCAAACGATTAAAATGTTTAATCGAGTTAATTACAGCTTAAAAATTAATTGTAATTTATCGCAATTCAAACCATCTCTAAAAGATGCCATATTTTTCTGTAAATTATTGTTGGAATGGAAAGATAGGACACAAGATGGATATATACATTCAACATATGGTACATAAGTACTGTATTTGTTTATTATAACAATAAATCAACAAGATGGCATTAACATTTTTAACATTCTGTTAAAGCGATGCATGGATAGAAAGACTTGTAGTTCTTAAAAGATAAATGTTAGTATAAGTTATAGAAATGTTATATTAAAACCCCTCTTATTGTTTTCGTTTTAATTAAATTTGTAAAATTTTCAATCAAAAGATAAACTAGTAGCCCGCTATTGATGTCAATAATTACACAATGCTCATGGGTGCTAAAGCTTATAAAATCAGTCGCACCCAAGCGCTAGCAGAGGGCGACAAAACTCCAAAAAACACAAGTAACAAGTGGACATTGCACTGTGCTGTCATTTTAATCTGTTTGAGCGGGGCATGTGCATTAATTGCGTCAAATATTTTAACGTGATTAATTAAAAAAATTAATTACTGCCCGTTAATGCGATAATTTTGACATCCCTAATAACACATAATAAAATAAATAATAGCCCATTAAAATAAAATAAATTGAAATGATGAAAATTAAAATGATGAAATAAACTAATAAGAATAATACACAGATCCTGCTTACGCAATTAAATTTATGAATTTCTGTGTGGCACTTTAACTTAAGAAAATCCACCAATAAAGCTTTTGAAAACCGTTCATAAGAGAAAAATAATGACTCATTGAGGCATTTCATTTGTAAAATACATGTTAAAATCTTTGTCATTGGGATTGCTTTTCTCTTTAGCACAGGACTTCTTTTTTCTTCTTTCTTTCAGAAAGAAAGCTGACCAATAGGCGGGGTCTGAAAGGCAAATTGTTGTTGGATTATCTTTAAATACCCGCTACTTTTTGAGCAGAATTCTAGCTTTGAATAGGCTAATGTTCCTTTTGTTGAAAGCACAAAGGTGTGTAATAAACAACTAGCACATTTATATTTTGCATTTTGTTTTCTTACTGTACCGAAAATGAACCGAACCGTGATCTCAAAACCGAGGTAGGTACCGAACCGAGATTTGTGTACCGTTATACCCCTAGTAACGGCAGTATTTATGAAGGATTTAGTGTAGGTTTTTCGTCTGTGGAACGAATTATTGGAATTATAATGTATTCTTATGGAAAAATCCTGCCCGACATACGACCCTTTGGACTTACAAACAACGTCCTGGAACGAATTAACTTCGTATGTAGAGGTACCAGTGTATCTGTTTAAACAACAAACACTGCACAACTAATATTACTATTGTTCCCTTGCTCGCTACTCTTTTTTTCCACACCATTGCCTCTAATAATCCTCTTTAAAAACACATCGCGTGCCATACTATTAGGCCAAGAACAGCAGCGATATTACCTCTTTTTTTTTGTAGTGTTTGATTATATCCTCAGGACAGAGACGACAGTAACCACCTTCCTGCTGCAAACTAATCAGCCCCAAAAAATTACTTATTGATCCTCAGGCCAAATCTAGAAGGGTGGTGGTAGTGGGGTTCAACGTTGGGGTCAGTGGGAGTGACTGTGGTACATGATTGCCACACAGCAAACACACCTCAAAATGAATCAAATCAACCCAAACATGTATTTTCTTTTTTTTTAAGCAAAAAACATCATGTTCAATATTATGGTTCCAGTAGAAACTACTCCATTAGTTTCCCTTTTGATACATATATTTGGAATTGATTTTTTGATATTAGTACATGCCACGCATGACATTTAGCTTGGAAACATAATAGGCAGATTTACTCGGAAAAACATTATCATACGGAGCAGAGCTCAATGTGTATTGACTTTGTAACACGCATTAGAGGCTGAAGGCTTGTGCGCGACATTTATTCCGTCAATGCAAGCAAACTAAACATAGTTCTGTCGTCACATTCTTTCACTCGCCCGGGGTCCCGTGGCCGGTTCTCATTCCGGGGACCGCATTGATCGTGTCTTTTCTGAGATGAATGGATTAATTACATGAGCAGAAATATACAGTCTGGCGTGATGGACGGATGGAACTCGTGATAGAGAAACCCATTAAGGCAAATTGAGGTCGTTAATGAGTGTAACACTGCTGGGGGGGCTGGGTCAGTGACGCTCATTCCAGCAGGCTTTAAAGCAGCACTATGTTAATAATGTAAATCTATTGACTTGGATGGAATCTCATTGCCATAACAATTGCTCTTTGGCTGCTTTTTTGCTGGCTGACCAGGCAAGGCACCGCTAACCCTATTGTCGGTGTCAGTGTAAAGTGCTGAGTTATTCAGATAGTAAAACAATGTGCTAATTTAGCAGTGGCAATGGCGTACCGCAAGCAACACGTCACTTCCGCTCATTAATATTCATGACGTTAGCTACTGTTGCTAAGCGTGGGACAAATGTGAGCTTGTCCCCAATAGTAAATGAATGAAAATCGTGTACGACGGAGATGTGTACAGAGCTAAACCTACTACTTCTCTCCGAAAACTATGTCCCTGGTGCCAAATTTACTGGCAAAGATGTGGATGAACACAAAAATGTTCAGTTAAAGAGATGGCTTGAGTGTAGAGGGCTGAAAAAGACAAAAAAACGAGCCGACCTAAGCATAGTCTTGGCTTTATAATCAACACCTTTTTCTTATGCGACTGACAATGACATTCTCCTGTTTCAACAAACTATCCTTTACCACCAGCCCTGTCTTTCTTATATATTATATCCTCTGGTTGTCCTACGTCTCTGACCGTTCTTGGGGTTAATTTATACTTTGTGTAGCGATCGCAAATGCTACTCAGTGACAGCCAACGAACACTTTTAATTTTTTTATTGATAACAAATCTTAATTCTATAATTTATTTACACTGCCCCCTTACTAAAGTTTTTTTTTTTCATCAACAGACAAGGTAACAGTGGCAGTCAGATACCATTTGAATTCTTTTCAGCTGATTCTTTGTCAGACAGAAGCAGCACGGCACAACGTCACACTAAAAAAATAAGTTAAACATATCAAAATGGCCTACCTCTTTGTCCTCTGAAAGACCATGCCAACCCAACAAAATGTTTACTGGATATGAAATGTGAATGGATTTACCAAGCTGCCGTTAAAAGTCCGCGCAAGTTGATTCATTCTTCACATTTTTTCCTCCCAGTTTTTGGTTACAGGAAACGTATGTTGAAAACATCCTTCATATGTCGTAATGTCTAGAGTCGTCTCTATAAGTTCCCAAAAAAGCGATGAGTGATCGGCATGTTCATTTTTGAAAGATTGCCGGAGAAAAGTAGCAGAATTAACATTGTTTCTATGCGAGGGCAGGCAAACGGTGGTGAGACAAACTCAGGTTCCGTAGCAACAGTAACTAACGCCAGGGCCGGCCCAGGCCATTTAGGGGCCCTAAGCAAAATAATGCCAAGGGGCCCATATTTTTCGTCACAGTGTACTGTGAAACCCATACATGCAATCCAACCCATACGTCCATATTTTGTATATTAATCAGATTTTTTGTTTCTCTGCTCCAGAAGGGTACATTCTCTTTGACATATTTATGCATCTATTTTTCAAGCAAGTTTGAGCACCAATCATTGCAAAGCAGGTTCAACGTCACTCCCCAGGTTGCCAGATTGTAATGACAAGAAAATGGATGTTTGCACCGATAAACGGCAATGCGCGACACATTATTCATGATGCTCTATTAACAACCTATAAAATGAGGTTGCCAGATTGGGGGCTCTTAGTGGTCAGGGCCCCTAAGCAGCTGCATAGTTTGCATATAGGCTGGGCCGGCCTTGACTAACGCCATTAATATTATTAAGCGGAAGTGACGGGTTGCTTGCAGTACGCCATTAGAATGTATTCTTATGGGGAAGTCCTATTCGACATACGACCATTTTGACTTACAAACCAGGTCCTGGAGCATGCACGGAGTTTAAAGGGGAGTCAGGGGGGATGCCGGGAGTTTTCCGGTAAAATATTGTCTATATAAGTTGTAAATTAATAAAACAAACAACAAAAATAAATAAACAATAATTATTTTAATAATTGGTCAAAACTATTTTTCGAACAGATCATGTGACTAGACCCTTAGACGGTCATTTGCTTTGCTTAGCCAAAACCACCTGAGGACTGAAGAGGCAAGATGGATATAGTACGTAATTTTTTCAAACCTAAACTTTCAAAAACGACAACAACTACTGAGCAAGAACCAAGACTTGAAAATGTGGACCATGAAATGCCAGAGAGGACCGCCAAAATGGTGAGCGGAGTTTCAGTTTGCCCCGTTAAAGACGCTCATTGTACAACAGCTCTACCACCATCGGGCGTACCATGTTCAATGGATAACTCTTGGCGAAAAATATAGCTTTCCTGAGCAGCATGATTTAGAATTCCCCTCAAAAATGATGGGAAACAAAAAAACACTCATTTTTCACACAATGTGAAGTTTAAAGGGTTTTTCGGACAATTGGCCCTACTACAATTCTTTACCCTAAACTTAATAACCAAACACAGGGGTATTGCGGATATTGCGATAACTAGATAGTAACCTTTGCTATGTGTGGAAGTCATTTAATGTTGTGAATCAACCGTTAATGTTGTTAAAATTGCTCCCGTTATTGAATTAGTTCCCTTCTGTCTATTTTTGACATGTGTACGTTTTAAAACTGTTTCATCATTCAAAGATTTAAGTTAAGTTTTGCCAATTTAGGAGTATTTTAGAAAAAAAGTTACTTAGGTTCACTAGGAAGGTTCTCTACAACAGAGCCTTCTTGAGAAGTCTACTGCTTTAAAATGGTGGCTGTTTACTAACGCATCTACCTCTTTATTATACAGTACATGTTGCTAATGCAGCAGTGTCTGTCATTTGCATCTAGTTCTGTATATATGTGGTATCTACCAAAGCATCATATGGGCGTAGTTTGTAGGCTATCGTCTACTGTCAGGTATTATTGGAGCCACCTAGCATAGTAGCATCGCGTTTGCAACGGCGTCACTCTCTTGCCTCCTCCCCACTCCTGCTCTGCTCTTTCGTCTCTGTGAGTCCGTCTTTTTCAGACAACCAACATCGCAACGCTTAGTAACCATAAGCGGATTTTAAGGGGGGGCGAGGGCCCCCCTTGTGGCCGAAAAGTCTCATTGCATGAAATTGACTTTCCTATACATATATATATATAAGTTGTAAAGCAATAAAACTGGAACAAAAATGAAAAAATATATTTTCATAATGGGTCAAAATTATTTTTCGACCAAGTCATGTGACTAGCACCTTAGACGGTCATTTGCTTTGCATATAATTTCCACCCCAAAAAAAGATTTTTCTTTGATATTTTTGTGTTCAAATGCAAATTTTTCAATCTCAAATATTTTTTCGCATTTAAAAACGCTTTCTATGATTGAAATTTTTCTTTTTTTTTTTTTTTTTTTTTGAAGCAACTTATTTTTTGATTGAATAAAAACAAAAACGTCCTAGCCAAAATGTGGCCCAAACACAAATAAACATTACTTCAATCAGAAAAAAACTTGACTCAAATAATAAAAAAAAAAAAAGCTTTCACATGCATTTTTTTTAGTTTCAAATTTATTTTTGCATTCACTTTTTTTTTAATTGAAGCGACTTTTTTTTTCATTGAAAATATTTATTTTGATTGAAGCATGTTTTTTTAAAAAAAACATTTTATTGAAGCAACTTTTTTTGGGATTGAATAATAAAGACACAAATCTACCCCTGTATGGCTCCGCCCAGGAGATACAATTTTTGACTGGGGTAACTACATTGGCACGACACCGGCGGGCATACCATATTCAATGGATGACGATCTTGGCGAAAAGTATTGCCAAAGCAGCCTGATTTAGAATTCCCCTCAGGAATGATGGGAAACAAAAAACGGTCATTGTCAACTTATTATTATAAATATTCTTGTAAGTTAATTTTATTGCTTACACTGCGTTTCAGGGTCATCAACATGTTGTGCCCCCCTTGCCCCGAAAGTCAAACTCTGCCTATGTTGGTAACGCACGCTTTTCCCGCCTCAGTAACGGTAACGGCCTTGCCGAGATGAGAAAAGTAATTAATTAGATTACTCACTACTGAAGAAAATAACGCCGTTAGTAACGCTGTTATATTCTAACGCCGTTATTAACAACACTGGACTCATCAACCTGTTTCGCCCCCACTGCCCCAAAAGTCAAACCCCGCCTATGTCCTGGAACGAATTAACTGCCTATGTAGTGGTACCACTGTACTTGCATAACCCCTTTCAAACATGCCAGTGAAGCGAGCAGTATCTGCCTGTTCACATTGCTGCGACATTACATTATTCTGGATCATTTGCGGTGAACGTTGTTGTCTGAATATACTGTAATGATAATAGTCACAGCTGTTGTTTTAATCCTCCATCGTTGTCTTGTAAGTTACTTTCCTTCAGTCTATGGCTGTTTAAATCAAATCTGAATGAACACATTACTGCACAGACTTGGCCCATAGCTATATGTAGCAACTCATAAAAAGCCAATATTTCAGCCATATTGATTCCTTGGGTGAAATTGGTTTGAGCTATGAATTTGCCACGTCGACCGCAGCATTGCATGCTGAAATGTTTTGCCACCAAGAGTGGAGGATGACCTTGGATGTATCTTTTCCTTTAAATTAGGGCTGTCAAACGATTAAAATTTTAAATCGAGTTAATCACAGCTTAAAAATTAATCGTAATTAATCGCAATTCAAACCATCTCTAAAATATGCCATATTTTTCTGTAAATTATTGTCGGAATGGAAAGATAAGACACAAGACGGATGTATACATACAACATACTATACATAAGTACTGTATTATAACAATAAATCCACAAATGGCATTAACATTATTAACATTCTTTCTGTTAAAGGGATCCACGGATAGAAAGACTTGTAGTTCTTATAACATAAATGTTATGGTTACAAGTTATAGTAATTTCATATTAAAACCCCTCTTAATGTTTTTGTTTTAATAAAATTTGTAAAATTTTCAATCAAAAGTAGAGTTGATATAATAATAATAAGAATAAAAATAACAATAATAAGAATAGAGTGACCAAAGTCTAAGTAAGTTTAATGTGTATTTTTCATAGCTATTTTGATTGGGAATGCCAGTTCACTTTGCATTGTTGTTTAACTGTGTGAGAATAGGGCCTCATTACTACAGACTGAAGTGTTTTTCTTTTTGTGAATTTTTTTTTTTTTTTTTCAGAGATAGGAATATTATTTTTGTTGTGCTTTCACTAAATGATAATTATGTTTGTTGTGAAAGAGTTGCCGAAGCTTATGCCAATAAAAGGTGCGGTCCAATGAACGCCTGTGTCCCCTCGCCTTTATAACATATACAGTATATCTCTGTACATATCTTGCCCAAAATACCAAAAAGAGACACATAATTGCCACTAAAAGAAATTAAACCTACAGAAATACAGTTGTGGTCAAAAGTTTACATACACTTGTGAAGAACATAATGTCATGGCTCTCTTGAGTTTCCAGTTATTTCTACAACTCTGATTTTTCTCTGATAGAGTGATTGGAACAGATACTTCTTTGTCACAAAAAACATTCATGAAGTTTGGTTCTTTTATGACTTTATTATGGGTGAACAGAAAAAAGTAATCAAATCTGCTGGGTCAAAAATATACATACAGCAGCGCTAATATTTGGTAACATGTCCCTTGGCCATTTTCACTTCAATTAGGCGCTTTTGGTAGCCATCCACAAGCTTCTGGCAAGCTTCTTGTTGAATCTTTGACCACTCCTCTTGACAGAATTGGTGCAGTTCAGTTAAATTTGATGGCTTTCTGACGTGGACTTGTTTCTTCAGCATTGTCCACAAGTTCTCAATGGGGTTTAAGTCAGGACTTTGGGAAGGCCATTCGAAAACCTTAATTCTAGCCTGATTTAGCCATTCCATTACCACTTTTGATGTGTGTTTGGGGTCATTGTCCTGTTGGAACACCCAACTGCGCTCAAGACCCAATCTTCGGGCTGATTACGTTAGGTTATCTTGAAGAATTTGAAGGTAATCCTCCTTCTTCGTTATCCCATTTACTCTCTGTAAAGCACCAGTTCCATTGGCAGCAAAACAGCCCCACAGCATAATACTACCACCACCGTGCTTGACGGTAGGCATGGTGTACTTGGGGTTAAAGGCCTCACCTTTTCTCCTCCAAACATATTGCTGGGCATTGTGGCCAAACAGCTCGGTTTTTGTTTCGTCTGACCACAGAACTTTCCTCCAGAAGGTCTTATCTTTGTCCATGTGATCAGCAGCAAACTTCAGTCGAGCCTTAAGGTGCCGCTTTTGGAGCAAGGGCTTGCTTCTTGCACGGCAGCCTCTCAGTCCATGGAGATGCAAAACACGCTTGACTGTGGACACTGACACCTGTGTTCCAGCAGCTTCTAATTCTTGGCAGATCTGCTTTTTGGTGATTCTCGGTTGAATCTTCACCCTCCTGACCAATTTTCTCTCAGCAGCAGGTGATAGCTTGCGTTTTCTTCCTGATCGTGGCAGTGACAAAACAGTGCCGTGCACTTTATACTTACAAACAATTGTTTGCACTGTTGCTCTTGGGAACTGCAGCTGCTTTGAAATGGCTCCAAGTGACTTTCCTGACTTGTTCAAGTCAATGACTCGCTTTTTCAGATCCATGTATGTATATTTTTGACCCAGCAGATCTGATCACTTTTTCTGTTAACCCATAATAAAGTCATAAAAGAACCAAACTTCATGAATGTTTTTTGTGACAGAGAAGTATCTGTTCCAATCACTCTATCAGAGAAAAATCAAGAGTTGTAGAAATAACTGGAAACTCAAGAGAGCCATGACATTATGTTCTTCACAAGTGTATGTAAAATTTTGACCACAACTGTATGTGTGGAGCACAAATAGCACAATGCAACAGCATTAACGTCTCACAACTAATAATTCTCCCAGTATTAGAAGGAATAACATTAGTATGGAACCGCGCTGCCCCCAAGCGGCCGGTGGCATTCTCTTCACTCTCAATGTCATTGTAATCTGTTTAAGGCAATGCGTGAGTGGGCCATTCTGTGCATGCGTTAATAGCGTCAAATATTTTGACGTGATTAATTTAAAAAATTAATTACCGCCCGTTAACGCGATAAATTTGACAGCCCTACTTTAAATGTATTGGATTTTTAAATATATTCTCTAATATTTTTTCTTTTGGAAATTCAAACTCATTGGCTGCCTTGGACTATGACAGACGTCCAATCCATTCGGACTGGGAGCCTCTCCCAGTTGAAATGGATTAGGCATCTACTTCCGTTGATGACTGTGAATGAGTTAAGTGGCTTGTGACATAATCCCTACCCTAAAAACACTAAATGAATCTCTCATCAGGATGAAGGCAATAAAAATGGAATTGTGCGTTAGGCTTGTCAAGTCATGGATCTATTATAGTGAAATTTCACATTTCCAGAGGGGGAATGAAGGAAAATAAAGTTCCGACTGATGGAAATAAATTGGCCTGTGGTTGTGTTCGGCGCCGAGCTGGGATCTTCAGTGACAAAGCCAACTTGTTTGTAGCTCAATTTAGCTTTGGTGATGAGGAGCGGAGATCTAGAATGGGTCAGTCAGCGGCCGACGAGCTGTCACTGTGGAAATCAATAGTTGCTTTCGGAACAACCAGCCTTATTAAAGCAAAAGCTGTTTTCTTCTCAAAGCCAGTATGACACTGCCTCTCAGGCATCGTTACACTTTGCTCTGACCATTTGTCATGTTTTGAATTGCCGCATTTGACCTGGGCACATTTATTGTTGCCCCGAATATTCTCTTTCAGCCATGTAATGAGGCCACACTATTACAAATACTGGTGTTGGTATTAGGCCTGCACAATATATTGTTTGAACATCGCCATCGTAATGTGTGCATGCGCAATAGTTACATAGCAGGATATGCAATTGTTTTTTTGTGTGTGTTTTTTTTTTTTAGCATGTTAACTTTTGTTTTACTTCATAAAAGCAGCAAGTGTCCACATCCTGGATCCCTTTTATATACAGCACGCCTGGATTAAACAAACAAATTAGGGATGTCCCCGATCCGATCATGCCATTTTTCACAGGATCGGAATCGTGAGATGAAACCAAAATGGAACTATTTGGTAGAAACACAGGTTCTCGTGTTTGGAGGAGAAAGAATACTGAATTGCATCCGAAGAACACCACACCCACTGTGAAGCATGGGGGTGGAAACATCATGCTTTGGGGCTGTTTTTCCGAAAAGGGACCAGGACGACTGATCTGTGTAAAGGAAAGAATGATTGGGGCCATGTATCGAGATATTTTGAGTGAAAATATCCTTCTATCAGCAAGGGCATTGAAGATGAGACATGACTGGGTGTTTTAGCATGACAATGGCCCAAACACATAGCCAGGTCAACAAAGGAGTGGCTTCGTAAGACGCATTTCAAGGTCCTGGAGTGGCCTAGCCAGTCTCCAGATCTCAACCCCAAAGAAAATCCGTGGAGGGAGTTGAAAGTCCGTGTTGCCCGACGACAGCCCCAAAGCATCACTGCTCTAGAGGAGATCTGCATGAAGGAAGGGGCCAAAATACCAGCAACAGTGTGTGAAAAGCTTGTGAAAAGTTACAAAAAACGTTTGGCCTCAGTTATTGCCAAAAAAGGGTACATAACAAAGTATTGAGACGAAGTTTTGGTATTGACCAAATACTTATTTTCCACCATGATTTGCAAATAAATTATTTAAAAATCAAACAATGTGATTTTCTGTTTTTTTTTTTTTTTTCACATTATGTCTCTCATGGTTGAGGTTTATCCATGTTGACAATTTCAGGCCTCTCTAATATTTTCAAGTGGGAGAACTTGCACAATTAGTGGTTGACTAAATACTTTTTTGCCCCACTGTATGTGCTCTGCGACTGGCTGGCAACCTGTTCATGTGTACCCCGCCTTATGCCTGGAGTTAAGCGAGTGGATGAGGATAAGCGGTTCAGAAGATGAATGAATAAAGGAATTATTTGAATGTTTTGGGAAGTAATTAAAACTGTGGCGTTAAAGGTGATGCAATGAAAAATGTGGGTGCGCCAACATTTTGTGCTGGTGCACCCTTGGAAAAACATTAGGTGCAACCAATGCAACCAATGCAAAAAGTAAGTGTGGAGCCTTGGCAAAATAAATTGCAATGTTCATTTTTTTTCTCATATCGTTCAGGCCTATCCCAAACAGAGCTATTAAAGTTATCTGGTGAAAATTCTTGTAGTTTTAATATCGTAATATAATATCACAATTAAGGGAACGAGTTTTTGACGAGTTTTTCTGATAGTCCTTTAGCCTGTTAATGGGCGGTAATTAATTTTTTTAATTAATCACGTTAAAATATTTGACGCATTTAACGCAAGCGCGGAATGCCCGCTCATGCTTCCCATAATCCCACTGTTACGTCCCACGGACGACTGCTGCTAAGGGCATAACATAAAACGAGCCACGCGCACAAGTTGCAATTGGACACAAATTTATTCACACAAGTCGAACTCGCAATGAACAAAATATACAAAATGCGGAAGAAGCTGGCTTCAGCGTAAGCCCAGGCCAAAACAACAAACAAAATGAAACTACACTTGAACCCCACCCGCTAAGTAAACCCTGATAAAAAAAAGGAAAAAAACAATACAGCCACTACCCTGGCTTCTACACTAAACAAAACGGGTTGAACGAAAACGGCACTTTACCTCTACTGCTGCGGTGCTCTTATTTACAGTGGTGAACAAAAACGATCCAATAACGAATGAACACAAAATACCTCACCGAAAAAGTGGGAGTGTAACAAAATAGCGATCAAATGCACAGGTGAATGAATGGCGAGCAAACAGCTGGCGAGGGGGTACGCGGCACGTATGCTGTCAAATGCGAAGTTGCGAACTCTGTTGACTGTAAAATGACGAGCGGTCAGATGACTTTTGTTAACGCTGCCTTTATTTGGTTAACAAGACTCAGGCACAATACAACACACGCGGGTATGCAAGCTCAAACAACGGCCTAATAGAGCCGTATTACCGTGTATCGGATTAGCTGCAGTAAAGCAAGTGTCGTTATTGCCGCAAATGTAAACAAAGCGCTGCATAATGGAAACATGTCAGACAGCGGCTAGTTCGGGTGGCCCGTCAGCGGTGGTGACGTCGTCTGCCCGTCCGGCGTCAATCAGAGTACGCCACGTTGGGAGGGGAGGCAGCCAGCTGGCGGATGCGGTGATCAGATGACTGACAGTCTCGAAAAAGATAACAATTAAACGGCCAGGGCCGTCGCACCACTCAGAAGTGCAGTGAGCAGTGTGGGTAACGGTTAAATGTTAACATGGAAGATGGTTGGCCCTCTGGGTGGGGAATTCAAATTAAAAAAAGAATATAGATGCAACAACACTTCAGTGTTGCAACTGTTCAGTTTTGCACATCAGATATTTATTTTAAAGAAAAAGTCTTAGCCAAAGTTATTTTTATTTTGTTTTTCAAAATATCTACATTTCAGAATATTGTATTTTCTATTTTTGAGCCGAATTCTAGCTTTGTGTAGGCTAATGTTCCTATTGTTGAAAGCACAAAAGTGTGTAATAAACAACAAGCACATTTATATTTTGCATTTTGTTTTCTTACTGTACCGAAAATGAACCGAACCGTGACCTCAAAACTGAGGTATGTACCGAACCGAGATTTTTGTGTACCGTTACACCCCTAATCACAATATATCGCAAACCCTCCAAAAATTGCAATTATAGTTTTTTCCAATATCGTTCAGGCCTAGTTGGTATCTCAGCCATTATTCTGCATCTGTACTCTAATTAATTTCCATTACTTTGACTCCAGATATCATTACTAACCTGTCATATATTGGTGCCATAAAATTAAGAGTGATCACTGGATGTCATTCCTATCAAATGGATTCAAATTGATCCATTTCAAATCCAGTTCAAATAAATTTGTTGTTTATCATCGTCAATTGCAACAAAGCTAAATAGCGAATAATTATTATGAAGTACACATAACTACTTTGTAGCAGCGATCTCAGTGCAGTACTCGTACTGTCTGGAAAGCTTGGTATCGGCAGCTTTCATGAGTTATTTAGAATATCCAGAACCTTGCACAATGGAAATATACAAAATATCTCAACCAGGAAAAGGAAGGAAACAGCAAGGAAGAACTGACCTGTACATACAGACATGGATATATTTTACAGGTCTTATCCTATAGCTTGTACTCTCCCAAGTTTTTTTAAAAGTTGGCTAGTAAAAACGTTGTCCGTGGCCTTCCATCTCCTCTCGTTGTAAAGGTATAACAACATCACGACTTTAGAGCCGAGATGAACTTTTCAGTTTTATGTGTTGGACCTTGATGGCAAACAGTAAAGTCTCAGGGTCGCCTTCTCAATGGCGCAGCATGCAGTGAACTATAAATAAGCTTGTAGATTCAAGGCTGCTTCTTTGTTTTCTCGAAGCCTTTAATACCAACAGCACAAAACGGCAGGCTGAGTTCCGTAACAAACAGTCTTTTTTCTTCTGCTTTTTTTTTTTTTTTTTTTTCCAGAAGCACTTAGTGTTCCTGTCTTGACACCTTTCTAGACAGGTGTCATAGAACGTAAACTATTCAGGTGTTTTATAATTGAACAGACGGAAAAAGGAACACTTGCTGTTCACTGGCCACGCTGGCCCCATTTGTGTTGAAAGCCGCTGGTCATGGTCACTCTCATTGATGCCTGATGACTTTTATTTATCTGAATATCTGCAGCTGTTAGTTAAAATCGCTAATTGGTTAGTTTTGTCCTACGGACAAATAAGTACTCTGTTGCTGCTCTCGTTCGGTAATTTGAATATTACAATATTACAAAAATAGTTTTGCCCTCAAGACCACACTCCCCAGGACCAAGACTTTCCCAAAACCTCAACCTACCGAGACCAAGGTAAAACTAAAACATTTGGTAGTCAAATGAGAAAGCCAAGAACAAGAAATAAAACAAAACTAGGCCTGCAAGCAGGACTGAACGGGCCCTCGCATTTTGGCGCAACTCAGACTTCAAACTTGGACGGCACGCAGGTCGTTGTGGTGGCAGATCGCCCCCTTCTGATCATCTAATGAGAACCTAAACTGCTTGAAACTCGCCTTTTTTTGGGATGAGAAATAAATTTACACACCTAGGAGGGGAAAAAAAACCTTATTATAGAGTACTTCAAAAAAGGAGGCGCTACTGAGCTGTGCAATGATGCCCTTATTCAAAACCAAAATGAATATTATAATTGGGCAAATTTGACCAAGTGTGCCAAATTCCGTGGCTCTGTAAGCTGCCTAAGTCCCTAAAAAATATACTTCCTTTTAATGGCGAACAAAGGGTCATCACGGCAACATCCGAAACGTGGACATGGGCCTTAAAATTGTAGTCTTACAAAAGTTCTTGTAACTACAATGACCAACCTGACAAGAACTGGACATGTATCAGTAAAATGAGTGACTTTCTGTTACCACTAGTTGGCGGTGTAGGGTTGATGCAAATGGCCCTACAGGACCCTTCAGGGTAAGACTCTCACCAAGCATGGGAAGTTTGGCGCAGATATGTTTTATGTCTGCCGAGCTATGTCTTTTCAAAATTTTTGGCAAGACGAAATGGCGCCTTAATTTTCACTTTCCTGTTGGACCCTCTGCTTCAACGAAACCTCAATATTTTTCATCAGGCACCTGAACACATGTCTTAAGGCTCCCCTGATGCAGGTTTGAGGTCAATAGATTTTTTTCCCTTGGAGGAGGAGCCTGTCTCGTAAAAAAAAGGCATTTCCTGTTCCCACTAGGGGGCAGAAGGCCGAATGAGTAATATTTCAATGCAGTCGTGTTCAGGCTGGGATACCTCACATACATGCCAGGCATTGAAAGATTAAACGTTTTATCAGAGAGTTATTAGTCACTTTCTGACTTCGGTGTTTTGCCCAGAAAAAAATTGCACCCTGCCCAGGTCAGGTCCTTGATTGAAAACTCACCATTTTGAGAATTTAGGATCTCATATGTCTCATGAACATTCTCACAAATTTTGAGAAGAATCCCACTAACTCTCTAGGCACCAAGGTCACAAATGTGCACCCTGTAAATTGATAAAATTTCCACATTCAATCAAAAATATCCGATTTCCTGTTGGGTTTGGTATATGGGTGCAAGAGACTTTTTGGAGCAGTTTTGCACAAGGTATCAACTCCCCAAATGTCATCGCTCTACGTCGAAAAAACCTAAATGGAGAGGCATTTTTTTAAAAATTCAAGGGGGCGCCACTGAGCCAGTTTTTACGTTTTTTTTTTTTTTTTCGCAACGATGCAAAATTATCGAAATTTATGCAAAGCCACGTGTAGGTGCAAATTTTGAGTTTTTGAGCATGTTCCGGCCTCCAAATTGGCCAGTTTCATTTGACGAGAAAAAAATAATAATAACCTTTGCATTTGAATAGGGCTTTCGCACGCTTAGTGCTCGGGCCCTAATAAAAAGTTCAGGCTGGTGATGGTGTTACAATGATGTGAGGGAAATTTTATTGACAAACTTTGGGCCCCTTAGTACATCCTGAACATTGTTGCAATCCCACATTCTGAGTCTTGTTGCTGACCATGTCCATCCCTTAATGACCACAGTATTCTGATTGCTATTTCAAGCAGGCTACCGCGCTGCGTCATAAAGCTCAAATCATATCAGACTAGTTTCTCGAACATGTTAATGAGTTCACTGTACTCAAATGCACTAAAAAATGCACATGCACTTCTACATTTTTCTGACTGTAAGTCGCAGTTTTTTTCATAGTTATGCTGGGGGTACGACTTATACTGTGAAGCGACCTATGTGTGAAATTATTAACACATTATGATATCATTGAACATGTTATTTTGGTATTTTGGAGTGACACTGATGATTTGATAGACTTGTTAGCATATTTTTTATACTATAGTTATCTGAATAACTCTTAATAGCTATGTTACGTTAACATACCGGCCACGTTCGCATTTCGTTGTCCATGCTTCATGGAACATTATCATACTTTTCACTTATTCAGCATGTTGTTCTTTATTGTATTTTTATTTTAATTTGCCTTACAAGAAGACATATCTGTTCAATGTGTTGGATGTTATCAAGTAAATTTCCCCCCAAAATGGGACTTATACTCCCATGTGATTTATATGTTGTTTTTTTTTTTCCTTTTCATCGCGCATTTTTGGGCTGGTGCGACTTGTACTCAGGTGCGACTTATAGTCCGAAAAATACGGTATTTTTACTTCCAATGTAATTCTTAAAGCGATCCATGGATAGAAAAACTTGTAGTTCTTAAAAGATAAATGTTAGTACAAGTTATAGAAATTTTATATTAAAACCCCTCTTAATGTTTTTGTTTTAATAAGATTTGTAAAATTTACAATCAAAAAATAAACTAGTAGCCCGCCATTGTTGATGTCAATAATTACACAATGCTCATGGATGCTGAAGCCCATAAAATCAGTCGCACCCAAGCGCCAGCAGAGGGCAACAAAACTCCAAAAAACACAAGTAACAAGTGCACATTGCACTGTGCTGTCATTTTAATCTGTTTGAGCGGGGCATGTGCGTTAATTGCGTAAAATATTTTAATGTAATTAGTTTAAAAAATTAATTACCGCCTGTTAACACGATAATTTTGACAGCCCTTGTATTTTTACTTCTAAATAAGTGGTTTATTGTATATACTCATCAGTTTTGTGATTTTACTCATTACTGAATTCAATGTTGTATTTATCATGTACCATGTTTTCGTTTTATTAAAATTTGTAAAATTTTCAATCAAAAAATAAACTAGTAGCTTGCCATTGTTGATGTCATTACACCATGCTCACTCCCCAAACCCATAAAATCATTTGGACCCAAGCGCCAGCAGAGGGCGCCAAACAACAAAAAACAAGTAACAAGCGGACATTACACTGCTGTCATTTTAATCTGAGTGGGGCATGTGTGTTAATTGCGTCAAATATTTTAACGTGATTAATTAAATTAATTACCGCCCGTTAACGCGATAATTTTGACAGCTCTAAAAAATATATATATATATGGCGGAAAACACAGACAAGATTGAAAAAGCAGTTTCTGCTCTTGCACCCCTCTTTAAAATAAACTGCTGTATTTTAAGCCAAAAGAACTGTTGTGTTTGATAGAACAATATGTCTATATGCTGCCATAGCAGATTCATGGCACACTAAGCCTCCAAACTATTTTTAATTTGTCCGCTTTACCCTGGAAACCCCCGTTTACAGACGTTGCGCGACCGCTTTTGTTTCAACCTAGCCATAAAAAGTAGGTAAGTAATTATTATTTATTATTCAAAATGTCTGTCATTTTTAGCTTAGAATTATCATTGATGTCTAATATTAAGTAAAAAAAAAAAAAAAAAAGACTTTAAAACATCATTCACTCGCATATTTTAAACTTTTAAACAAATTACGTACAATGAAAAAATTGGCGTCTGTAAATAAGTCACAGATATCTACCTCATAACTATCACTTAAATGTTTTTTCCTTTATTGTTACTGTCGCATTTTCCCCAATATGTAAGATGATAAATAATCGATTCAAACAAACAAAAAAAATGAAAACATAAGGTTTAAAAGGGTAAATATATGAAAAAGAACATCTCGACCACTCCTTGTTTTCTGCGATTTCTGCATCGCGACCCTTGCTATATGACCATGTTTCACCCATAAAATCCCCCAAAAAGCTGGTTGTGGCCATTCACAGCTATGTCTTAACACTTATTGATACATGCTACATGGAGTTTTTGGATCAAAACAAGGTAAGTACGCGATAACATCTCGTTAAAATCGTGGTGTCTTTAATTCTGCTCTCGTGTGCTCTCGCCTCCAGTTCGGGTTTTGCAGTTTAATTTCTTTCTTTTTTTTTTTAAATGCCATCCCATTCAAAAAAAATTTCCCTGAGAAAATTGAGATTTTAAGCTTTCCAATGATGTTTCACCTATGCATATGGGACAATTTTGAAAGTTGGCCAAATTGGGGGTCTCAGAGCGGAACTTCAAGTCACCTGAGTGTTTTCTGCCATATATATTTCTAATAATGATGAGGCACTGCTGAATGGCAGAAAGTGCGAGTCTAGGTGAGTTCTCTCTGACTTTATGACTTCATCTTTTCTCTCTTGACCCATTTAATTAAAGGAATAGTGTCTGTTACGCGGTTTCATTAAAACTCAACAACAAAATGGGTTTAGACGAAAGTACATGTCTATCATGCCATTTTTAAATCACTGCGATCGGGATAAAGAAGCTATTCTCGGAGGAGCAGACGTCGGGGGTTGAAAATAAGCCAGATTAAGACAACAAAGGCGGGATAGAAGAATCGTTTAGTCCCGCGTTAAAGCAGATTACCGAATTAAAAAATACCAAATCTTGATTGCTTTCGACTTTGATGTTTCGCCGTACGAACGAGGGAGGATAATCATCTTTGGCGGAAGCAGCGCTAAGCTTCTCGTTCTTGACCTCATTCCGTCACTCGGCGCATGAAAAAGGCAGCATTGATGGGTTTTGGTGTTCTTTAATTTATTGTTGCTCTGTTTATTTCTATTGTCACAAATGACTGGCAAGAGGCATGATTGAATAAATTTTTATACATCCAGTTAACATGCTGTACATATATTGTATTATACTGCAAACCTTTTGTATTCGTCAACTAGAATCCATTTATTTTCATCAACATCTAAATATCAAGGATATCTTTCAAAAGATAGGCTCGCCAAAGGGCCCCACCAAACTTGTCTGTGAAACTCAGCTTTGTAAAAAGTGTAATTACTAAAAGATCTCTGTAGATGGCACTTTTATAGCGCCTATAATTTAAGTTTTTGAGGTTTTGAGGTTTTTATGGCAAAGAAAATCATCAGGAATTGGAGAAATGGTGTTGTCGGGTTGAGTAGGTCATGCTGAGCAGGGTGATCAGGTTGGAGACTGGCGTCGTCGGGAAGGGCAGGATAGGCAGAGCGGGTCAAGCTGTCATGGACAGTCGACATGCAGGTGTATGCTGGGTTGCTGAGGAACTGACACTGAATGCTATGAGACCGTGCCTTCAATGCACAGCTGGTAACTGTCATGTTTTTGTTCAATTGTTCTTTGTGGCATCTAATTGAAAGATAGGCCCACCAAAGGGCCCCACGAAACTTGTCTGTGACACTCAGCTTTGTCAAAACTGTAATTACTAGCAGATCTCAGTAGATGGCACTGTTATATCGCCTTTAATGGCGTACCGCACGCATGTTATTTTTAGACCGTGACGTCGCATCGTAAAGCGGAAGTAAAGCCGAAGTGGAACATTATAGACGCGCCCTCGCATAGAAACAACGTAATTTGTGCTAATTTTCTCCGGTAATCTTTCAAAGACGAACATGCTGATCACGCATTGCTTTTTTGGAACTTGTAGAAACGACTCTAGACATTACGACATATGAAGGATGTTTTCTTCATACGTTTCCGGAAACCAAAAACTCGGAAGGAAAAAATGTGAAGACCGAATCAACTTGCGCGGAACTTTAATATCAGCTCGGTGAATCCATTCACATTTCATGCGCAGTAAACATTTTGTTGTGTTGGCATGGTCTTTCAGAGGACAAAGAGATAAGCCATTTTTATATTTTTAACTTATTTTTTTTAGCGTCACGTTGTGCTGTACTGCTTCTGTCTGACAATGAATGACCTGAAAAGAATTACAATGGTATCTGACTGCCACTGTTACCGTTTCTGTTGTATATATATATATATATTAGGGCTGTCAAAATTATCGCGTTAACCGGCGGTAATTAATTTTTTTAATTAATCACGTTAAAATATTTGACGCAATTAACGCACATGTCCCGCTCAGACAGTATTCTGCCTTTTGGTAAGTTTTACAGCAAGGCTTTTTGTGCTGTCTAACAGCGAAGTCTTGTGGTCGCATTGCGACATGGTTTATTGTTTTTTTGCCAGTTCAATATGGCTGCGCGACGTCTCGGGTTGACGCCTACGTTGTAATGTTGTGCTTATATGATCCTTGGACAAGATTTGTCCGTAAGTATGGTTGTTGTTAAGAATGTACATATTATGTTAGTAAGCGAAATGTTATATTTTTTGTATGAGACGCTTTTTGTTTATGTTTAGTGAACCTGTATTGCGTGCTAAGCTAACGTTGTTGCTAATGCAATGCTTGTGTACTTTTTTTTTGTAGTTTTACGATGGTCTAAAGAGGACAATGGTTGGAGGCCATTTTATTAATAAATCAGATGAAAAGGAAAGAAGTCTGATTATTAAGGCGTCGTTCACTAGCTGTCTAGCTTTGGAAAAAGTAGACGCATCGGAGTGAGGACAGCATAGACAGATTTAAATGACAGTAGAGTGAAATGCCCACTACAGTCCTTATGTACCGTATGTTGAATGTACATATCCATCTTGTGTCTTATCTTTCCATTCCAACAGTTTATTTTACAGAATATAAATATATAATTTACAGAAAAATATGGCATATTTTATAGATGGTTTGAACTGCGATTAATTGCGATTAATTAATTTTTAAGCTGTAATTAACTCGATTAAAAAATCTAATCGTTTGACAGCCCTAATATATATATAACAACTATAGTAAGGGGGAAGTGTAAATAAATGATAGAATTAAGATTTGTTATCAATAAAAAAATTAAAAGTGTTCGCTGGCTGTCACTAAGAAGCATTTGCGATTGCTACACAAAGCTAACTAAATTACCTCCAAGAACGGTAAGAGACGTAGGACAACCAGAGGCTACATAAGAAAGACAGGGCTGATGGTAAAGGATAGCTAGTTGAAACAGGAGAATGTCATTGTCAGTCGCGTCGGCTATGCTGAGGTCGGCTCGTTTTTTTTCGTCTTTTTCAGCCTGCGACACTCAAGCCAGCTCTTTAACTGAACATTTTTATGTTCTTCCACATCTTTGCCAGTGAATTTGGCACCAGGCACATCATTTTCGGAGAGAATTGGTAGGTTTAGCTCTCTAAACATCTCCTTTGTACATGATTTCCATTAATTTCCTATTAGGGACAAACGGTGGCTTGTCCCTACTTAGCAACAGTAGCTAATGTCATGAATATTAATGAGCGGAAGTGACGTGTTGCTTGCGGTACGCCATTTAAGGTTGGGAGGTTAAAGTGCATATGACACCAAAAAGCATGTTTATTTCATATTTCACATGGTATTTTATGCTCCTGAATGAAATGGACCGCTTGGATGTGTGTGGAAGCGATCCTTTTATTTCTTCAATTTTTTAAATCCCGCGCCATGAAAATGAATAACTTCCTGTTTTGAGGAGGAATGCGAATGTGACATCACCCGGGTCAGCATCTCACAATATAGCATTGCTTTTATAGCATGCAGATGGACGGTGGATTCAGCTTATTTTGCGAATTAATTCGTTTATTTTTCGCATCACGCCACTCAAATTTGCTGCAGAAAATTGTTTCCGCACCAGGGAGTGGCATGTGAGCCTTATTGGGTTTCAAAAGGTTCCCATTCATGGCGGATATTGGCCAAAATGAGCCCTACTACTGTGGGACCATTGAACTTACAAGGAAGTGAGTAAACATGGTATTTTGTATTATGTCAAATATTGGGATCATGGCACACATTATAATACGGAGGTGGCTTGCATTTTGTGGCTGATTGTCCACCGAGAATGCGTGCCTGCCGGGAGAGTGGTATACTCTGCTTATTGCCCTCTTCGTGGGCCTGGTGTTCTGTCAAATTTTCCATCCCATCAGAAATTGCAACTTTGTGTTAAAAATGGCCACGAATACAGCGATTACAAAGTGAACACTACAAACTTTCTTTAAATAAAGGACTATTTACTTATGTTTGATCAGAGACAGACATGTAAAAAAGTTCTCCTCAGACACATCCTACCATGGTAGCTGCGCAACAACTGCACGCCGCTCTCTCACTGTTTACGTCTTCGCCGTGTAGCAAAGCATTATTTTACGCCATATTCGTGTTGACTTCAACGTCGGCCGGTATGTTTGGCGGTGATTCTCCAGCTGCTTCCCCGGCAAATGAGCTCTCCTGCCCGCAGCAGGGGAACGAGTCCGATCAGCTGTAACTTGGTCACCGCCGGGCGGGTTGCCGATCGACGAAGACAATTGAAAACCCCCGCTGCTGTGTGACATGTTAGTCATAGTCATGTCATAGTTTTTTGTGATTTTTCGTTTCAAAAGCCGAGAATAAGACTTTGAAACATCACTCTGTGCGGGTTAGCATGTCGGCTAGCTCCCACGCTTCCTGTTTCGTTAACGCTCTCCAAAGCCAGGGCAGGGAAATGACAAAAGCCGGACTAACTCCGCTAGCATAAAATATAGTTTGGGAGGTGCAAGAAGTGGACAATTTTAACCATTATGGAGTAATTTTGCCATGTCGTACTGAATAAATGCATTTTTAATATTTCTTATTCCATTGAGCATAAGACTGTTATTTGTCATGACCATACCATTTATTTAGCAACTGGGGAAAAATACTTCAATGACATTTTGCAGCTCTCTTCGTCACATTTTCCTCATTCTTAATTATTTCCCCTCAATGGGGTGAATAGTAAAACAGATGAAACCATTCCCCTGCCGACATCCTCCTGTTGGGGACGCTAGAGCCCTATAATGGTAGGCGTGGCTAAACGGCAGATTAAAAAACTAATTTCTCGTCATCTGCGCTTTGCCAAATTGTTGTATATAGTCGAATTGTCTCAAAATATGATTCTATTTCACATAATAATGCTATTTAAGATTTGTTTTTATCCTGTCGTAGGCACTTTAAGATAAAGATTATGGAGTAGTTCTCTGTTTGTCATTTTGATTGCGATTGAATAATTACCTGAAGCAAAGTCACTTTTATTCTGACTATGTTTCTTTTTACAAATACACACACGTTTTGTTCAAACGTTTTGTGAAATGAACCAGTGTTCTATTGTTGATTTATAAAGGATAGAATGGTCCAAAACAGCTGGCATAAAGGTACTAATTGACGGCGCATGTTCTGTGCTGAGAAATTTAGATTAATGGGAAGCATTTTAACTGCAAAGGTAGCACTCTTGTATTGATTGGAAATTTACAGGCATCTCTTTTTGCCATCCTCAGCTTCCAGGTGTGTTTGCGTCTAGGTGCGAAGTTCGCTTGCTGTCATAATGGCTCTGCTGGGATGGAGGGAAGTGCTTCTTCAGTGCTCATTATTGAAGCAAATTGAACAGGTCGCCTGGCTTGGCTCTGTAATGACACGCGCTTCATCCTGCCGCCTATTGTTCCGCTAAAGTCGGGGTCAGGGCTGCGGAGCAGTAATTGCATTACTTTGACCCTCTTTTGGTATTTATTTTGTCACAGGGACCTGCTCTTTATTGGGCGCAGGCTGTCCCTCAGGTTGTAAAAGCTCCCTCCCTGCACCTCATCCGGCAACCCAAGGCCGAGAGGTGCCCGGCCGCCTCGGTGCGTGCTTGCCAGCGATCAATATGCTGCTGCTGTTAAGTGGATTTGCTGCTTATGAGGCAGCAATTAGAGTGTGAAGTGGCAAGGCCAGGGTATGAGGCCGCTGTGGCCCTGAGGGATGGAGCCGGAACAAACCTGGCTTCATTAGAGGGTGCCGTGACGATCCATACTACGTGTGATATAGCGGCTCAGAGACAAAAGGCGGATTTTGACTCTGTCGATTATTGCTCAAATTATATTTCTTATACGCTTGGTATATGTCACTATGAGTAACTGGCAAGAGAAACAGTCACATAAGCCCTTGTCAGATTTATATCCCGGTAAATTCCCGTTTAAGCTGATGCGGGATTTGATCGTGTCATAACTTTCAGACATGGGGAGATATCCCGGGAATAACGCGGGTTGGACACTTTCACAGACTTGTCCCATGTTACCGACTCGGCACTCTCTGTGCAGGTAGGTCGGCTGGTGGAAGAGTGTGTTCCAAAATGTTTGACTCCATTTCATAGGCCAATATTTTTGACGATTTTTGTTGGAATGACTTCAAATTTTCACAGCTTGTGTAGAAATGTTTCAAGTTTTTGTGTGTAACGTTTGGGGTGCACGATATCCATGTTTTTAAACCGATGCTGATATCGCTAACTTCCTGCTCCTCAAGGCCGATACTGATACAATAACCAATAACATATGTATAATATTTCAATGTATATTCACCTGAGTTTTTGAACTCCTGTAGGTCAAAAATACTAGTGACTAGATTTGCCTTTGACCGAACCAGAATTTTCATGATGACATGAACATTATTATAATATAAATAACAAAACAAAGACAAAAACAGTTTTGACTTCAAATAAAGTGCCCATATTAATTTTTTCAAATAAATATAATTTGAGTCGATCACAATCAATCAGTCAATATCATTGACAATGTGTTCCCCGGATCAATGAGCACTGATATAAAACAAACATAAACCCAACAGGTATTGTGCTTTGTCAGCAGACAAAACATTTGGTGCAACTGGAGAGGAGACTTTTGTCGTCTTGGTCCATGAAACAACTTTCTTAACCTGGCAATTAGAGAACAGCAAGCCTATCGATACTAATAATAATAATAATAATACATTTTATTTATAACGCACTTCATAACCAAAAGGCCTCTCAAGAACTTGTAAACATAACACTGCAAAATGCAAACTCTGTGAAGGAAAAATACGGCCTCCAGAGCAGTAAGAAAAGTTGGTATACAGGAAAAACAGGAGTGGAAACAAAGGTCCCGTCCCGTCGAGCGTGTGCTGGTGTCGTGGGCGGGTGGGGGTGCCGCGCGGGTGCCGGTCCGGGGCCGCGGCCCTTCCCCGGCCGGCCGGGGTGGAATGGAATGGAGTTGGGGTGGGGGCCAGGGGGTGAATGCAGCGGCCATGGTTCCCTCCCGGGTCCGCCCGGCCAGAGCCGCGTCTCCCTGTACTGGGTGCCAGGGAGGTGCCCTCTGGTGTCATACCGTGCGGCCCTCCTGGCCCGGGGGTGGGTAGTGGGGGGTGCGCTTCCGTCTCCTTGGTCTGTCCCTGGCCCCGTCCGCCTCTCTGGGCCGCGGCGGCTGCCGCTGCCCCCCTCCCGGCTGGGCCGTCAATGGGGCCCGCGGGGCCTTGGGTGGGGCTTGTTGTCCCTTGTCGGTGGGGTGGACGTCCCCTGGTCGCCGGCGCTCGGCGTGGCGCCTGCTTGAAGTGCAGGGTGAGTGCTCAGTGGGTGGGGGGGGGCGTTCGCGGAGGCGCCGTGGGTGGATTGATTGGGGCCCTGACGCTTATCCCGCCCTGCGGCCGGTGGTTATGGTGGACGGGGCCACGCCCGCGGGAGCCTGCCTCTTAACTCACGCACTTCGCACTTCGGCACTGTAAATATCTTTCACCCTGGCACTTACATGCTCATACATTTCTCCGGGGAGAGTTGGGACGGGGCTTTACAGTCCCGGCCCGGCTCCCCCCTGTTTTTAATGCACCACACACCAAGGTTGTGGGATGGTTGGGACCTGTTGGGGGGGGGGGGGGGTACCTCACGGTTGCCCCCTCACGACAGGCCCCGCCATCCCTGCACCTTTTTTTAATGCACCACACACATCATACTCCACAAGAGAGCTCCGGCAAAGGGCGGTGGGACAGCCGGCTGGGCAGAAATTCCATGCTGCGGTTCCACTGCCCCAAGCCAAGCTCTCCTATTTTAATGCATACATTGCACTACCCTCCCCTCACAATCCCATCACAGTGCTGGGTGATGGCTGCCAGCCGGGAACCTGGCAGCCACAGTGATAGGGTGGTAGGTGGGTCCCACACTTTTTCCTTATGGCGTGGCTCCTGGGGTGTGGCCTCCCCTCTGCCTGGGCTGCCGGCCGCGGGAGTGGGGTGGGGGATCTGGGCTACGATCTTGCATCGCCCCGTGGCGGTTCCTCGGCATTCTCCTGCCTCCGCCTTCCCCTCTTCTCTGACTGGACATCCGCCCTGCGCTCCATCGCGGGTCCCTGGCTGGGCGCCGGTGTATCAGCGGGGTGTTGCCTGCACCGGCGGGGGGCCCTGCCCTGCCTTGGGCTTGGTGGGCCGCTGGGGGTCCCGTGGCGTGCCGTGCCGGTTGGGGGGCTGCGGCTGGGTAGACGTGGGATTGGTGGTGCGTCCCCTCCTGCCATCCCTGAAGGCCGGTTGATGGGTGCGCGGGTGGCCCGGGGGACCACCCTGGATCCCGGGAGGGGGACGATGGCTCCTTTGCTGGGCTGCGGGAGGAGGGATGGGCTGTGCTTGACCCCACAAACCCCCTGCCCACCCTCCCTCCCCGGGCTGGCTGGGTGGGGGCCGTGGCCCTGGATTGGCGCCCGCGTGGCTTCTCCGCCCGTCTGCGTGGCTGTCGCGCGTCCGGTGGGGCTCGCGTGCTGCTGGATGCGGTAGGGCATGCTCGGGTTGGGGGTCCTGGTGCCGGGGTTGGCGATGGGGCGGCGTAGGGTTGGTCGCCAACGGGCTTACATTCATAAGAGATTCACATGATTACTGGGTTCTAGATCACAGAACTGATTTGTGTACATTCTACCTCTTTCAATCACTTAGCTTATAGACACCCCCACCCCTGTCCCCCTCTTTCACTGCCCAATAGGCCCCCACATGGTGTAAACCGGAAATACATCTCGCTGACGATGGCACCAGAATATTAATTAGTCTAGATGTTCTATGTATTTCTTGTTGTTGTTTGTGTATGTGTTTCTTTTCTTTCTTCTCTTGTGTTGCTTTTCTTCTGTCCCCCCATAATCCCTTCCTGTCCGCTGCTTTGTCATAATAAAAAGGTATTTTGAATGATCACAATGGGAGTATATCAGACTCTCAATGTGAAACATTAAAACTGTTCAGACAACCCGGGCACTTAGACTTCCATTCTCTGTGTCAAACAGCTGAACAGGACAGGTTAAAAAAAAAAAAAAAGGAGTGGAAACAAACGCACACATTCCAATCCGACACCGTGCCAAAAATATCTTTAATAGGCCCGATAATACAGTGGGGCAAATAGGTATTTAGTCAACCACCAATTGTGCAAGTTCTCCTTCTTGAAAAGATTAGAGAGGCCCGTAATTGGCAACATGGGTAAACCTCAACCATGAGAGAGAATGTGGGGGGAAAAAACTGAAAGTTTAATTTTTAAAGAATTTATTTCCAAATTAGAGTAGAAAATAAGTATTTGGTCACCTACAAGCAAGATTTGTGGCTGTCAAATCTTCTAATGAGGTCTAACGAGGCTCCACTCGTTACCTGTATTAATGGCACCTGTTTGAACTCATTATCCGTATAAAACACACCTGTCTACAACATCAGTCAGTCACACTCCAAACTCCACTATGGCCAAGACCAAAGAGCTGTCGAAGGACACCAGAGACAAAATTGTAGACTTGCATCAGGCTGGGAGGACGAAATCTGCAATAGGTAAAACCCTTGGTGTAAAGAAATCAACTGTGGGAGCAATTATTAGAAAATGGAAGACATACAAGACCTCAAGTTCATCTCAATACTTTGTTATGTACCCTTTGTTGGCATTAACGGAGGACAAACGTTTTCTGTAACTCTTCACAAGCTTTTCACACACTGTTGCTGGTATTTTGGCCCATTCCTCCATGCAGATCTCCTCTAGAGCAGTGATGTTTGGGGGCTGTCGTTGGGCAACACAGACTTTCAACTCCCTCCACAGATTTTCAATGGGGTTGAGATCTGGAGACTGGCTAGGCCACTCCAGGACCTTGAAATGCTTCTTACGAAGCCATTCCTTTGTTGCCCTGGGGATCGTTGTCATGCTGAAAGACCCAGCCACGTCTCATCTTCAATGCTCCTTCTGATGGAAGGAGATTTTCACTTAAAATCTCTCGATACATGGCCCCATTCATTCTTTCCTTTACACAGATCAGTCGTCCTGGTCCCTTTGCCGAAAAACAGCCCCAAAGCATGAGGTTTCCTTCCCCATGCTTCACAGTGGGTACGTTGTTCTTCGGATGCAATTCAGTATTCTTTCTCCTCCAAACACGAGAACCTGTGTTACTACCAAAAAGTTCTATTATGGTTTCATCTGACCATAACACATTCTCGCAGTCCTCTTCTGGATCATCCAAATGCTCTCTAGCGAACCGAGGACGGGCCTGGACGTGTACTTTCTTCAGCAGGGGGACACGTCTGGCAGTACAGGATTTGAGTCCCTGGCGGCGCATTGTGTTACTGATAGTAGCCTTTGTTACTGTGGTCCCAGCTCTCTGCAGGTGTCTTTTATAACGATGAGTTAAAACAGGTGCCATTAATACAGATAACGAGTGGAGCCTCGTTAGACCTGGTAAGAAGAAGTTAGACCTCTTTGACAGCCAGAAATCTTGCTTGTTTGTAGGTGACCAAATACTTATTTTCCACTCTAATTTGGAAATAAATTCTTTAAAAATCAAACAATGTGATTTTCTGTTTTGTTTTTTTGTTTTTTTCCACATTCTGTCTCTCATGGTTGAGGTTTACTCATGTTGACAGTTACAGGCCTCTCTAATCTTTTCAAGTAGGAGAACTTGCACAATTGGTGCTCGACTAAATACTTATTTGCCCCACTGTATAAATTGTGGTCAATTACAACTGTACTTGTATAATAAGGATTGCATTTGACTGAAATTGCCCTTTTTCTTCTACATTTGTGGACTTAGCTAATATACAGTATGCATTTGTGAAGAGGTTGGTACAGTCCACGTTGCTTAATATTTGTCTGACTGACGGTTTAGGGGGATTGTTGGGGGTAGGTCTATCATTTCTCCCCAAAAAGGTCACTGTGTCCCTGGTGCAGCATTGGTTGGAAAATAGGGGGGTTCCCCCAAATGCTCCATTTGAGGTTGATTCTGACCTGGGGCTGTAAATCACTTTTCACTTTTCACGGGAGAACGATTACTGCCGAAGCACCGATGCAGACAGCCGTCAATTGATTGGAAAGAGAGGGCGGGACGTTCTGTTTGAAGCCGTCAATGTTTTGCACTCTGTAAGCTTTTAGTGAATTCATGTTTTTGTCACTGCTTTCTTCTGTCAAACACAGTGCAGCTCAGCCTCTGGTTCGTGGACATTGTTTGTGAGTCATTTTGCAGTCATACTTGATCTAAACCATATCAACCAGGGACATTTAGCCTATTCACTACAATCATAATAAGCAATAAAAATAACAATTTTCTGTTAAAAATATTGTTAGATATAATGTTATACATAAATATGTTGACTAAAGCCCCTTTCACACATACCTAAACACCCTTAAAATCCTGGGATTGAAAGGGTAGCCCTCACGTGTGCAAGCAATTTCCTGGGAAGACTTAAACGGAGATGACACGGACACTCACCGAGTGTCTTAGTATACCGTATTTTTCGGGATATAAGTCGCAGTTTTTTTCATAGTTTGGCTGGGGGTGCAACTTATACTCAGGAGCGACTTATGTGTAAAATTATTAACACATTATGATATCATTTCACATGTTATTTTGGTGTTTTGGAGTGACACTGATGGTTGGGTAAACTTGTTCACATGTTCTTTACACTATAGTTATCTGAATAACTCTTAATTGCTATGTTACATTAACATACCGGCCACGTTCGCATTTCGTTGTTCATGCACTGTACACTGTACACTTATTCAGCATGTTGTTCTCTATTGTATTTTTATTTTAAATTGCCTTTCAAGATGACATATCTGTTCTATGTGTAGGCTAGTGATTTAAATACGCCACCAGATGTCATTGGCGAGTTTTTGATTAACTGGGAGATAAAGACAATTTGTGCATTTTGACCCTTCACTGACGCCGTAGCTTCCTCTTCCTTCCAGTGCTGGCGTCATTGGGCCTTATGCCCCATGGTATTTCATGAAGGTAAGACGTGTGTTAATGGCTCCCAGCATCGAAGTTGGTATAAGGTGGCTAAATATTGCCATCCAGTCTATTTGTTAAGCTAAACGGGCTGCTAACATGTTTACAAAGAGTTTGAGCAAAGTTTAATTGAGTTTAATGTGCATTTTGCATATTTATTTTGACTGTGAATCTGTGAATGCCAGTAGTTTTCTTTTCATTGTTCTTTAGCTCTGAGTATATTGCCTTCTATTATGCAGATTGAAGCACTTTTGTTTTTGTGAACTTTATTTTTTGGGATATATGAATATTATTTTTGTTTTATTTGCAATACTGTATATGACAATGATGCCCCATTGTATTTCATGAAGGTTGGTGAAGAAGAAGTTGCCGAGTTTCTTGTGCCATTAAATGGCGTGGTCCAATCTGCAAATCAGAACGCCCGTGCCCACTCGTCCTTTCTGCCATACACCCCGTCATCACTGAACCAACAAAAATACACAACGCAGAGCATCGTGGTGTACAGAGAGGGGTCGCACGGGTCGGGTTACATATGTGTTGGATTTTATCAATTAGATTTCTTACTGTATATGTTTTTTTTCCTCTTCATTGCGCATTTTTGGCAGTGGCGCCTCCAGAAATTTTTCATAGGGGTGGCCAGATGGGCCCACTTAAAATCTTGGGGTGGCACACCAAAACTAAAAGCCAGAATTTCAGGTTTTCATTATATTATTGCAGTAAAAAGGTGAGAAGAAGACTATCACAAAGACTTAAGGACATGGCTACTGATATACTTTGGTGTATTGTGTAATATTTGATGTTCTAATGATTTAATGTGCATAGTCCATCACTGTCCAGTCAACATTTTGAGTTCCACAACAATTCTGTTTTATTGTGTTATGTATTCAGCGGGGCAAATAAGTATTTAGTCAACCATTAATTGTGCAAGTTCTCCCACTTGAAAATATTAGAGAGGCCTGTAATTGTCAACATGGGTAAACATCAACCATGAGAGACAGAAAATGTGTGTGTGTGTGTGGTGGGGACAGAAAATCATATTGTTTTATTTTTAAAGAATTTATTTGCAAATCATGGTGGGAAATAAGTATTATGTCGATACCAAAAGTTCATCTCAGTACTTTGTTATGTACTCTTTGTTGGCAATAACGGAGGCTAAACGTTTTCTGTAACTCTTCACAAGCTTTTTCAGTGACACAATGCGCCGCCAGGGACTCAAATCCTGCACCGCCAGACGTGTCCCCCTGCTGAAGAAAGTACACGTCCAGGCCCGTCTGTGGTTAGCTAGAGAGCATTTGGATGATCCAAAAGAGGACTGGGAGAATGTGTTATGGTCAGATGAAACCAAAATAGAACTTTTTGGTAGAAACACAGGTTCTCGTGTTTGGAGGAAAAAGAATACTGAATTGCACTAGACCCACTGTGAAGCATTGGGGTGGAAACATCATGCTTTGGGGCTGGTTTTCTGCAAAGGGACCAGGACGACTGATCTGTGTAAAGGAAAGTATGAATGGGGCCATGTATCGAGAGATTTTGAGTGAAAATCTCCTTTCATCAGCAAGGGCATTGAAGATGAGACGTGGCTGGGTCTTTCAGCATGATAATGATACCAAACACACAGCCAGGGCAACAAAGGAATGGCTTTGTAAGAAGCATTTTAAGGTCCTGGAGTGGCCTAGCCAGTCTCCAGATCTCAATCCCATAGAAAGTCTGTGGAGGGAGTTGAAAGTCCGTATTGCCCAATGACAGCCCCAAAACATAACTCCTCTAGAGGAGATCTGCATGGAGGAATGGGCCAAAATACCAGCAACAGAGTGTGAAAAGCTTGTGAAGAGTTACAGAAAACGTTTGGCCTCCGTTATTGCCAACAAAGGGTACATAATAAAGTATTGAGATGAACTTTTGTATTGACCAAATACTTATTTTCCACCATGATTTGCAAATAAATTCTTTAAAAATCAAACAATGTGATTTTCTGTTTTTTTTTCACATTCTGTCTCTCATGGTTGAGGTTTACCCATGTTGACAATTACAGGCCTCTCTAATATTTTCAAGTGGGAGAACTTGCACAATTAGTGGTTGACTAAATACTTATTTGCCCCACTGTATATTAGGCATAAGGTGTACATTTAACAAACAAAATAATGACTGGGGAAAAGCAGGTGCATTTGGGGTGAAATGCATAATTGATGCTACAACAATCTAATGACATACTGGCAAGCGGGGTGGCCAGTGGGGTGGCCAACAAATATATAGGGGGGGCTGTGGCCACCCCCTGGTGGCGCCACTGATTTAGTGGCTGGTGCGACTTATACTCAGGTGCGACTTATAGTCCGAAAAATACGGTGATTTGTTTTAACGGACGTTTTATTCCATCTTATGTGTCTTAGAGACTTTTTACCATCCTGAAGCGGATCCTCATTTGTTCTCTTACATAGATTGTGGCATTAAACGAGCCCTGCCTTTATGCAACTCTTCTTCTTGGTAATGAACTCAGACAGGCTGGCTCAATACGACCCTAGTGGGCGATTTTACCGTCTTGACGAGTAGCACAACAGCATCTGACTGCATCTGAAACTGTCCACCGACTGCTCCCAGCGTGTTGCTTTTAAACTTTTTCTGCCTGGTCAGTTGTTTAGTCGGCAAAATGAGTGACCAGAGGCATCGGAGCCCTGCTTGATGAGGCATGCAGATGCGGGTTCTGTGTGGGAAGACCGTTTGCTTAATGATAAGGATGCCAAGGAGATACTTGAGTGCCTTTCTTCCTCCCTTTTCACTCCCACCAAGACTTTTTAGTTCTCACTCATTAGCAAACTGGCTTGCTCATCGCTCAGCCGTTGTTTATCCTGTTCTGTCACGAATGCCTCCCGGTTGTCGAGGTCCATTGTCACGTGCCGGGGGAGGACAATTGTGATGGGTTTCAAGCAGAAGTGTTTGAGGAAAGGGGGAATGTAGGTCAGCTCATTAGCGTGGCAAAAAATATGTTTTTCACCTGAACAGGGAAATTCCACAGACGAGGTCAGAGGAGGGGGCCGGTCGTGAATTAAGGCTAAGATGCTGAGGAAGTCCTTAGAAAAATGTTGAGAAGAGACAAAACATCCCTATTAGCCCTTTTTATGCCCCTCGCCATCCCGGAATTTTTGATGCCCATCTTGTGTGTTTTCGTCAAAAATTGAAGGACTAGAAACACTTTGAAACTTTTCTTTTTTTTCCCATTAAAAATGAATGGGCAAGTTTTTGGCAAATTTCCGGGGAACCGTATATTTTTTTCCCAAATTGTGTTAATAACTTTTATGGACCTCACCGTCCTGGAATTTTTGATGCCCAAATTGTGTGATTTGGTGAAAAATTGTAGGACTAGATGCATGTTGATACTTTCTTTTCTCATTAAAAATGAATGGGCAAGTTTTTGTCAAATTTCCGGGGAACCGTAAATTTTTTCCAAATTCTGTATACAACTTTTATGCCCCTCGCCGTACCCAAATTTATAGATAACTAAATTATGTAATTTGATCAAAAATTGTAGGACTAGATACATTTTGAAAATTGCTTTTTTTTCGGAAAATTGCCGTTTACAGGCGAACGGAAAATTTTCCGGGGCCGTTTGAAAAAAAGCCTGCGTCGCGCGAAAATTCCGGACGTGTCGACACTTGAACGGTGCTGATCGGTCAAGCGGTTCGGGCTGCGCGGCGCGCCGAAGGATTCCCATTCAAAAAAAAAAAAAAAAAAACAGAATAACATATACCTGATCTTTCCAAAGGAAAGACCAGGTAACTATAACATTTGATGCAATGCTGTTTGTTGTCAGCTTGTTAACATTCAGAAGTGCTAACTGAGGCCTCTTTCCAGTCAAATCACCTTCCTTTTGTCTCTCAACTATTCTCATACATCACATCCATGTGTCATGTTGCCAACATAGTAATATACACCAAAGAAATAGATGGGGCCGATGAGTCCTGGCTGATGCGACGTGTTCCGCATGCCACAAACGCGTGGGTGGAAATGAAACACTGTAGCAATATACCTTTCTACATAGACCTTATTTCGTCCTGAGCGGCAATCATTTGCACCGTTGGCCAATACATCTTAGGGACGGTGAGGTTTGTCACTTTTCCGCTATCATGTGGATTAAAGGCTGGGAAATTACACATGTAATAGACCCATGAGCTCCTTTCAAATAAATCCGTAAATGTTAAGAGGCTAAAAGTATGTATGTGCCGCACAGGGCCGATTTTTGTGTGTGTTTGTAGGCGTTATTGCCAAAGGATAGTGCGCTGCAGAGCACAGCTTAATATCTGTGTTTGACATAGAGGGCCATTAATAAGGGTCCCTGATCTGAGCCCGCTGACAGGAGTGCTGACAGAGGAGGATCATGGGGAAGAATCATGCCCTGCTCAGGGAGCCCGGGCGGCAGGTAGGGCCTATTCCGCCTTCCCCAGGTGTCATTACGCATGCCGAGGAGGCGGCGCAGGAGGGAGGGCCGCTACTGACATCTACATTAATCACCCCTCCGTACCCTCACACCCCCATTCCACAGACGCCCGCCAACATCCAGCTCCTAATCATCCCCGCTCTGAGCCAGTGAAGGCATACTTGGACCATGAAAGAGATCCCGCTAAGAGCTCCCCAAATACCACTCCCATCTGATCATGAGTGATGCTGCTACCTGAACCTCTGACCTGGCACACAATTAAAAACACTTTCGTCTAACCCCCCCAGTTCCCAGGTTGGCTGCAAGTGCACATCTAATCACAGCAGCCTGTTTGTGCTTTGCATTGAGATCGCAACAGCAAATGTCCCCTGGAACATGTCGCTTCTCTTGTACTTTTAGATGATGTTTTTGGAAATCCAGTTCTATTTATCTTCAGACGGAGAGAAACATGGCAACAGTCTAGCACAGTGGTTCTTAAAGGGATCCTCTGTTTTTAAGACAATTCTTAAAAGATAAATGTTAGTATGAGTTATAATAATTTGATATTAAAACCCCTCTTAATGTTTTTGTTTTAATAAAGTTTGTAAAATTATTTTAAGTTTTAGGTCGCCATTCTTGTTACGTCGCAGTGCGTGACGTCACTGGTCCCATTGCCGAAATTCCAGCGTGTCACTCTTAGCTTTCCCAACATGTCATCAGTTCTACCCTTCCTATTTGAACCAGATCTGAAAAGTGAAGAGCAGGACAGCACTGTCGGTCGTTCACAAGACGAGCTTCAGGGAAAGATGCGTGCAGCAAATACCTGATAAGACAAAAGTTGGGTAAAACTGCTGATGCGAGAAAGTCCTGTTGGGAAGTCCGATTGTGAGCGAGAGTGTATGCTGTTCGGTTTTATTAGCAGATATTCAAGGTAAGCATATTGCGTTTTCAAACTTATCCCAATATAATTATGTAGATTGTTAGCATCCAGAGCTGTCATGTGCTTACAGTACAGGCCAAAGAGCACACCTTGTGTAATCCATGTCTTGTACATTGTAACGCGTGGTAGCTAGGATACGTGTATAAAAGTACCAAAAAAGGGAGAAGCTTCCACTTATGCACATTTATTCACAAAAAATAATATTTCCACCTTGACCCTCTCTTCACTCGGGAGCTCAGCAGTACGAAAACACGCGTTCCCTGACGAACTCCCAACACTGTTGTAAGGTCCACGTCAGAGTCACTGTCGTCACTGTAGCGTGCCATAGTGCTTTAATTATTTAGTATTATTTCCCACGAAGAATAGTCAACAAAAAAGATAGCAATAGTAATCCAAATCTGTGTTTTTTACGCACTCGAAGATCCAGGAATTAGACCGATACCATGGCAATGTCGCAGCCGCGATTAGGCCGTCGATTCCATAAAATAGACTGATCCGAAAAGTCGCTGTGGGACCGACGAATCAAAAAAATGGACAGATCCGAAACCAATATTGCAGACGCGGTGGGACCGTCGGATCCAGAAAATTTAGAGTTTAGGCAGCAATAAGCAATTATCGAACACGAAAGATCCCAATGACGTCATCACTGCGAGCCCGCAAACCATGGCGCCAACTAACGGTCAAAATATGGACTAAATATTATAAAATATTGCCATTGATTTAACATTTTATGTGTTTCTAACAACATATTTTAGTACAAGAGAACAATTGTGGTTTATTAGAGCTTACATGTTTTTAAGTTAGAGGATCACTAACTGGGGTTCGGTGAGTAAGCCTCAGGGGTTCGGTGAAGGTTAAAGACCAAATGTGAAGTAAGGTTGGCCAACCATGTTTTTGAATAATATCAATGGCTAAACAATTATGAGCATATTGCTGTTTTTTTTTTTTTTTTTTTTTAACACAACCCTTCCAGATTCTTTAACCCATAGCAACGCCCTTGACAACAAAAATGCTTTTCTTCGACAATCTTCGGAAATCTTCGAAAATTGCGTCACACAGAGAACTGCGAGGGATGTCCGCCATAGAACAGTATTGTTGGATTGCTTCTTGGTAAGATGCCATGGCGGTGTGTGGCGATGTATTGTTCTCAATCTAAAGAAAAATTGTATGAGTGGCCAAAGGATAGCAGGGCACGTAAACGGACATCTTTCGTTCGCACGAAGCGAATGAATTTCACGCCATCATTGAGTAGTGTTCTCTGCTACAAACATTTCGAAGATGCCTGCTTCTTCAAACGGTCTGCTTATGATCAAGGATTTGCAAAAAAGTAAGTGTGATTTTTGGATAGATGCTGATTACTTTGTCAAAACAGAGCTGCCAACTGTTGTGGAATGAACAGTAAAAGGTAGCGACGTTAGCCGAAAGGTAACTTGAGATAAAACCCCGATCGTGTTGTTGAATGAACAGTAGAAGCTTGCGACGTTAGCAGAAAGCTAACTCATGGCAATCCCTGATCATAGTTGTATTGAGTTCATTTTGCCTACACTTATAAATTCGTCAAAACTTTTCTTTCATCTCAGGCAATAGTAAGTGGTTTATTTACCTGACATGTTTCGGCGAACACTTCCGCCTTCGTCAGAGTCCGAAGGCGGAAGCGTTCGCCGAAACGTCAGGTAAATACGAACGAATTGCAATGTACTCTTAAACTACAGTCAATCATTCATCTTGGTGATTTTAAATCTCTTTTGTCTGATGTTTTTACTGATTATTGTAACTGTTTCCGTTAGTGTATTTTGTGTTGTTTGATATTTGTGAATGTTTCTTTGTGCTCAGGCCTCTCTTGTAAAAGAGATATTAATCTCAATGAGACCGCCTGATAAAATAAAGATTAAATTTAAAAAATAATAATAATAAAAAAATAATGCACACTCTGCAGGAAAACAGTGCATTATTTTCAATTAATTGTCCCCCACCTTTGCGCCACAAATTCAATTTTTAAAAAAATGCCCGAGAGTTTAAGATGATGCTTGCCACGCTAAATGCAAATGCTAACGAGAACCTGAATGCTATGCTAACGCGCCATTACCAGCCCCTTCCCTCCTCGCCCTCCCGCTCTGCTCTCTCCAGGGCAGGCAGGTGGATATGTGACAAAATCAGACAACTTGCACTTCATTCAACCATATTGTAGTAATGAGCCACTTCACATCCCCAGTAACGGTAAAGGTGTTCCAAAGATGGGAAACGAAATTAATTAAATTACTCACTCCTGAAAAAAATAATGCCGTTAGAAACGCCGCTATACTCTAACGCCGTTATTAACAACACTGTTTTTTACTGACATGCTTGTCCGTGTGGTTGGGTTTAGAGCTGAAACGAATACTCGAGCAACTCGGGTAACTTGAGTTTAAAAACTGATCTGAGTAATTTTATTCACCTCGAGGAATCGTTTAATTTTGCCAGCTCTAAGCATCACGTTTTACCCGGACTACTTTTAATACGGGACAACGCGCTGACGTCACGTGCGTAGAGGAAGAAGCAATAAATTTTTTAAAAATTACCGCAGCTGACAGCCGCTACAAAATACACCAACGTTGGCAAAATCTACGCCCGCAGGATGCTAGTGTGGTAGCAGGTAGTGTCCGATGTGTCTCATAGATATCGCATGCATTTAGGGCTAGATGCGAAACGACAGACTCGGCTGTGTCTGGGCAGCGTTAGTAATCAGCCGCCATCTTTAAGCAGGAGATTTCTAATCGCTAATAAATATAACATTACTGTCACTCGCTCACGTAACGTTAGCCCTTCGGAGGGCTAGGTTTCTATTGATTATGACCACTGTCGATGCGTGGCTAACGTGTCTTACATACAGGCTTGATTTAATCTGTAAAAACACAGCGCTACAGAGTGATGAGGGTGTAAAATTAAAACATAGTAAAGCTAACTGTCAGTTTTAGCTCAGTAGTCATTGCTAAATAAAACACCAAGTAGCACTGGTCCCTAATGTGCTCCAATACAGCAGGTATCATACATTTATTTTGAACACTGCAAAAAAGCCTATCAGTACTTACAGTTTAGACTAACTTAAAACTTAACTAGAACTTAAAAATAGCTTGACACAAATGGAAATTAAATTGAAACACGTGGGAAAAACACATAGCTTTCAAGTGATGTGTGTTATCAAGCGTAATTACATTTTTATGTAAGAAATATGTTTTTTTTTTTATAAGATCTAGAAGTTTTTTGATCGAAAGCAGTGAATTTTTTTTCTAGTCACATCTTAGATGCAATTGTTGGCTGTTTTCAACAACGTAAATCGAAAATAAAGACATTGACTGACTGAAAATGGTTCAATATTGGATTAAATGTCTTTTTTTCTCAAGTATATTTATAATTGCTCATTACCTAAAAAAAAAAAAAAAAAAAAAAGGTTTTATCCGATTACTCGATTAATTGATAGAACTTTCAGTCGATTACTTGATTAGTAAAATATTCGATAGGTGCAGCCCTAGTTGGGTTTCGGGCTGTCCCAAACAACTAATTTCATCCCGATTAGTCAGGGGCGACTATTTTTACGATTGGTCGACTAATCTAATAATTTTTTAAATTTATTTATTTTTTACTACTACTTTAATAATGAAATTTTTGTTCAAGCTTATTAATTCACAAAAACATTTTGAAACACCTAAATTCTTTATTAACGTATAAATAACATAAATACCAAAAATAAATCACAAACAATGAGGTCAAATGCTGCTGGCATTAACTAGTGCAAAAAAATGTAAACGGAAACACTGTGACTTCACCTCTTTAACACGAGTCAAAACAATTCTTACTCTTTTTGTGGTATGTCATTGTCTATATATTTCTAAATGTTAAAATGAATTGCAATGTCCCAGACAACTATTTTCAGAATACTTTGTGTGAGCATTTTTGGGGGATGGGAAGATCTGTTCAACTTTTGTTTTAATCTGAAAATAGATCAAGTGGAGGGCACACTGAAATATTACCACAATTATTTTGAATGAAAGGCTAACATACCCACAGTAAAAAAAAATAAATTTATAGTATTAATTTTATAGTATACTACTATATGTAAAACTTTATAATATTAAATAACTAACATTAGTGCAGTCATGGATTACAGTTAGCAGGCCAGTGCTGTTTCCATATATATTTTTATTATATTATGTATATACAGTATATTTGTATATATTTTCCCCAAGTGGGAGCTTCCATGATCCTAATAAATTTAATAATAATTTAAAAAATATATATATAATTATATTAATTATTTTATTAAATAAAAATGCACGTTGATACGACGCACATAAAGGCAACTCGCTTCAAGTGTTCGTTCTTAGCCGACGTGCTACCGTGGTATGCGAGCTCAGCATAGCAAACAATAAAGTGGCACCCTCCATATTTTCCTTGAAATAATTCCAGGCTCTGGCTATTCTGGTCCACTTCTTTGGCTTAATGCCGCTTTCACGTGTTACCAACTCTGCCCTTTTTGGAAATTTGCAGTGTTTTCAACTCCTCACCGGCGATTCACTTGGCTCATTGTCGTCGGTTTGTCTGGGTTCGTCCGATTTCCTCCTCAGGAAGGCGGCGGCGTACATAAAAACACCGAGAGGCATCAGATGGCTTGTTATGGATACTTTTATTGACCAAAAGAAAAACGTAGGGGATGAAGCCACTCAACTCGGCGCTACCCTCGCACTTTTCCAACTCACCGATCTCGTTCCCTCTCTCTCGCTCGCTCGCCCACTTTCTCCCTCTTTGCTCAATCTGACAACGCCGGTCAAATTGAAATAACAGCGGCCCCTTGGGGGTTCCATTAACAACCGCTTGTATCGCGAGCGTCGCCATTCTAAACTTTATCCGCATGTAAATTTTTTAAACTCGTCATTACCCGTCGACGGTATGTTTTGCCCGTCAACGCAGTTACGTCATCGACTAGTCGGGACAGCTCTAGTTGGGTTCTTTAAAAAAAAAAAAAAAAAAAGGCCTTGTGGTTAATTTTGTTTTAACTCATATGAAGCTCTAAAACTTTGACTGTTCAGTTTCAGAAAGGTTTCTAAGGGTGGTTCAGTGATTCCGAATCACATTCCGAATTACCTTTTGGTAGCCTACACCCACAATTTCTATAGCTGGAATTTTTTTCTGTGCAGTGCTTCTGTAAGACACAATCTCTATAATAAATAAGATCTGCCAGGGATCCATCGATATACAAGCAGATGGTACAAGCGCAACAATGGGAGTGATTTTATTATACTTTTCATCCGATTACAAACACATAACTTAGCAGCAAAGTGACAATGCGTGTGCCTTGATTCGTTAAAATAACAAATGATCCCTGTTGGGAATTGGGGACATCGCCTTAATTCATGACCGGTTCATCTCATCCATTGAAAAACCCTGTTTGTTTGGTATTGCTGATGCTGGCACCACAATAGTTATTGAGCACAAGATTACATTAAGTCTGCCCTACATCTCATTTTTATGGCTTTAAGTTCCACCAGAGTCGCCTTTTTTAATTAAAATAAATTCACGTTTGCTGATATTTAGGAACTGGTGAAATATATCAGCTGCTGTCGTTGCTAGGCTGATTGAAATGGCTGCATTAGAGGGGGTGTTCGCGGAGGTGGGGGGAGAATTATACTCTAGTTACTTTTCCGTCAGTGGAGCCATACTCTCCGTTGTTTATGTTTGAAGGCGGGCTTTTCGTCTTACTAAATGACCTTTCTGCAATCCCCCTCCCTTTTTCCATCAGCCACCCTGATGAGACGTGATGGGCGATAGCACAAATGTCCTCATTGATACCATGCCAAGTAAAATTAAAGCAGCAAGCAGTGATGAAGGGGCCCTCGCACCTCTTTTTTCATGATAAAATCTCAAAATTATGGCCAAACTTTGACACTAAGTTACATGAGGTAGATAGACAAAAAAGCCTTACAATCTTTCCTGACTACCTTTTTGTGATCGTACCGTATTTTTCAGACAACAAGTCCCACCTGAGTATAAGTCACACCAGCCATAAAATGCCCAACGAAGAGAAAAAAAAACATGTATAAGTCACACCGGAGTATAAGTCTTTTTGGGGGAAACTTACTTGATAAAATCCAACACATAGAACAGATATGTCATCTTGAAAGGCAATTTAATATAAAAAATACAATAGAGAACAACATGCTGAATCAGTGTAGAGTGCATCAACAACGAAATGCGAATATACTGTCCTCACTAGGGATGGGATTTTTACGATTCCGATTCCATTATCGATATTGCTTAACGATTCGATTCTTTATCGATTCTCTTATCGATTCTAATTTGGGGGAAAAGAACAAACCTTTTGATTGGCATCGAGTTTGTTTAATCAGAAGTCACAACCTTATAAACTCACAACAAGGTCAAAAGCGGCCCAAAGCCTCAATGCTAACTGTGGCAATAAGTGGCAAATGCACAAGAAAGTGTAACATTTTACTGAAACATTTTTTCTAATAGAAATAAAAAATATTGGTATCTTGGCATATACAGTGCCTTGCAAAAGTATTCGGCCCCCTTGAATCTTGCAACCTTTCGCCACATTTCAGGCTTCAAACATAAAGATATGAAATTTAATTTTTTTGTCAAGAATCAACAACAAGTGGGACACAATCGTGAAGTGGAACAACATTTATTAGATGATTTAAACTTTTAACAAATAAAAAACTGAAAAGTGGGGTGTGCAATGTTATTCGGCCCCTTTACTTTCAGTGCAGCAAACTCACTCCAGAAGTTCAGTGAGGATCTCTGAATGATCCAATGTTGTCCTAAATGACCGATGATGATAAATAGAATCCACCTGTGTGTAATCAAGTCTCCGTATAAATGCACCTGCTCTGTGATAGTCTCAGGGTTCTGTTTAAAGTGCAGAGAGCATTATGAAAACCAAGGAACACACCAGGCAGGTCCGAGATACTGTTGTGGAGAAGTTTAAAGCCGGATTTGGATACAAAAAGATTTCCCAAGCTTTAAACATCTCAAAAAGCACTGTGCAAGCCATCATATTGAAATGGAAGGAGCATCAGACCACTGCAAATCTACCAAGACCCGGCTGTCCTTCCAAACTTTCTTCTCAAACAAGGAGAAAACTGATCAGAGATGCAGCCAAGAGGCCCATGATCACTCTGGATGAACTGCAGAGATCTACAGCTGAGGTGGGAGAGTCTGTCCATAGGACAACAATCAGTCGTACACTGCACAAATCTGGCCTTTATGGAAGAGTGGCAAGAAGAAAGCCATTTCTCAAAGATATCCATAAAAAGCCTCATTTAAAGTTTGCCACAAGCCACCTGGGAGACACACATAACATATGGAAGAAGGTGCTCTAGTCAGATGAAACCAAAATTGAACTTTTTGGCCACAATGCAAAACGATATGTTTGGCGTAAAAGCAACACAGCTCATCACCCTGAACACACCATCCCCACTGTCAAGCATGGTGGTGGCAGCATCATGGTTTGGGCCTGCTTTTCTTCAGCAGGGACAGGGAAGATGGTTAAAATTGACGGGAAGATGGATGCAGCCAAATACAGGAACATTCTGGAAGAAAACCTGTTGGTATCTGCACAAGACCTGGGCCTGGGACGGAGATTTATCTTCCAACAGGACAATGATCCAAAACATAAAGTCAAATCTACAATGGAATGGTTCAAAAATAAACGTATCCAGGTGTTAGAATGGCCAAGTCAAAGTCCAGACCTGAATCCAATCGAGAATCTGTGGAAAGAGCTGAAGACTGCTGTTCACAAACACTCTCCATCCAACCTCACTGAGCTCGAGCTGTTTTGCAAGGAAGAATGGGCAAGAATGTCAGTCTCTCGATGTGCAAAACTGATAGAAACATACCCCAAACGACTTGCAGCTGTAATTGGAGCAAAAGGTGGCGCTACAAAGTATTAACGCAAGGGGGCCGAATAATATTGCACGCCCCACTTTTCAGTTTTTTATTTGTTAAAAAAGTTTAAATTATCCAATAAATTTTGTTCCACTTCACGATTGTGTCCCACTTGTTGTTGATTCTTGACAAAAAATTAAAATTTATATCTTTGTTTGAAGCCTGAAATGTGGCGAAAGGTTGCAAGGTTCAAGGGGGCCGAATACTTTTGCAAGGCACTGTAGGTCGTTGTTCTGCCTTTGGCAATATGTATTACAGCAGGGAGCCCCAAACTTTTTCCTGTGAGGGCCACATAACTTTTCCCTTCTCTGATGAGGGGCCGGGGTCAGTTTTTAACAGAAAAAGTGTGACGATTGCAGGAGTGCCTAAATGTAAAAAATTATTGTTTTTCAGAAAGCCACAATAAAAGAACCCTTTCTCGATTCTTCACGGAACAAAAGTAATCCATTCATTCATTTTACATGCCGCTTTTCCTCACGAGGGTCGCGGAGGTGCTGGAGCCTATCCCAGCTAACTACGGGCAGTAGGCGGGGGACACCCTGAACTGGTTGCCAGCCAATCACAGGGCACAAGGAGACATACAACCATTCACGCACACACTCATACCTACGGACAATTTAGAGTGTTCAATCAGCCTACCATGCATGTTTTTGGGATGTGGGAGGAAACCGGAGTTCCCGGAAGAAAACCCACGCAGGCACGGGGAGAACATGCAAACTCCACACAGGAAGGCCGAAGCCCGGGATTGAACCCTTGATCTCAGAACTGTGAGGCAGCCGTGCTAACCACTCAGCCACCGTGCCGCCTGCCGAACAAAAGTAAATAAAAAAAATATATATATATCTATAATAATAATAAATAATAATAACACTATTAATTAAATGGATAATAACCAAATAACCCTCTCTGAGTTCTTCACAGAAAATGGCCAGGAAATCAATGACACTATTGAGAAGGAAAAAAAAAAAAAAAATCAAAATGCTCTGGTATTGTTCAGGGGGACAGACCAAATGTGGAGGCGGGCCGGCGCGGGCCATAGTTTGGGGAAATAATACACTTTAACAATTAAAGTGTGCTATTTACCATTATATTGAAATGCATGCCTTTTAGTTTTTATAGTGCTTTCACGCTCATGTGGGGGCGCCCTTGCGCTTCCTCAGGCGAAGAAGAACGCGCTCACGTGAAGAAGAGCGCGCTTACACGCAAAGAAGAAATGCCGCATCCAAGCGAGTGAGCGAGTTAGTGAGAGAGGGAAATACTGCTACGAGCATACGTTCTTTGTTAATGTTTGTAAAATATCTACATAGGCAACGCCTGTATGTATCATCTTTTGTGTTGTTGTGTGTTTCCACTCGCGATCGGACGCTTAAATCCTGTTGTGTAGTTGTTTGGATCGATGTGCAAATGCTAGCAGACGCATGCTAACAGTTTGTGTTATTATTGTATTAGCAGCTAATCATCGCTGATTTATATTGATGCATACCTGTTTGTTATTGGGGACGAAATTGATATGTTTCATTTCTATTTGTAGTTTCACTCTTCAAGTGATGGTTGAATAAAGTCAGCATATTATACCAACGTCTTCTGCATCGTCATTTGGGAGTTTAGCTAGCTGTATAGCCAGGACTAAGCCTTAGCGTCTCGGTGAGGACAGTGCAGTCGCATTCCCTCCCGATGCAGTTATCTCCACCTTGCAATGACTGCAAGTCGCTTTGTTGTAATTTTTCCTCGTGAAGTGAAGACAAACTTTCGAGCGTTTGAACCTACGTGCTGTCATTATTATGTTTACGGCTGCAAAGCTCGTGCTAAACCATCGTAACCTTTCATTTTCACCCTCTTTCCTAGTGAAGTGTAGCCAAACTTTGGAGCGAGAGGTTCTTGGCGCCATGCTAGTTTGATGCGTCTGGACAACAAGACACGTCACGACGCAATATGCGTCTTAAGGAATCGTTAAATGGATCGTTAAGGCTTTTTCATTGTGATGTCGAGGCCCCTTTACACTCAAAACCGGTTCGGAATTGGAATCGGATTTCGATTCCCATCCCTAGTCCTCACCAGGACGCTACGGCTCGATCCTGGCTATACAGCGAGCTAAACTCCCGAATGACGGTGCTGGACGTCCGTATAATTTGCTGAATCAATTTCGTCCTCGATACCAAACAGGTTCGCATCAACGTAAATAAATGATAATTAGCTGCTAATACAGCAATGACACAAATGATTAGCATGCATTCGCTAGCAATAGCACATCGTTCAAAAGAGCACACAACTGGCTCTAAGTGTCCGATCGCGGGTGGAAAACACACAACAACAACAACAGAAAAGATGATACACACAGGCGTTGCCTCTGTAGAGATATTTTACAAGCATAAACAATGAACGTAGGTTCGCAGCCGTGTTTCTCTCTCTAACTCGCCCACTCTGTCTGTCTTCTTCCGGCGTGTGAGCGCTCTTCTTCACGTAAAGAAGTGCGAGTGCGCCCCCACGTGGGCGTGAAAGCAAAAAGCCTGCATTTCAATATAAAAAAGTCAATAATACAATTGAACACACATTGCCAAAAACAGAACGCAACGTGGCCATCGCTATTAAGAGTTATTCAGATAACTATAGGATTAAGAACAAGCTAAGAAGTTTACCAAACCATCAGTGTCACAACAAAACACCAAAATAACATGTGAAATGACATCATAATATGTTAATAATTTCACACATAAGTCGCTCCTGAGTATAAGTCGCACCCCCAGCCAAACCATGAAAAAAAACTGCGACTTATAGCCCGAAAAATACGGTAGATTCATTCCAAAGGAGTATGTACTGAAACAATTCCCTCTGCCAACTCAGTTCATTTTCAATTAAGAATTGTTGCGATGACCAAACTAGTTCCTGTCGATCAGTAAAACAGGTATCGGGGGCTATTTTTTTTCTCGAGTTTTCTTGAGAATCTTTGAAATTGTCATCAAACTTTGACGCCATTCCAGATTCATTTGGTGGCATAAATTAATATTTGGCTAAATAGAGCCACCTACATTGGGGAGAACAAGTATTTGATACACTCCCGATTTTGCTGGTTTTCCCACTTGCAAGCCATGGAGAGGTCTGTAATTTGTATCATAAGTTCTCTTCAATTGTGAGGGACGGAATCTAATACAAAAATCCAGAAAATCACATTGTATAATTTTTAAATAATAAATTTGTATTTAACTGCATGAAATAAGTATTTGATACATTACCAACTAGTAAGTATTTCGGCTCTTAGTTCTTTTTTAAGTGCCCCTCCTGTTCTCCCCTCTTTACCGAAAGTAACTGCACCTGTTTGAACTTGTTACCTGTATAAAAGACACCTGTTCACATGCTCAAACAAACAAACTCCAACCTCTCCACAATGGCCAAGACCAAAGAGCTGTGTAAGGACATCAGGGATAAAATAATAGACCTGCACAAGGCTGGGATGGGCTACAGGAAAATAAGCAAGCAGCTTGGTGAGAAGGTAACATCTGTTGGAGCGATTATTAGAAAATGGAAGAAGTTCAAGGTGACGGTCAATCTACCTCATTCTGGGGCTCCATGCAAGATCTCCCCTCGTGGGGCATCACTGATCATGAGGAAGGTGAGGGATCAGCCCAGAACTACACGGCAGGACCTGGTCAATGACCTGAAGAGAGCTGGAACCAAAGTCTCGAAGAAAACCATTGGAAACACATTACGCCGTCATGGATTAAAATCCTACAGCGCACGTAAGGTCCCGCTGCTCAAGCCAGTGCATGTCAGACACGTCTGAAGTTTGCCACTGCCACTGATGATCCAGAGGAGCAATGGGAGAAGGTAATGTGGTCGGATGAGACCAAAATTGAACTTTTTGGTCTAAACACGGCTCGTCGTGTTTGGAGGAAAAAGAGGGATGAGTACAACCCCAAGAACACCATCCCAACCGTGAAACATGGAGGAGGAAACATCATTTTTTTGGGGCTGCTTCTCTGCCAAGGGTACAGGACGACTGCACCGTATTGAGGGGAGGATGGATGGGGCTATGTATCGCCAGATCTTGGCTGACAACCTCCTTCCTTCAGTGAGAGACCTGAAGATGGGCCGTGGCTGGGTCTTCCAGCATGACAACGACCCAAAGCACACAGCCAAGGCAACTCAGAAGTGGCTAACCCTAACCCCTAACCCTGCACGAAATTTACGTATTTTACAATAAAATGTAAGAAAAAAAAAAAAAAGATTTTCCCAGGGGGGCATGCCCCCGGACCCCCTGAGAGGGTCTGTGTTTCCCTTCGTACAGCGATTCTTGTGGGCTGGTCTGAGTCAAAGTCCAGGGCTGCTTTTTGGTCCCAGTCCGCCCCTGCTCAGGTGCGGCTTATAGTCCGAAAAATATGGTATATATTTTGGACAACAACGTTTATTAAACTGGAGAAACTCCATACAGGACTTCAATAACAGTAATAACAGTTATAGGTCATCCTACGAGTAAAACAGTAAAACACTGCCTTTTTTTACGTTCAGTACGTACGTTACGATATACGACAGAAAATGTTTTTTTTGATGGATTGGCCATTTTTAAAACCTCACAGATAAGTACGTCACCAAAAGATGGAAATAAAACAAATCAGTGCAGCGCAGTGGCTCCGCCCAGGGCAAACTATTTTTGACGGGGGTAACTACATTGGCACAACACCGGCGGGTGTACCAGATTCAGTGGATGACGTTCTTGGCGAAAAGTGTAGCTGTCCTAAGCGAATTCCCCTCAAGAATGATGGGAAACAAAAAACGCTTGTTTTCAACTTATTAATTAAAAAATATTCTTGTAAGTTAATTTTATTGTTGACACTGCGTTTCGGGGTCATCAACATGCAGCCCACCACCACAGCTTCAAAAAAATCCTAGGGGAAACCCTGTATTATCTGTCTAAATAACATTTTTTTTGCTTTTCTTGCTTTTACTATATGTGTAGAACATTACATCAGAGCTGAATGATCATTTAAGGATTTGTCTGGAAAACTACTTTTTATCATTATTAATTCCAATATTGGCTTGTTTAATTTGTTCCTTCACTACGCTTGTTACCCAAAACCCTCATAACTTGTAAATTTCTTCGTTTTATTATCAGTTTGACAGAAAATCTTAACTAGAATAAGTAACAAACAGATTTAGACACGTTTTGAAGGATCACAATTTGAAGGATCACATCCGTTACCTGTGAGATGAGTTTCGGCTCACAAGTCAAAGCATGAAACCAACCTGACAATTCCTCGTATCTTGAAAACCTCCAGAGTTAGGTTAATTGTAGGGCTGTCCCAAACGACTAATTTTCTCCCGATTAATCAGCCGATTATTTTTACGATTAGTCGACTAATCTTGTAATTAAAAATTTTATTTATTTTATTTTTTTACTAATTTAGCAATGAAATGTATGTTGACGCTTATCAATTCACAAAAACATTTTTTTTTTTTTACTAATTTAGCAGTGAAATTTTTGTTGACGCTTATCAATTCACAAAAACATTTTGGAACACTTACATTCTTTATTAAAGCACAAATAAACAGATAAATAACAATAATAAATCACAAAGAATGAGTTCAAATGCTGATAGAATTGAATGGAATGTAAACAGATTCAGAACACTGACTTCACCTTTCCAAAATGATTCAAAACAATTCTTAGAAAAATACCTAGATTTAATATTATAGTATATTGTATATAATAGTATTATAATAATTATTCATTGCCAATCAGACTTTTCATAAAGGTTGTCATTTTAAAGGTATTCTTAGTGTAGAATCTGAAGTATGTGGGATTAACTCCAGAAATTGTTATTTATATGACGAACATGACATGCTTTTATTTTGAAATGTTCAACGGAAGTACGCTCACTAAACCGCTAACTTATGCTTTACATTCCGCAAAAAAAAAACACTTTTTGTCATTGCATGTGGTGTCAGTAATAGTAGTAAGAGTAATTTTTCCTTTTGCAAATGCTGTTAACCAGCGATTTTTCATGTTTGAAGTGTCATCTTTTAACAGCAAGTTTTGGACAAGGCTGCCTGTTTTATAGCCGGCTAAAGTAGGTCGTCTTTTTCCCCATTCACCTCAATGTAGCAATGCTAACGTATATAGTGTTTAATATAAATTTGTTTTCTTATTTTGTATGTCTGAACTTTAATTCTACAGCGTGTTGATGACAGAAAAGAACTGGAGTCTCATATGCTATCAGCACGCACGCACAAATGTATGTACGCACGCGCACGCAGCGATAAAACGCAGCCGTGAAAATGACCGCCCTCATTTTTATTTACCATGCGATAAATGGAATCATTGCATATCGCGACAGGCTTACCAACTTCAATAAAACATATCATTAGTTAGTTAGATGGACTTACAATCTCCTGTCGTTATAATTCACGGCCGACGTGCAGCCAAGCTTGGCATTGAAGAGACAGGACACAACAGTGTACCCTCCTTTGTTTCTTTAAAAATAAGTCGATTTTTTTGGACTCTCTGGTGCGCTTTTTTTGGCTTTGTGCCGATTTCCCCGCTTGCATACCGAGCGTCCGACATTCTGAACTTTCCACGCATATATTTTTTTAACCCTTCATTAACCGTCGACGGGATGTTGTGCTCGTCGACGGATTTACGTCATCGTTTACGTCGACAATGTCGACTAGTCGGGACAGCTCTAGTTAATTGTTTTTTCAAGGCACCTTTTTATTGATAATTCCTTCTAAATATTTACAATTGTGGTTGCCCACAGCTTACATTAATAACATCTTTATTTGACTCACAAGATGACCAAAGACAAATGCGTATAGCCGACTGAAAATAGCTAGCTGCTGACTAACAAACTTTGGAGCAACTTTGTTGGCCTTAGTAGAACAAGCTGCAACATGCCACTGTGGAAACTTAACAGAGGAATCCTTGTATGCTTGTCAGAGCTGTTATTAAAGGCCACAGAAGTGGTTCCTCTCGCCAAAGCCGCCACTGTCATGTTGTTGCTCTTGTGTGTTCTTTATTGGGAGAGGATGATTTTCACAGCACAGCCCAGAGCAAAACCTCTTTGACTGCGGGGGTCTTTGTTCGACAGTATAAATCATAGCATAGCCACATCTAAGCATCTCAGTGCTGCTTCTGAAGCTCTTTGTCTGCGTTGACTTTTTTTTTTTTTAAGGGGCCTGAGCATAAAAGTGTGAGGGACCCTATTGGAATCGCCTCATTTGTAATTACTAAAACTCCTTTGGGGGGGCTAAGTCCATTAATAACTTGCATCGTTGTGGTCAACTACTAATGAATTAAGCAATTTGTGTATTTTTCCTTTTTTTTTTTTTTTTTTTGCCTCTTGAACTTATCCCTAAATGATCTTAAAACTGGCAAAACCTTGTCTAATTAGGGAAGTACAATGGCAAGATACAGTGGGGCAAATAAATATTTAGTCATTCACTAATTGTGCCAGGTCTCCCACTTGAAAATATTAGAGAGGCCTGTAATTGTCAACATGGGTAAACCTCAACCATGAGAGACAGAATGTGGGAAAAAAAATCAGAAAATCACATTGTTTGATTTTTTAATAATTTATTTGCAAATCATGGTGGAAAATAAGTATTTGGTCTATTCCAAAAGTTCATCTCAATACTTTGTTATGTACCCTTAGTTGGCAATTATGGAGGCCAAACGTTTTCTGTAACTCTTCACAAGCTTTTCACACACTGTTGCTGGTATTTTGGCCCATTCCTCCATGCAGATCTCCTCTAGAGCAGTGATGTTTTGGGGCTGTCGTTGGGCAACACGGACTTTCAACTCCCTCCTCACACCGTGGCATCAAAATGATAACAATAACGGGGAGCAAAAATCCCAGAACCACACGGGGGGACCAAGTGAATGACCTACAGAGAGCTGGGACCACAGTAACAAAGGCTACTATCAGTAACACAATGCGCCGCCAGAGACTCAAATCCTGCACTGCCAGACGTGTCCCCCTGCTCAAGAAAGTACTCGTCCAGGCCCGTCTGCGGTTTGCTAGAGAGCATTTGGATGATCCAGAAGAGGACTGGGAGAATGTGTTATGGTCAGATGAAACACAAATAGAACTTTTTGGTAGAAACACAGGTTTACGTTTTTGGAGGAAAAAGAATACTGAATTGCACCTTACCAACTGTGAAGCATGGGGGTGGAAACATGCTTTGGGGCTGTTTTTCTGCAAAGGGACCAGGACGACTGATCTGTGTAAAGGAAAGAATGAATGGGGCCATGTATCGAGAGATTTCGAGTGAAAATCTCCTTCCATCAGCAAGGGAATTGAAGATGAGACGTGAATTTTTTTTTTAGCATGACAATGATCCCAAACACACAGCCAGGGCAACAAAGGAGTAGCTTCGTAAGAAGCATTTCAAGGTCCTGGAGTGGCCTAGCCAGTCTCCAGATCTCAACCCCATAGAAAATCTGTGGAGGGAGTTAAAAGTCCGTGTTGCCCAACGACAGCCCCAAAACATCATTGCTCTAGAGGAGATCTGCATGGAGGAATGGGGCAAAATACCAGCAACAGTGTGTGAAAAGCTTGCGAAGAGTTACAGAAAATGTTTGGCCTCCGTTATTGCTAACAAAGGGTACATAACAAAGTATTGAGATGAACTTTTGGTATTGACCAAATACTTATTTTCCACCATGATTTGCAAATAGATTATTTAAAAATCAAACAATGTGATTTTCTGTTTTTTTTTCCCACATTCTGTCTGTCAGGGTTGAGGTTTAACCACGTTAGAAATTACAGGCCTCTCTAAAATTTTCAAGTGGGAGAACTTGCTCAATTCGTGGTTGACTAAATACTTATTTGCCCTACTGTATGTTTAAGGCTACGTCTACACTAGGACGGATAATTTTTTGCCTTGTAATTCAGAAAATATTTTATAACTGTCCGCACTATGTCTATGGTGCATTTATAAACGAGGGTGGCCATATTTTGATTTTCCAACAAAGAAGACAATCAGCCCCAAGATAGTTGAATTTTACTCGAAGTTCACTCAAAGATGCCTATATCACTTTAATATAGTTCAAATGTGCCTCCTCCATCTGGATAGAAAAATTCACCATTATAAAAAAAACAAAAATAGCCATATAGTATATAACCAAAGACATAAATTCAAATTCTCATAGGTTACGCAACAGGCTTATTATTATTCCTAAGAAAATAACCGAACAATTAAAAATATATATATATATATATATAATGCAGATCCAGAAGTCAACAGTTGCCGAAAAGTAAGTTTAGCAAGTCTACATTCCGATAGCATGTGAGCGGATGTTTGTTTGTCAATGAGAACTGACAGTTGACGCCAAGATAGAGCCAGTCTTTTACTGCGCACACATGCACCAATTTGTTTCCAAAGTAGAATAAAAGTATCTTCATCTTATTTACTCTTTTAGGTGCATGAGCATTTGACTTTCTACGTATTGATCGTAATAAAAGTCTTAACAACTGGGCAGGCTCTTTGGGAACACGTCACAGGAAGGACAGTACCTTAGTATTCTCTGCAAAGTGTCAGTCAATTTCACCACAGGCTAATTGGTCCAGTGAAAAATAATGAAAACAGGACATTTTCATAAATTTATAAAACCGCCCCGGAAAGAATGTGAAAAGTGGACATGTCTGGACAAAAAAGGAGGTTTGCCACCCTATTACAGCATAAATGCCCCGCTCCTACACGGAACGCCTGCATCATGCGCAAAAAGGAGCAATTTCGTGTGTGACGTCATCGACCATGCGAATCACCTCTGAATTTTTTGGAATTGTTCGATGTCTTCTATTCAATTCAATTCAATTTTATTTGTATAGCCCTAGATCACAACAACATTGTCTCAAAGGGCTTTGCAGAGGCAATATGATACACAATCAGAAACAGCAAATGAAGCAAGAAAGATGAATAAATAAATTCAAGTCCTGGGTTTCCTTCTCCGGACATATTCAAGCATTAGATTTCCAAGCTGTTTTAGTTGTAAAAAGAGGAGCAGAAAAGTCGCATTTGTACCATTCCCCTTCATTTTTTACAATGCCGTAATGCCACACATAAAATGGCAAAGGCGCGCTGTGTGACGTCACTTTCTTTGACTCTGATTAGTACACGGATACCCCGGCTACTTTAGGTGGTGCTTCCGTAGTTTATGAAATTACACGGTCCCCTACCCTGTGTCGTAAAATCTCCGGACAAGAGGTACATTTGTGCAGGCAACATGCCATATAGTCTGATAAATTGATCGTTTAAAGCCATTAAACGTCCTAGTTTAGATGTAGCCTGAGTCTTCTAAGACACGTTTTTATCTCGTCATCGTCATAAGAAAATTGTTCGTCGACAAAATATTTTCGTTACCGTCGTCATTGACGAAAACAATGTGTGTCAAAACCCGATCTTACAAGGAAATACAATACATTTCCATTTCATTATGCAGTAATCCCTCATTTTTCGCGGTTAATGGGGACCAGAACTCACTGTGATAAGTGAAAAACCGCAAAGTAGCGCCACACCCCCACCCCATTTTTTTTTTGGGTGGGGGGGTGCGCTACTTTGTGGTTTAAAAAAAAAAAAAAAAAAATGCTTTTTTTGTTTTGTTTTTTTGTAGGTTCAATGCATTTCTTCATATTTAGCATTTGAAAGAGATACATACAGTATAAGAAATGTTTTTTCACTTTTTCCCCAAAGTATAATAAACAAAATGTGTGTATATATATATATATATCTATATATATATATATATATTTCAATTTTTTAAAGCACTTCAAACGTAATAGTTATGGTGAGTTTTAAACATGTTACTGTCCCACCGAATTATTTTTTAAACAAGAATAAAGTAGAAAAATGCTTGGCTTTATTAAATGCTTCATTGAGTTTGTCCACTCAAATCCACTTAAGCTGCTCATTGTACTTACCAGGCATTAAAATCCCTCACCTCCATCCATCCATCCATCCATTATCTTCCGCTTGTTCCGGGGTCGGGTCGCGGGGGCAGCAGCTTTAACAGGGAAGCCCAGACTTCCCTCTCCCCAGCCACTTCAACCAGCTCCTCCGGCGGGATCCCAAGGCGTTCCCAGGCCAGCCGAGAGACATAGTCTCTCCAGCGTGTCCTGGGTCGTCCCCGGGGCCTCCCGCTGGTGGGACATGCCCGGAACACCTCTCCAGGGAGGCGTCCGGGAGGCATCCGAACCAGATGCCCGAGCCACCTCAGCTGGCTCCTCTCTACGCGGAGGAGTAACGGCTCGACGCCGAGTCCCTCCCGGATGACCGAGCTTCTCACCCTATCTCTAAGGGAGAGCCCGGACACCCTGCGGAGGAAACTCATTTCGGCCGCTTGTATCCGGGATCTTGTTCTTTCGGTCACGACCCAAAGCTCGTGACCATAGGTGAGGGTAGGAACGTAGATCGACTGGTAAATCGAGAGCTTTGCCTTTCGGCTCAGCTCCTTCTTCACCACTACGGACCGGTGCAGAGTCCGCATTACTGCAGACGCCGCACCGATTAGCCTGTCGATCTCCCGCTCCCTCCTACCGTCACTCGTGAACAAGACCCCAAGATACTTGAACTCCTCCACTTGGGGCAGGATCTCATCCCCGACCCGGAGAGGGCACTCCACCCTTTTCCGACTGAGAACCATGGTCTCGGATTTGGAGGTGCTGATCTTCATCCCAACTGCTTCACACTCAGCTGCGAACCGCTCCAGTGAGAGTTGGAGGTCACGGCTTGATGAAGCCAACAGCACTAAATCATCTGCAAAAAGCAGAGATTCAATGCTGAGGGCACCAAACCGGACCCCCTCAACGCTTCGGCTGCGCCTAGAAATTCTGTCCATAAAAATTATGAACAAAATCGGTGACAAAGGGCAGCCTTGGCGGAGTCCAACCCTCACTGGGAACGAATTCGACTTACTGCCGGCAATGCGGACCAGACTCTGACACCGCTCGTACAGGGACCGAACAGCCCTTACCAAGGGGCTCGGTACCCCGTACTCCCGGAGCACCCTCCACAGGATTCCCCTAGGCACACGGTCGAACGCCTTCTCCAAATCCACAAAACACATGTAGACTGGTTGGGCGAACTCCCATGCACCCTCGAGGACCCTGCCGAGGGTGTAGAGCTGGTCCACTGTTCCACGGCCGGGACGAAAACCACACTGCTCCTCCTGAATCCGAGATTCGACCTCCCGACGGACCCTCCTCTCCAGCACCCCTGAATAGACTTTACCGGGGAGGCTGAGGAGTGTGATTCCTCTATAATTGGAACACACCCTCCCTCCCATCCCTCACCTTTCGGCAAAATTCGCCATTTTGAAGTAAAAAAGGGTGACCTACGTGAATTGTGTACATCCGAGGAGAACATTTTTAGGGGCAGGGGTTGTAAGTCCATCTAACTAACTAACTAACGACATGTTTTATTGAAGTTGCTAAGCCTGTCGCGATATGCAATGAGTCCATTTATCGCAAGGTAAATAAAAATGAGGGCGGCAGTTTTCACGGCTGCGTTTTATCACCGCGTGCGTGCATACATTTGTGTGTGCGTGTAGATGACATATGAGACTCCAGTTGTTGTGTCTAGATGTTTAATGGTCAACAACACGCCATAGAATTGCAGTTCACACATATAAAATAAGGAAACACATCTATATTAAACACTGTAAACGTTAGCATTGGGACACTGAGACTAATGGGGAAAAAAAGACAACTTACTTTAGCCTGCTATAAAACATTGGCAGTCTTTTCCAAAACGCAAACTTGCGGTTTAAAGGTGACACATGAAAAATCGCTGGTTAACAGCATTTGCGAAGGAAAAAAAAGAAAACAAAAAACAAAACAAAAAACCAAATCTATTAGTGACACCACAAGCAATGATGAAAAGTGTTTTTTGCAGAGTGTAAAGTTGTTAGCGAACGTACTTCCGGTGAACATTTCAAAATAAATACACGTCACGTTTGTCATATAAATAACGATTTATATGACAAATTGGTAAAAAAAAAAAAAAAAATTAGTAGTCGACTAATTGTAAAAATAGTCGGCTGACTAATCGGGAGAAAATTAGTTTGGGACAGCGCTACTGGAACATATTTCCTCCACACCCTTCTCACCTTTTTCACCCCTGACCCATTTTCATGCCTGACTGACACACACACACACACACACACACACAATGAGTTGCCACAGCAACTGTTTAACAAGTTAAATGATGATTGACGCATGCGGCGCTTTTGAAGTCAGTGACTCTGGCAAGATGAAACACATCTGTCAATCATCATTAAATTTAATGAGCACCTCCAATGTACGTGCACTGCCTGACGAACAAAGAGCAGGGAGAGAGAGGGAGGGAGCGAGAGTGAGACTACGCGATTGGCTCGGGTCAGCTCATCTGTATTTATTTTTTTAATTGAAAATTGATGGACAGAGGGCGCGAAGTTTGAAGTGCAAAGTAGTGAGGGATAACTGTAATTTTTCCATTGCATTTTTGGGCCATTTTTCATTTTTAATTTTGCCGTTTTACAAACACCACAACAGATTTTATAGATACAAAAATCAGCTGATTGAAGGGCTCTTATTTACCCAATGACTATATGTTCTACTAATCAGTGGTGCCCGTTGAGAAAGCTAATACAAGTAACAATTTTTTATGACCACAAACGCCTTTTTAGCTCCACCCTTAAAGCAACACTTGGTGACTTTTAGGTTTTAGTCGATTTCAGTGAAGCTGGTGGACAAAAGCGGTAGTGTTTTGCCTTAAGGAAGACTGTGTTTCCCATGAGGACCTGTGCTGCGTTTCCCATGAGGAGCAGCGCACACCCGCATAGTGTCTTAAAATCATGATGGTCGCCTGCAGATGGATTAAACGTTTGTTTCCAGCAGCTGTGTGAAGGATGAAAAGGAATGAATGAATGAATGAATGAATGAATGAATGAATGAATGAATGAATGAATGAATGAATGAATGAATGGAATTTTGTTGTCATCATCATCGGTATCATTGACAATCATTGACAATTACAAAATGTGATATGATTTGCCCGAAGGAACTGAAGAAGAAGACAAGGGCGGATGGGATGAAGCATATGCTTATCAGTTTCCCGTCCCCCATACAACTAAAGACGCACATTCAGGCATGGTGTGGTATTTACAGTTATCCAGCTATTGTAGTCAGCTGGTCAAGACTCGTAATAGCTTGACTGCAATCCGAGACCCAGGTGTTGGCTATTTTCCCAGCTTTCTTAAGTTGACGTGCTTTTCTTGCAATTTCGGCATTTCGGCGACTCAAGTTGTCATTCAAAAAAATCTTCGACCCTTTCAGGTGGCGGTGCTGGTTAAGCAGGGCAGTCTTGGTCTTGTGGTCTGCCAGCTTCATGAGCACCGTCGCCGGTACTCTCCCCCCAGATGGGAGCAGAAGGCAGCGACGGATGTCCAGCGGTTCCATGTTTATTTCATACTCTTTCAGCTTAGCAATTGCCAGTTGCGCCACTGTGTCCCCTGGGCCAGGCGTCAGTTGTAATCCAGAAATGATGAGCTCATTTGCGCGTCGGCACTGGTCGAGATCATCAGCCAAAATTTCCAGTCTCTTGATGCGAACATCTCTCTCCTCAACCGTCTGCTTGAGTTTCTCGTTTTCAGCGCGAATTAACTGGAGCTCTCTGACAATTTCTTGATTCTGGTTTTGGGCCAGTCAAGGAGACCTCCAACTTCTGTATGGAGGATTTTATTTCATCGAAGTCTCCAGGTTTCACCAACTTCTGTATGGAGGATTTTATTTCATCGAAGTCTCCAGGTTTCAAATTCTTTGGAGCCATACTGGGAGTCGAGCTTGCTGGCCCTGAGCGCTTATCGGTTAAGATAAGAGTGCTTCAGGAGCTCAGAGAGTGAATCTGTACACGGTGAAGGCTGAGCAGCGAGAATAAGGTAATGAATCTAATTGTGGCTAAACAATAGCATGTGACCGTGTGGCTAATCCCCCTATCCTACCCAAACTCTTCAGCGCTGATGAGTTCGGTTGGGGGGAGTGGTGGGGGGCATCAACCCAGCGAGTGAAAGCTGGGCCAATGTTTATTCTGTATAACCTGGTAGCCGCCCTTTTTTTTCCTCCTCAGACAAAACTTTTTGTCTCTGTTACTCTGCCATCTTAGCAGAATTTGCACGAAAGCGTTAGCATCAACTTCTGTCTTTATAATAAATGGGGAAAAGGTGAAGTAACGTATGCTGTAAAGTAGTCAGCACATTTGTAGTTTTTTTTTCTGTGGCAGGGTTCCTGCCACCCTCCTCAAAGTTAATTAGTATCGGTGAAAGTGATATAGACCCCTTCAAGATATAAAAGAGTGTCGTTCGATTAGCTGTCAGTCGTCATATCATCACAAATGTGATGAAAATATTTTATAAAGGTTGAAAAGTTACCTAGTGTTGCTTTAAAGACTTTTTTTTTTTAGTTGTTGTAGTTGTAGTGAATAAAGGTGTCCTGTTGTGTATTTCTACATGTTTGTTTCAATAATAAGGTATATCATTAAACTATCAAATAACACCTCAACCATTAGGTTGAAAAATGAAAATGCAAAATGTTTGAATATTTTTGTCGTGTTCAAGGCCACCTCCCATTTCAGAATTGCAGCAATATTATTGCTAAGATGAAAGCCAAACATCTTCATTTTCATCACGTCTTGACTATTTTATGGCTAATCCATTGTGGTGGTGCTTTAAGGCAAAATCATTTAGGGGAAATCCATTATGTTGCTCAACAAGGTCACTGAAATATTCAAAACAGCTCTCAGTGTGATGCAGTGCAGCTCTACACCACAACGACAATAATAAACCTAATGCTAAGCTCGAACTGAACATTCATATTTTCATGAATATTTCTTTTTTAAAAAAGATCATTTATATAGTTTGTATAGTATGGAGGGGCGGCCTTGGGGGTTGTTGCTAATCTCACCAGTAGGGGGAGCTCAAAGTTCACTATCATGAGGAGGAGGTTGCTGGGCAGACCACATGCACCGCAGCCCTTCCCTTTTTCCTCCTTCCTCCCCCCTTCCTTCCCTCTCTGTGAACCTCAACAGCTTGTGTCACAACTGCTGCCTCAGTGTGTCAGTGCCAGCCATAAAGAATCATTAGAATAACGAGAATACTTTAGATTGAAATCCCATTGCATTGTTTTGGCATGGTTCTATTATTACTATTTTTTAAGGGGTGCGGGGTACAGAGGGAGGCTCTCTCTGGTCAGTCAAGTCATTAATTATTAATAATTCAAGATGTGCACATGATGAACAACATTATCACATGATAAACCGGTTTACATTAGCGCTAAAAAACTACTTTAAAAGCCAAGTTTGACCTTTATTGTAGTGTTCAGGCCCAAATGTAGTGTCCACAGCAAATGATCACTTCATATCAAACAAAAACAAAAAACAATTAGAAGAAGCAATGGTGCAAAAATACGGCTTTTATTCTTAAAACATTTCAAGGACATGTGTCTGAGTAAAATTGTATTTTCCCCTCTTTGTTTTGTTCTATAATTGCACTGAAAACACACACCCACATTCCAAGGTGTCGCTTTTTCACTCTAAAAAACAATTGGGTTAGTTCTTTATATGAAAAAGGGATTGACTGGCATTTTGGATTATTTGGAACCAAATTCTGATCACTTTTTGACCAGAAATTTGGTTGATAATAACACAAATTTGTTTACTCTTAACCCAAATGTTGGGGGGTGGGGGTTAATTAATCCAAGTTGTAGTTGGTTATTTTTTGACAAGCAGTTTGGTTGAAATTAACCCAAAATGGGTTATTAAAACCCGTTTAGGGGTTGGCATTAAAATGGATTATGGTCAAGGACGTAGGTTTGCATAGGGACGGTAGGGACATAACACTACCAACTTTCAAGGATGCTCAAATTGTCCCCACTGACTTTTAAGCAACCTTATTTGCATTATATAATGAGTTCAGTTATATAGATAATTTAGATCATCTTCCCATATGTTGTACGGATAGAATTGAACCTACCCTTATTAAGTGAATTGTTTTGATTATGTTCAGACTTAAATCTAACCCTTTGTCACTTGCTGAATGTTTTCCGAAATTTCCAGGTTCGCGGTGAATCAGTAACAGGCACACTTTTGCAAAATAGACAATGTTCATTGATTAGAAAATGCAGAATATATGAGATTTGATTACAATCCCACAAAAGCAAGCAAACAAGTATCAAAAACAAGCATTACAAGGGTAACGATGACGCTAGATCGAGTTTGTCAATCCCAGAATCCCCGCGAAACCGTTAAAGCACAACCAGGTGTTCCTTTAGCAATGAAAATCGCTTACCGTGACAAATGAGCGGAACCCAATGCGCCGGTAAGGCGGCGAAGGAACAAAGCCAGGCGATCCGTACGTGACCCGCTGGCGGACTTCCTTCGCCGCCTTACCGAGCGTTGGCTCCCGCTCGTTTGTCACGGTAAGCGATTTGGATGTGGAGGTGGGGAACACACCACTAATTTTGCTGCTGAAAGTCTGACCTGCATCAGAGTTAGCATCACATTAAACTGTGTGAATTTTATAATGTGCAAAAATCGAGTAGGAAGCTGCTTAGAGATAAGTGTCCTCGTGTATGTGTTTTCTACGTTAACGTTAATTAAATTGCGAGAAATGTAGCGATTTGAAGTTTATTTATGTGGTCTTAAAGCAGCCCAAAGTAGCTTTCATTTTTTTGTTGAGTTTGGCTGTGCTTGTGGACAAAAGCAGTAGTGTTTTACCTGAAAGAAGACTGCATTTTCTTGCTAATAAAATCTAGACATTTATTCTGGAAGTTTTCAAAATGTTTATTTAGTAGTTTGAAAAAATGTTTGAATCAAACAGTGTATCACCTGAACCAATACATATGAAATTTAGTATAGTATGTATGTAGTATGGAAATCAATTGATTTATTTTGCATTGATCATTTAGCTTATCAATTAATTAGGTTCATATTTGTGAGAAATGTAGCCCTGACACCCTTTCACCCAATCTGTTTGGTCTTATTAATGTCCCATCCCCAGCAAAAAGTGTAGGTCATGCTATTATATAGTCCCCACCACTTTTGAGACCAAAACTACGCCCTTGATTATGGTCAACAAATCATTCTACAAAATCAGCTGTAAGTAACACGTAAAACGTTTCTGAGAGTATATACAACCCTTTAAAGTCTCCTTTCCAAAGAAGATGGTCACAAAGTGGATTTATTAGTGTTAATCATCCCCCGCCCGTTACTGCTTCCCATCCCTTCCCCTGCTGGTGTGCGGGCGATGCCGGCTGCGCAAAGAGTGTGCGCGCTACGTGCGTCCAAGAAGGAGGTGTCGGCGGCACAAGGACAGGAAGATATGTTTTTGTTATTGTTGCTCTTCTGATAAGACTCACCAACACTTACCACCCTGTTTCAGCACTCTTCTCGCTCAGGAGGGATTCGTTTTCCTGTTGAAAAACTTGCTGTTGTCTTTGGGGAATGTTGCGGTTGATGCACGCGCTGTGCGTCACTGCACCCGACGTACGACGTCCGACGGCAGTAAGGTGTCCGGGGCGCGTGTGACGAGTGGAGCTGAAGAAGTGCATAAGCGATCGCGGTGCCTTGAGTGGACTTTTTCCAGTGGTTTGCAGGGCTCGCAGGACCCCGTGAGTATCTGGACCGAAACGGGACTCACAACCCGAGAGAGACGTGACTTGAGAGGAACGAGCCCTAGTAGCCGGATGACCTACTTTTTTCATGGATCATTTCGTTTTTTGAGGACACTAACTGTCGTTTTGTCATTTTTCACTCGGAATAAATCCACGCATTGTTAATTCCCCCCTACTGTTCAAGATTGGAGGAATTGCGCGCCAATCGTGGATGTTTTAATATGCTAGAATGAGTCCACTCGCGTTCATCCTGGTGGGTGGATTATTGTGCTTTCAAGTGGATGGTAAGTTAAACACGTGTTTTTTTTTGTTTGTTTTTGTTTTTTTTTTGTTTTTAAACCCAAGGCTACTTAGAGACAACTATTGGTTTTGCTTAATGTCTAAAAGTTTGTAGTTCTCCCTTGTAAAATGAGACACCATGTATGAAATAACCAAATTCTTCCATAACTCAAATGACAAAATCAGAATTTTGCATTCAATCGTATTTTTCAAGGTTAAAGTAATAATTCTATTATAAAAGTCAAAAAGTGATGTATATGATTATACTAAAGTGACAGAATGGACTTGAAAATAATCAAATTTAAAAGAAAAACTCTAAGCAAAAACAAGAACTTTTTGTCTTTGTCATGCAGGGCCAACATTTTAAAATTAAAACATGAATATAAAGTGTAACTGCTGTTGAATATGATGATGATGATGGTGGTGGTGGTAGTGAAATGCAAAAGAAGGTTGTTTGAACCTGTTGTGAATACTGCATGGATTTCCACTATTCGAGAATACACTGTACACTGTTTGGTCAATATCACTTTGCCTCTGGGATATAACCATATACAGTTTTTCTGGTATTTGAATTATAATAAAATTGAAAGCACCTCTCTGAAATCTGGATGGGCTCACGGTGGAATGAAGGCGTTGTCAACTGCTGGTGATATGTGCCGTAGACTGCTATGTGATTTCATGGAAAGAACCTGTGACTATGAGGCTTGATTTTGGCCAAATTTGTCCCAAGTGGTTGTTTCCTCAAATTATTATCAACTATAAACAGCTAATTGAATTTTGTTTCAAATCTTCCATGGTCTTTGTACTGATAACCCTGCCAAAAATCCACCCATGTTGGCTTTTGAACCAGCAACCCCATGACTAGAACACAATAAATGCATCAAAACCTTATCCCCTCTGAGTCAAAATGGATTGGACGACCATCGCTGTCGATGGCAGGCAATGATAAAAACTGGAAGGCTGACTCAATGGCTTTGAGGTTTTTCTACTTTCTGGTGAGGTGATTCATCTTTTAAGTATATGAAATTGTTTATATTCTCAGCCGGTGGAATTAAGGCGGTGCCTATTTGTTTACTCCGTCGTGATTCACGCTTTACCGAGACCTTAAGGGAATGAAACCATGACTCACACAGGTGGTCTGAATGACGTCGACAGCGGGTTTTATTGCTTTTTAAAGACTTTGAAGTCACATTGAGTCAACTTTATCGCCAGCAGCACCTTGTTGCACAAACACCTGCTTTCAAAGAGTCCAAATAGCTGGTCAGGCGCTTCTGTTCATACAAGCCAACGGTTCATGCAAAGTTTTTTTGTTGTACATTGAATGCAAAATCCCGCTACCCGTCAACGGCTGCTTTTGTTCATCGCAGCTGCTTCTACACTTGTGTTTGTTACGATAAAGATGGATTGAGGAATGTTTCTGTCTTTTGTCTACGGAGTCCCCAAAAACTCTAGATGCAGGATGCTCTCGGATATTTCGGTTAATCCTAACCAAAAAAATTTTGCATAGGGCAATAGGGCTCAGAAATACAGTATAGGAGACCCACCCTCTCTTGTACTTTTTCTCGGGGTTCTTAGTGCTGGGCCACCGGTTGCTAAGCAGTGGGCCTATGGCATTGCTCGTCACGGTGGATCTTCCTAATCACGTGCCCCCTCTCCACTCCACCCCCTTCCATCCTTTTTTTAGAGGTAATCTGAGGGGTCTTTGGGAGGGGCTTTCCCCTCTAAGAGTCCACTTAGGCAGACAAAAAAAGGGGTCTGGAGTTGTATTCTCCAACAACAAAGCCAAGGCTTGTGAATGGCGTCAGGCGCTGTGATTAACACACGGGGCGAGAAAAGGTGAGCGAGAGATGTTGTTGTGACTCAAGAAGGGGGTGTACATTGTAAATTAATGGGTAGGGGCGGGGCTTATACATCGTCGACGTTATCCATGGATGCTACGTAAGAGACGTTACGTTTAGGATACGCACGTTAGTTGTGTTATAGTCGAGTTTCGCTTCACTTGTTAATTCCTTCGCTGTCATTGGCGGCAATATTGAATGAACGCATACTGCCAGTCAAAATGAATTCAACTTGGGGTGTAAATCACCAATTTCATGAAAATACGATTAGGGCTGCAGCTATCGATTATTTTAGTAGTCGATTAATCGATAAATTAGTTCGAATAATCGAGTAATATGAAATCAAATATGAAAATACCTGAGCTGAGCCTCAAACAGTATAAAAAAAACATAAAATAAATGAGGATCTAAGTACCACAAAAGAACAATTGCCCAACTTGCATAGCAAAAGTCAGCTATCTTAAATGCTATAAAATGCTTTTTATTTTTTATTTTTTTGCAATTCTCTTAACAAATGGTTCAAACACATATTTTAACAAAAAAAAAAAAAAAAAGGCTAAATATACCTATAAACTAAATTACGAATGCATTAAAAAACATTAGCTCAAACAAAAAAAACTTAGCGTATGTTGGTCTTAACAGGGAGCAGCTGGATTCAGCCATGTGAAATGAGTTATGTCATATTCACTGTTGCCACTACAGGGCAGCGTATCCACCCAAATCAATAAAACTAAATGCAAGCACTTTCAAAAGAAACCATTGCAACGCCACTTTAATTAAACAAATACTTGAAGCAGCAACATTTAATGCGAATCTTTTCTCTAATTCACTTATTGAGTTAATCGATTAAGTTTTGCAACACTAGATACGATACAATATAGGTTATTTGGGTGAAGCATTATTTGCCGATATTACAAAGTCTGTCGTGTTTTGATTTCGTCCATCAGATGATATGATATTAACATGTTCTGCAATTTCAACATTTCATCTGACAATTTTGAGAATTCCACTTGTAAAAGATGATGCTGTTGATCAATTTTTGCAGTTAATTCCTGCATTGCTTAGCCAAGCGATGTATTGATCCAGATGGATGTATCGTTAGATTCGTTTCACCCCTGAATTTGACGTCTATCCTTTTCAATGGCAAAAAAGTGTGACAAGTGCACATTCTCGCTGAGAGCTAAAGTAATCCAGTATCTACTTCTAGGACTCCGTTAGTCGGTAGCTGTTGAGTTCCTTTCTCAGGTGGATAAGAGCCTGCACTTATGACCTTGTGGCTGTGCTATTCCGGGCCTCTCATGACGTCGTGCTGACAGATGCTGAAAGTGGGAAACCTGCACTTTTCAGATAAATAACTGTAGATGTAGGTCTTTTGCGGCCTCGGCAGCCCATGGCCCCCACCCGACCGCCTTGGCAGCTAAGGTTGTGGTTTCACGGTTGTTTTCAGAGAAACTGTAATCCACAAGAGTCTATGGGGAAGTATGTGGTTGCAGTGCCTAATCAAATTTTATAATTAATAGGGGTATGAAAAAATATCGAAATGGTGATATATCGCGATACTTTGTATCCCAAAAGGTTATTGATATGCTCCTGCGAAGAATCGAGATATCGTTTTAAAAAGGTGTCAATGTCTAAAATAAATAAAAATGAACCAGCGAGTTGCCACCAAAATCTTCCACCATTATAGGCTAGGTTCATACTACAGGTGTTAATGCACAAATTTTTGCCATATCTGTTTTTTTGGCGTGCCCGTTCAGACTGACTTTGTCCATTGAGACCATTCAAGTATCACACATGCGCACTAATTCACAGTCCGAGATGCGCTTAGCAAAGAGACCCGCATGCACAGAAGCATAAAACAAATTACACATGTGACATGCTAGCTGTATGTCATTCCAGAGTTATCATATTTTGATTTCCAAAAAGAGGACACCAATAACAGACATTAATAATCACCGTTTAGTCTTATATTCAAAGTTTATATGGACTGATAGAACGCTTACACGCACACACATGAGCCTTGACGTGTGTGCGTGAAATGACGGTTGTGCGTCAGTTTGCCCCGACTGGGCATTCGGCGCACAGAATGAAATTCGAAAATTGTAAGGCTTATTCTTTTCTTCATTTTATTTTTTTATGACTGTGGTCAAGCCCACTTCGTGCTTAAAAGCAGAGTTCAAGCTAGGCGCTAATGCCTACATGGCTGCCGTCCTCCGTGCCTCTTTTTCTTTGCTGACGTAATTGCTGCATGAATTCCGATTTGGGAATCTTGACAGTTCAGACCGCCAGTCACATTCTGAAAAAATGTGGCCCAGATCGGATTTGAACCACTAACAAAAGTGACTCAGATCGGATTCGAAATGGTCCAATTCTATGTGACTTGTCCCGTTCGGACCGTCAAGTTAATGCCTAACTCGAGTCGGAAAAACACGAAAATATCGGATTCGTGCATTAAAACCTGTAGTATGAACCTAGCCATAGTGTCTCAGTTAATTCTAATGCTGCATTGACGGTACTTGACGCCCAATCCATTTAGACTGGGAACCTTCGTTCATTCGAAACCAGAGCATTCACAGTCATTCTGTCCGATTTTCAGGGCATTTACTGGCCACTTGCTGTTCAGTTTAGGGCATTTACAGGTCATTTTCTGTTGAGTTTGAGTCACTGCCTATTTATTTGGGTAATTCCCAGGTCACTTCTTGTTCTGAAACTCAAAATACACAAGAAGAGACCCATAAAATACCACAAAATCAACAGGAAGTAACTGAAAATCAACAAGTAAATGACCTTAAATGGCCCAAAATTACCTCATTTGCCTGGCATTGGCTGCCACTACCGGCCATAGACGTCCAATCCGTTTGAAATGGGATTCAAACGGATTGTTCAAATGGATTGGACGTCTACTAGTGATAGACTCATTCCAATTCACAGCAGAAGCTTGTTTTTCTATTTATTAGTTGTTTGTAGAATATCCTAGAATGATTTCCTGACCAATGTATAGCTAATCATTGTATCGTCAGATCATTGTTATCGTGAGCTTTGTATCGCAAATGGTACCGTATCATGAGGTACTAAGAGCCTCCCACTCCTAATAATTAACGTACAAGTGGTGAACCCTATTGTTACGTTCCCTTAAAATAATTTCCCTTGATTAATATGAGCTGTAGTGCTGCAACGATTATCGATTAACTCGAGTAATTCGATTAGATAAAAGATTCGAATTAAAATTTTGCTGCTTCAAGTATTCGTTTCATTAAAGTGGCATTGTAATGGTTTATTTTGAAAGTGTATGCATTTACTTTTATTGATTAGGGTGGATGCACTGGCCTCTGGTAGCGACAGTGATTAAGACAGAACTCATTTAACATGGCCGAATCCAGATGCTCCCTGTTAAGACCAACACAAGCTGTTTTTGTTTGAGCTAATGTTTTTTTAAAAATTTTTTTTTTTTATGCATTCGTAATTTAGTTTATAGGTATATTTAGCCGTTGTTTTTTTTTTTTTTTTTTTTTGGTGAAAATATGTGTTTGAACCATTTGTTAAGAGCATTGAAAAATAAAAAAAAAATTGCATTTTATAGCATTTAAGCTAGTGGACTTTTGCTATGTAAGTTAGCCAATTGTTCTTTTGTTGTACTTAGCTTAGATCCTCCTTTATTATTATTATTATTATTTTTTTTATACCGTTTGAGGCTCAGCTCAGGTATTTTATTTGTTTATGCTCCTTATCTGATTACTCGATTATTCGAACTAACTAGTTCATCGATTAATCGACTACTAAAATAATCGATAGCTGCAGCCCTAATGAGCTGTGCTTTAAACGACAACATATGCATTAGCATTATTATAATAATTTTAACTGACATTACAATCAACTTCATAATAAATTAGTCGCCAAAGTACTGCAAATGAAAATGGCTGTTAGGTGTTCTCTCAGGAACAATTACAAATTTTTCTGGGTTAATGTTTTCATTTCGAAAAAAAGTGTTAAACCGAAAAAAGACAAAACAGGGAACCCCCCACTATTCTTTTGGAAAGAAACTTGAACAGCAGTAATCGGTAACTATACATACCCCCCAACCAAAAATATCAACAACAACCACAAAAACAATTTGAAACTTGTTTTCAACTTTTCAAAATAGGTCAGTTTTAACCCCCACATAACAGGCGTATTAAATATCATAGGAAAAAATGGAGAGGATGTACATTGGAAGCCAACAGTAAAATCGAATGTCATGCGAGCTTCGGATTAATGCCTCCTTGAGTCAAAGTGAGGGCCAAGGCACGACGGAGAGCCGCCGCCGTGTCTCGCTGCGCCCCAAATGTGATCGTTCTGCATCAGTGGACCGCATTTTGGCTGCGTTATCATAATGGCGGCTCATTTGCCCGAATGGGGCCGCGGTGTAATGAGGAAGGTTCATCCTGAGATCCACTGGAAACACTTGCCCCCCCTAACTGTCGGCCAAACTCTCGTCAAGACTCCCAGTGTTTATTCTTTGATTAGCATCAAAAAGTGAGCGGCGATCAAGACCAAAGACGTGGTAAAGAGGCATTTAGAGTTAAACAGGAGCAAAGCGAGTGGCGAGATGAGCAAATGAAGAGTGCGAATGAGCCTGTGCTCGGTTGGGATCAACATGAGTGGTAACACTGGGGTCTGTCAGCTCCTATGATCTGCTAATAGCCAAATCTGGCAACAGGGAGGCTCGGATTTCAGCAGCCAGCACTGGGCCTTGTTCCCGCTGTAATGATTTTACCTTTTCACAAAAGTAGAAGAAAGGGGGAAATGTCAGTGGCTTATTTCTTTGTTTTTTTTTTCCGTAGGACCGGCAAATATTGCAGGGTCGTGAACACTTTTTGCCCGCGTTTTACCTTTGCTTTATTAAGCATCAGTGAAGCATAACCCTGACATTTACAGACCAAGGAAGAAAAACAGAAATGACCTAATGCTTGCATGAGATTAGATTTTTATTTGAACATAGTCTACTGTTTTTTTAACAGAATACAAAAAGGAACAATTAGAATAACTCATGAGTCATGTTAGCCATGTTTAAAAGAGTAGCCGTAGATTTGATTTATGGAATCTCATTCCTCCATATTCTATCACACTTGAGCTTCGGAAATTTTAAGCAAAACAGAAGGTTTTATGGCGTCTTGGCTTTACTGTTGACTGACATCTGGCAGGTTTTTGCTGCATTGCCGTGAAAGAGAGACAAAGTCAATAAACTTTGGCAAATAGTGTGTCGCCAGAAGATAGAACGATATAGTGAGATGATGACCAAAGACTGAAACGATTATTCGATTAATTCGCGTAACTCAATTTTAAAAGTTAATCGAGGTATTTTCTCCGCCTCAAGGAATATTTTAATTTTGCCAGCTCTTAGCATGACGCTTTACCCGGTCTACTTTTAATGCGGCACAACGCGCTGACGTCACGTGCGTAGAGGACGAAAGGAGAGGCGGCAGATATATTTGATTTCAATGATGCATGAATATAGAGGTTAAGACGAAGAAGCTGACGAAAGCGAAGAAAAAGGCACCAAGAAAAAGCAGAAAATGTCAAAATGGTGGGAGCATTTCAAGCTGGACACCATGGCGAACACTGTTTCATGTATTCACTAACATGTAACACTACCTGTGCCTGGCCTCGGCTCCCCGCGGCCCCTAAGCCCTAACCAAACCCTAAACCCGACCCACCCGCCTAACCCCCGCTTCACAGAAGGCACCACTTTACTCCATGACACGTGGGAAAAACACTTAACTTTTAAGTTATGTGTGTTATCAAGCGTTGTGTGTTATCAAGCGTAATGACATTTTTACGTAAGAAGTAAGATTTTTTTTTTTTTTTTTTTTTTTAATAAGATTTTAAGTTTTTTGAGTGAAAGTAGTGAATTTGCTGTTTTTTTTCTCTAGTTACATCTGAGAAGCAATTTTTGGCAGTTTTCAACAATGTACACCTAAACAGTGTTGTTAATCTTACTTTAAAAAAGTAATTAATTACAGTTACAAATTACTTCTCCCAAAAATTAATTGCGTTAGTAACTCAGTTACCTGAATGTAAGAGTAATTAGTTACTTGGCAAAGTAACTGGTGATAATTTTCATGTTTTTTTTCCTAAAAAACAAAAAAAACAAAAAAACAAAAAACAGGTCATACAATGTGAAGTTTAAATAGTTTTTGGGACAATTGGCCCTAGCCCAATTCTTTACCCTAAACTTGACTAGACACAGGGGTATTGCGAATATTGCGATGACTACATAGTAGTAACCTTTGCTATGTGTGGAAGTCATTTAATGTTGTGAATCAACACATGCTCCCGTTATTGCATTAGTACCCTTATGTCTATTTTCGACATGTGTAAGTTTTAAAACTGTTTCATCATTTAAAGATACTGTAGATTTAAGTTAAGTTTAGCCGATTTAGGTGCATTTTAGATAAAAAGTTACGTTCGCTAGGAAGATTCTCTACAACAGAGCTTTCCTGAGAAGTCTACTGCTTTAAGATGGCAGCTGTTTACGAACGCATGTAGTTCTTTATTATACATGTTGCTAATGCCGCTGTGTCTGTCATTTGCATCTAGTTCTGTATATATGTGATATCTACCGAAGCATCATGTAGGCGTAGTTTGTAGGCTATCGGCTATAGACCCTACCCACGTGACGTCACAACTCCTTCCTCCTGACTGGTGCCGCCCAATGGTCCGTCAACACATCATGTTTACCTGTTACGGCTACGTACATTCCTCCTATTTACGACGTGTTTTTCTGCTCGTTAACATTAATAATCAAAATGGTGAAGGCGTGTGTGGCGGTCGGTTGCAATAACAGAGAAGATAGAAGTAGAAGACGGAGAGACTTGAAGTTCTACCGGATTCCGAGAGACCCGGAGAGAAGAGAGCGAGATGGGCTGCTGCAATTTGACGAGAAAACTGGGCTCCAAACGATTACCACAGATTATGTAGTAGTCATTTTATATCTGGTAAGATGCATTTAATATATATTTAGAGGGTTTTGGGCTGACAACCACAATTAAGATCATTGCTAGGCTAATCGCCGACAACATACACGTATGTATGTAGTGAGAGTGCTATCGCTAAACCATATAAACATTAAAAGCCCTAACTCCATTGACAAACGACATGAAATACATTAGACTTGACAGTGGATGTTAGCAATAACAAAAGATTTTGAATTGAAAATTTCGTAACTCACCTTTCCAAGCACAAGATAGATTCCTGCCGAATTTTCGTGGACGAGGACCTGTTTCACCCAACCAGCAACGAAGTATTTATAAGCCTCCAAGCTCTTAAAGTTTTTCAAACTTTCGTGAGAATAGGCTGATTTTGTGTGGACAAGATAGTTGTACATATCAGGCTAGCTAGCAGATGTCAGGCAAATACGGCGGAGACAGCGGGTCGAAAAACATCGATTTAGGCATCAAATATGGATCTGGCGAATGGATAAACTGAAGCTTTTCCACATAACGCCTTTTATGCAACGCATCAAGTGAGTTTACGGCATCCGAAAGCACCGGGTCTTCCATGAAATGCATTATAAATTGCCCGATCAATTGAGACCATTGATAATACAGACACAAAATGACGGACAAGGGGGCGGAACCATACAGCGAGCACGTGATTTTGTGACGTCGGTGGGTAGGGTCTATAGTCAGGTATTCTTGGAGCCACCTAGCATAGTAGCATCGCGTTTGCAACGGCGTCACACTCCCTTGCCTCCTCCCCACTCCTGCTCTGCTCTCTCGTCTCCATGAGTCAGTCTTTTTCAGACTTTTCTCGTGTCAGTCAACCAACATCGTAACGTATAGTAACGCATGCCTTTCCCGCCTCAGTAAAGGTAACTGCGTTTCCAGGATGAGAAAAGTAATCAATTAAATTACTCACTACTGAAGAAAATAATGCCATTAGTAACGCCGTTATATTCCTATGCCATTATTAACAACACTGCATCTACAAAAAGGACATTGTCTAAAAATGGTTCAATATTTGTTGAAATGTCTTTTTTTCTCATGTATATTTGTAATTGTTCTTCACCTAAAAAAATGTTTTATCTGATTAATCGATGGAATTTTCAGTAGAATACTCGATTAATAAAATATTCGATAGCTGCAGCCCTAGTCCAATAAGCTAAAGTTACATACGCAGGCATATAATTGAGCGTTAATATAATGGTAGCCAGTGTTGTGCATGAACGCGTTCAATGAACGATCGTTCATGAACACGTTCATATTTTCGGCGAACGTGAATTGAACGCATCATATTTCTGTCTCATGAACGTTACTGTGAACGCGCTCATTCTAGCGGTTGTGAGCGGTGCGCATAACTTCGTTCATGAGTTTATCACATTTAGAGCCTTACCGACAAAACTGCATATAAAGCCATAGGCTAAAAACACACAATAAAAAAATTAACCTTAATAGCGGAAAATTATCCAACCTGGCAACCCAAGCTGCCTGTCACGGCCGTATTGTTTAAGCAAATACGTCATCACAACAACGGCAGCATGGACACAGAAACTGGCAGCTCTCGAAACCCGGCCCGCTCAGAGCAACTTTCTACACAGTACCAGCATTTAAAAGAGTTTTACGAAAAAGTCAGTACCGACCCGGATGGCAAAAATATAACGTTTACTTGTAAACTTTGTCCACCTGGATTGAAGAAGACCCTCCGTACGTCGGTAAGTCTTTAGCCAACCTTAAACGGCACATCGAAATAAAGCATGCGACAAGCCTTGCTAGGTATCTGCGACTGCGAGCATGTGCGATCAAGAAAGAGACGGCAACGGTTGGCCAGAGCAGTACCTCTGCCACCCAAATACCACTAACAGCATACCAGAGCGGCCCCGTTTTCTGTCTCTTCCAGCCGCAGCTAGACAACCTAGTTCTACAGTATATTGTGGCAGCACAATAGCAGCAAGGTTTTGCTTATGCTTATGAAAATATACTGTAAATAAAAGCTGTAGAGCTGCTATTGTGTGGACTGAATGAGTGGCAGCAAAGCATGGAAATCCCAGTAATCTGAGGGCTGCCCACTCATTGCTAGTGTAAACCCTGGTTGGACAAGGATTTGAAATTGAATATGAAGATGAATCTGACACATAGTTTCAGTATTAAAAAGGATACATGAATTGCTGTCTGTGGTTCTATATGGACACTGCCAATAATAGCTTGCAACAATTTTTGGGGAACAAAAAGAACTGAACTACAAAAGTTCATTTTTTGGAACCATGAACTTTAGTTCAAAATATTGAATTATGAACTATGAACTGAACAGTTCATTTTAAAATTTGTGAACTGCAATTTGAACTAGTTCATGTAGAAAATGAACTTTCCCAACACTGATGGTAGCATGGTGATACAGTGATGGTTTATTCAGGACATGCTGTAGTGACATGTAGAGTCATATTGTCAGGGAATGCGCGGGCAGGCAGGTAGGTTGTGTGGACCCAAAAGCAGTGAAACAAAAATGCAAGGCAGGTGGCAGAGAACTCAAAAAGGCTTTAATGATAACTAACAAAAGGCACAAAGTACAAAACAAAGGCTGTGGTGATCAAAAAACTATCAACAGATAACTTAGGTCACTAACAAAGGCTGAATATCAAAAACTTACTGAGACGAACACGAGGGCTAGGACAGGACTTCAACTTTGACGCAGACACAGGCATTGACAATGACGCAACCAGGAGTGAACAGAAAATGGGAGCTTATATACACACAAGCAAACAAGGGTTAACGAGACAACAAGGAACAGGTGAGCACAGGGGGATAGGCAAGGAGAAGGCACATCAGGTGAAATCAATGGGCAATCACAGGGACAAGTTACACTAGGAGAAAACAAATACAAAACCTAACAGTACCCCCCCCTCAAGGGACGGATCCCAGACGTCCCGATGAAAACAAAGTCCCAAACACGGCGAGAAGAAGGATGCTGAAGGAGGGAGCAACATTAGCCCGTCAGGGCTAGTCAGGCGGGCGTCCAGGACGCCAGACGTGGGCCGATCGCACGGGTCGACCGGGTGGGCGTTTGGGGCGCCAGACGTTGGGTGACCGCACAGGATGATCAGGCGGGCGCCCCGGGCGAGGTAGGACTTTGCCGTTCATGCCACTAAGCCGTGGCAGGAAGCGAGGAGCGACGTCGTCGTCATCGTAAAGAGAGTCAGGCACGTCGTCGGAGTCGGGCGGACCAGGCACTGAGTCGTCGTCGGAGTCGGGCGGACCAGGCACTGAGGCGTCGTCGTCTGCTGGCGGAACAGCAGCGGAGTCGTCGTCGGAGACTGCTGGCGGAACAGCAGCGGAGTCGTCGTCGGAGACTGCTGGCGGAACAGCAGCGGAGTCGTCGTCGGAGACTGCTGGCGGAACAGCAGCGGCGTCGTCGTCGGAGACTGCTGGCGGAACAGCAGCGGCGTCGTCGTCGGAGACTGCTGGCGGAACAGCAGCGGCGTCGTCGTCGGAGACTGCTGGCGGAACAGCAGCGGCGTCGCAGGAGACTGCTGGCGGAACAGCAGCGGCGTCGCAGGAGACTGCTGGCGGAACAGCAGCGGCGTCGCAGGAGACTGCTGGCGGAACAGCAGCGGCGTCGCAGGAGACTGCTGGCGGAACAGCAGCGGCGTCGCAGGAGACTGCTGGCGGAACAGCAGCGGCGTCGCAGGAGACTGCTGGCGGAACAGCAGCGGCGTCGCAGGAGACTGCTGGCGGAACAGCAGCGGCGTCGCAGGAGTCTGCTGGCGGAACAGCAGCGGAGTCGCAGGAGTCTGCTGGCGGAACAGCAGCGGAGTCGCAGGAGTCTGCTGGCGGAACAGCAGCGGAGTCGCAGGAGTCTGGTGGCGGAACAGCAGCGGAGTCGCAGGAGTCTGGTGGCGGAACAGCAGCGGAGTCGCAGGAGTCTGCTGGCGGAACAGCAGCGGAGTCGCAGGAGTCTGCTGGCGGAACAGCAGCGGAGTCGCAGGAGTCTGCTGGCGGAACAGCAGCGGAGTCGTCGGGCACTGGAACGAAGGTCAGACGGCGAGGCGCCGGGACAGGGACTAGGCGACGAGGCGCCGGGACGGGCACCTCGGGCAGCTTGGACGTTGGCGCGGGCACTAGACTGCGTGGAGTCGGCGCGGGCACTGGAACGGAGGCCAGACGGCGAGGTGCCGGGACAGGGAGTAGGCGACGAGGCGCCGGGACGGGCACCTCGGGCAGCTTGGACTTTGGCGCGGGCACTGGACTGCGTGGAATCAGCGCAGGCACTGGAACGGAGGCCAGACGGCGAGGTGCCGGGACAGGGACTAGGCGACGAGGCGCCGGGACGGGCACCTCGGGCAGCTTGGACGTCGGCGCGGGCACTTGACTGCGGGGAGCCGGCGCTGGAGGAACTTGACTGCGGGGAGCCGGCGCTGGAGGAACTTGACTGCGGGGAGCCGGCGCTGGAGGAACTTGACTGCGGGGAGCCGGCGCTGGAGGAACTTGACTGCGTGGAGCCGGCGCGGGAGGAACTTGACTGCGTGGAGCCGGCGCGGGAGGAACTTGACTGCGTGGAGCCGGCGCGGGAGGAACTTGACTGCGTGGAGCCGGCGCGGGAGGAACTTGACTGCGTGGAGCCGGCGCGGGAGGAACTTGACTGCGTGGAGCCGGCGCGGGAGGAACTTGACTGCGTGGAGCCGGCGCGGGAGGAACTTGACTGCGTGGAGCCGGCGCGGGAGGAACTTGACTGCGTGGAGCCGGCGCGGGAGGAACTTGACTGCGTGGAGCCGGCGCGGGAGCTTCGGGAACCCACGACGTCAGCACCGCCGCCCGCCGTCGGCGTTGACGGCCACGCCGAGGCTTTTGCTGAGTGCCTTCAGGTGGCAGGGGCGGCAGAATAGCCCCATTAGGCCGCAGTGAGCCTGGGCGTCCCCGCAGACCACCCCGGGGGGGTCCCCGATAGATGGCCCACCGGGATCCCAGGTAGGAGTCTTTGGCCAAGATTTCAGAACGGGACACAAAGTGCGACGGGTGGAAGGAAAAATTACCAGGGGAAACGGAGGGCGTGAAATCAAAATCCAGGTCTGAGTCAGAATCAGACTCCAAAAATATATGCCGAGGGAACACAAAATCGGGGGAACGGGCAGAAAGCCGTCGGCGAGCATGCCGGTGCCGGTTGTTTCCCGCTGGGTCCACTAGGGGTTGCGTCATTCTGTCAGGGAATGCGCGGGCAGGCAGGTAGGTTGTGTGGACCCAAAAGCAGTGAAACAAAAATGCAAGGCAGGTGGCAGAGAACTCAAAAAGGCTTTAATGATAACTAACAAAAGGCACAAAGTACAAAACAAAGGCTGTGGTGATCAAAAAACTATCAACAGATAACTTAGGTCACTAACAAAGGCTGAATATCAAAAACTTACTGAGACGAACACGAGGGCTAGGACAGGACTTCAACTTTGACGCAGACACAGGCATTGACAATGACGCAACCAGGAGTGAACAGAAAATGGGAGCTTATATACACACAAGCAAACAAGGGTTAACGGGACAACAAGGAACAGGTGAGCACAGGGGGATAGGCAAGGAGAAGGCACATCAGGTGAAATCAATGGGCAATCACAGGGACAAGTTACACTAGGAGAAAACAAATACAAAACCTAACACATATCAAGACTGCACTTGTTTAAGTTGTTACTCTGTATTGCTTTACTTTTCTCTATTTTTGGTAATTTACCAGTTGCAGCTTATTATCCACTATTGTAATACTGCGTTTGACCAGCGTAATGTCAAATTCTTGACATGGAAGTTAGCCCTCCGTAATGCATTGCCATGCTAACAGTTTGGTCGAGTGTTTTCATTGAATTATTGTCTTTTAATGTTGATGTTCAGCGTGTGTTTTTCTTGACACAGTTTGGCTTTTCTTCCCATAATAAGAATGTTTGATTTTGCTATGTAGTGCAATAGGGACCCCTGCCACGACAGCACTGACTGGAATGGGGTTTCATCAAAGGAATGCTAATTTTAATGCTAATGCTAGGTAGGAGGCAGTGTGCAAGCAGATAATTTAGGCTCAAAATGTCTCAGATCTTTTGTTTTCCCCTTCAAAGGACAGCACTGAACAACAAAGTGTCTGTGGTGGTTGGAAATTTATGACCTTCATTTGTACTTAAAGATGCTAAAACTTTGTTGTGCTTGGCGCACGTATGCACCGATTGGCTCTAGTGTCTGTCATGGGGGAGGAATTCAAACATGGCCGTGCACCTGTGCAGATTGAGGCCACCGTAAGGGTAAGACCATGCCCTCACCTGTCTCACGCACCTGTACGAACACAATAAACACCTGTGACACACACACAAACTGTATTCATGTTGGCCTATATGAGTTTGTCTGCTAGTTATTGACAGTGATTTAGTTTGCAATCTTTTTATAAAACAGATGTTCCATAGGTAAAAATATGGCAAAGCTCCTGACCTTGTGACCAAACATCCTATCACTAAGATGCTGATACCGTTTCGATAGATGTCAGATACAGTGGGGCAAATAAGTATTTAGTCAACCACTAATTGTGCAAGTTCTCCCACTTGAAAATATTAGAGAGGCCTGTAATTGTCAACGTTGTTAGACCTCAACCATGAGAGACAGAATGTGGGAAAAAAAAACAGAAAATCACATAGTTTGATTTTTAAATATTTGCAAATCATGGTGGAAAATAAGTATTTGGTCAATACCAAAAGTTCATCTCAATACTTTGTTATGTACCCTTTGTTGGCAATAACGGAGGCCAAACGTTTACTGTAACTCTTCAAAAGCTTTTCACACACTGTTGCTGGTATTTTGGCCCATTCCTCCATGCAGATCTCCTCTAGAGCAGTGATGTTTTGGGGCTGTCGTTGGGCAACACGGACTTTCAACTCCCTCCTCAGATTTTCTATGGGGATGAGATCTGGAGCCTGGCTAGGCCACTCCAGGACCTTGAAATGCTTCTTACGAAGCCACTCCTTTGTTGCCCTGGCTGTGTGTTTGGGATCATTGTCATGCTGAAAGACCCAGCCACGTCTCATCTTCAATGCCCTTGCTGATGGAAGGAGATTTACACTCAAAATATCTCGATACATGGCTGTATTCATTCTTTCCTTTACACAGATCAGTCGTCCTGGTCCCTTTGCAGAAAAACAGCCCCAAAGCATGATGTTTCCACCCCCATGCTTCACAGTGGGTATGGTGCAATTCAGTATTCTTTTTCCTCCAAACAAGAGAACCTGTGTTTCTACCAAAAAGTTCTATTTTGGTTTCATCTGAGCATAACGCATTCTTCCAGTCCTCTTCTGGATCATCCAAATGCTCTCTAGCGAACCGCAGACGGGCCTGGACGTGTACTTTCTTCAGCAGGGGGACACGTCTGGCAGTGCAGGATTTGAGTCCCTGGCGGCGCATTGTGTTACTGATAGTAGTCTTTGTTATTGTGGTCCCAGCTCTCTGTAGGTCATTCACTAGGTCCCCCTGTGTGGTTCTGGGATTTTTGCTCACCGTTCTTGTTCTCATTTTGACGCCAGGGGGTGAGGAGGGAGTTGAAAGTCCGTGTTGCCCAACGACAGCCCCAAAACATCACTGCTCTAGAGGAGATCTGCATGGTGGAATGGGCCACAATACCAGCAACTGTGTGAAAAGCTTGTGAAGAGTTACAGAAAACATTTGGCCTCTGTTATTGCCAACAAAGGGTACATAACAAAGTATTGAGATGAACTTTTGTTATTGACCAAATACTTATTTTCCACCATGATTTGCAAATATTTAAAAATCAAACTATGTGATTTTCTGTTTTTTTTCCCACATTCTGTCTCTCATGGTTGAGGTTTACCCATGTTGACAATTACAGCCCTCTCTAATATTTTCAAGTGGGAAAACTTGCACAATCAGTGGTTGACTAAATACTTATTTGCCCCACTGTATATAGTGCAGCGCTATTTTTTGTTTAATATGGGATTGAATAATAACATCTTTATATTTTGTGTCTCCCAGTTGCATTTATTAGTCCTGATTTGGTACTACTTTTCTAAATATCCTTGTTGTGTAACCCACGTGCTAATATATGCTAATGTTTCTATAGGCGGCCTAATTTCACCTAGCTTTTGTGTACAAGTACTTGTAATTAAGCAAAATTGATATGAAATGTTTCTGGGGACCCTGACCTTTACCCAAACTGGTTCTTTAGTTGGCGTGAAATTTTCCCACATTGTCCACAATTAGGTTTTCAGGGGAGCCATTAAGTGGGCAGTTCAATGCCTGATTAAATCATTAAGAGGTGTATAGGCTATGATAGGGCTTCAAAGTATTTCCTCCTAGAGCTGCTTCATAAATGGCATCATGGCGAGTTTCTTAGTTGATTTAATGCTTCTGCTGGCTCCCAGTCAACCTCTCGATTGGAATGAAGCCTTAATATCGCCCTTGAACATTTGAACTGCGAAGTAGTTTAGCTGCAACACCCGCCTAAGTAATACCATACCTACTGCCCTGTGCATAAGCAATATACGTAGAACTGAGGTGTTGGATTTGATGTGCAAATTTGAAGTAACGAAAGTAAATGAGTAAATTGTGAATTTTTTTGTCAATTGTTGTGAGGTTTGGCAACCCACTAATTGAGGCCCTTGGTGTTTGGAGAGCAATTCTTAGGGATGTTGCCAGAAATTTTACAAAGTCATGATGGCATTACTGCCACGCCTATTTATTGAGAAAATGTTAAAGATGCTATGGTATGCTTCATGTATCAACTATTTGTAGGGATACAACAATATTGTGAAGTTTAAAGACTTACTGAGATGGCACATGTGTGTGTTGAAAACATAAGTGCCGTTTACATGGTGACGCTCCGAGAATACGACAAATTTCATGTGTGTATTTATATCGTTCCCTCTCCATTTGAACGACGTCATGATTCTGCTTGAAAACGATGTAGATTCCATGCCAGGCCTTACGGGGCAGTGCAGATTTACAAGGCGACAGCCAATGATGCACTTCCTTGACACCATCAACCTCCTCAACCCGGAAGAAAACATACCACTCCACGCAATGGCATTTTTCTTTTTCTCCAAAAGGCTCAAAAAATGCAAACATTAAACATATTTAAATAAAAAATATGATGAAAAACAGTAAATTAAATCGCAATCACAATCGAATCCTTCCACTTTGGCGCCCGGAATCAAAGGTTTGGGTCTTCGCCTTACGTTTTCGCTGTTGCCATTTAAAGGCTAGGCCATTCCGCAACACAATTGTTGCGTCTTGGTGTTGCAGCGTCACCATGTAAACTGCATAATCTGTCGTCAGACTCTATCACTGTATTTGCAATCCTGGAATGGATAGTTGAACTCCCACTTCACTGAGGGGCCATTTACATGGTGACTCTCCGGGAAGACGAAAAATTTCATGTTTGAATTTATATGGGCCCGTCTCCATTCGAACAATGTTGCAATTCCGCATGAAAACGATGTAGTATTCATGCCAGGCCCTAGGGGGCAGTGCAGATTTACAAGGCGACAGCGAATGATGCACTTTGACCCCACCAAAGTTCTTCAGCCCGGAAAAAAATTTGCCCGCCCACTCGAAGCGATGGCATTTTTCTTTTGTTCAAAAAGGCACAAAAATGGAAACATTCAACATATTTAATTTAAAAATATTATTAAAACAGTAAATTAAAGCCAACATTCCGCCATATTTGCTGTTTTTAATGTTTAGTAGCACCGCTGCGCACGCCCAATGTGACGTGTACGAGTCCTTACGTTATCGGCGAGGTGTCGCGCCGTGGGAGCCTTTGATATGCATGCGGAGATAGCCCCCCGCAATCTAATTCTTCTTCTTGAAGACCACTCTTATTTAAAATCTATATGCTTCCGTTAGCTCAGATAATGGAACAGTATGACATCTCCTATCACGCCTATGCAGATGACACACAACTGTACATTTCTGTGTCCCCACATGATTCTAGTCCCTTACTCTCCCTGAGTAAATGCATTCATCAAATCAATGAATGGATGTGCCAGAATTTTCTCCAGTTAAATGTGGAGAAGACAAAGGTGATCATTTTTGGGCCAAAAAAGGCTCCAAATCAAGTCAGAAACCTTGGCATAATTATTGACTCAGACCTAAAATTTGATAGCCATCTAAAGTCCGTCACTAAACCTGCTTATTACCACCTAAAAAATATAACCAGAATTAAGGAGCTTCTGACTCAACAAGACATGGAAAAACTTATGCATGCATTCATTTTTAGCAGATTGGACTATTGCAACGGTATATTCACGGGTCTTGATTAAAAAATCAATCAGGAAGCTGCAGCTAGTACAGAATGCTGCAGCCAGAGTCCTCACAAATACAAGGAAGCTGGACCACATTACACCGGTTTTGAAATCGCTACACTGGCTTCCAGTGAGACAAAGGATAGACTATAAAATACTACTGCTGGTCTACAAAACACTTAATGGCCTTGGACCAAAATACATGCTTGATTTGTAAGATTCCTATAAGACATCTAGACCCCTAAGGTCGTCTGGAACCGGTCTCCTGCATGTTCCAAGAACAAGAACCAAGCAGGGTGAGGCCGCATTTAGTGATTATGCTCCTCACCTCTGGAACAAGTTACCTGAACGTCTGAAGTATGCTCAAAATGTTAGCTCTTTTAAATCAGGGCTAAAAACGCTTTTGTTTAGCACGGCATATCCATAACTGTCTATATATTTCAATCTACTTGTTTTCTATTCCTCTTGTGCTTATCTCCATTGCTGATTTCAATTATTTTTAGTAGTAGTGGTTTTTGTTTTATTTTAATTTATTTATTTTTATTCTATTTGTGATTAAATGCGATTTTTATGTATAATTTTATTTCCGATTTTGATTGTCTTGGTTTTTACGTTGTATTGATTGAAATGTGATTTTTATGATCTTCATGTGATGTAAAGCACTTTGAATTGCCTTGTGTTGAATTGTGCTATATAAATACATTTGCCTTGCCTTGCCTCTTTGGAGGCAGGATTCTGAATTTTTCGTCTTTGCCTTCTGTCTTCGCTGACACCATATGCACGCGAGGCAACTCCGCAACACAGTCATTGCGTCTTCGTGTCGCAGAGTTGCAATGTAAACTGCCCCTGAGTTCTATATGAAAAGAACTCCGACCGACCGTCCGTCCATCCACCCACCCACCACTTATCGGGTCGCGGGGTTAGCAGATTTAGCAGGGAAACCCAGACTTCCCTCTCCCCAGCCACTTCAACCAGCTCCTCTGGCTGGATCCCAAGGAGTTCCCAGGCCATAGTCTCTCCAGTGTGTCCTGGGTCGCCCCTGGCCTCTCGCTGGTGGGACGCGCCTGGAACACCTCTCCAGGGAGACGTCAGGAGACATCCGAACCAGATGCCTCAGCCACCTCAGCTGGCTCCTCTCAACGCAGAGAGGTAGCAGCTCGACGCCGAGTCCCTCCCGGATAACCGAGCTTCTCAACCTCCTAATCTTTAAGGGAGAGCCCGGACGCCCTGCGATGGAAACTCATTTCGGCTGCTTGTATCCGAAAAGCACTGACAAATGAAAACTGTTTCTAATGTTGGATTTGCAAGGAAGACAGGTTTATTTCTAATTCTCTTGGGGTATATTTGTCAGCCCGTGTGGCATGACTAGGAGTGGGAACCTTGTGGTACCTCACGATACAATACAGTTAACGATACAAAGCTCACGATAACGATGATCTGAAGATACGGCGATACAACGATTATCGAAACATTGGTCAAGGAAATCATTCTAGGATATTCTAAAAACAACTAATAAACAAAAAAAAAAGCTTCTGCTATGAATTCGAATGAGTTTATCACTAGTAGACGTTCAATCCGTTTGAAGTGGGAGGGATGGCAGCGAATGAACGAATTCGCTGCCACCCTCCCAGTTCAAATCTATGGCCATCAGTATCAGCCAATGCCAGGCAATGAAGTAATTTTGGGCCATTTAAGGTTATTTACCTGTTGATTTTCAGTTACTTCCTGTTGATTTTGGGGTATTTTATGGGTCACTTCCTGTTCATTTTGTGTTACAGAACAGGAAGTGATCTGGGAATCACACAAATGAATAGGCAGTGACTCAAACTCAAAAGGAAAATGACCTGGAAATGCCCCAAAATGAAGAGCATGTGACCAGACCATTTGGAGGCCCTAAGCAAAATAATGCAAAGGGGCCCATATTTTTGGCCCACCATTTCGTCACAGTGTACTGTGAAACCCATACATGCAATCCAACCTATACGTCCATATTTTGTATATGAATCAGATTTTTTTGCACTGCATACTTCAAACTTCTCACCCCAAATGATTGTCAGTACTGACAGTAGATAGCGCCAAACCTTTTTCTAAAAGAGGAAAGAAAAGTTCAGGAAGAACTTTTTTTTTTTTAAGCTGTAATCAAGTATCAAAACTCACAAAAGTCAAATAAAGCAAACTGTAGTAAACAAAATAGAATATAAATTAAACAATTGCCAGATTGGGGGGCCGCTAGTGGCCAGGGGCCTTAAGCAGCTGCATAGTCTGCGTATAGGCTGGGCTGGCCCTGCATGTGACCTATAAACACCCTGAAAAACTGATAGAATGACTTTGAATGCTCTTGTTTCGAATGAACGAACGTTCCCAGTCTAAATGGATTGAGTGTCGAGCACCGTCAAGGCAGCCTTAGAGTTAACTGAGACACTATTATGGTGGAAGATTTTGGTAGCAATATGTTGGTTCCTTTTTTTTTTATTTTTTAAGACATTGACACCTTTTTAAAATGATATCTCGATTCTTGCAGGAGCATATCAATAACCTTTTGGGATACAAAGTATCACGATATATCACCATTTCGATATTTTGTCACACCCCTAGGCATGACACCATTTTTTTTACAATCACTGTGAAAAGGTCTTATTCCTTCTCTTTATCATCATGAGCCATATTTTAGTTACAAGGCTGCACCTTAAACAAATAAAGCATTACTCCGGTTCCTCCCCTGGCTAGCGAAAGAAGGCAGATTCTCTCACATGTGAAGCAAAGAATGATGTGGAAAGTAGGCAGGTTGTCTTCATTGATTTAAAGCAGTACGGTCTCACGTCGGCCCACCCTATTACTCTCTCGGTAACACCTCTCATGTCACTGACATGAGTATTATTTCTTGAAGTAACAAACACATACTTGTTTCCGTTCTCCATTGAGAGCGTTCGGCAATGCAGGTGAGGCGATTACAATGAATGAGGGAGAAGCGAGAAACAATTGATGCCATTCATCTCCTCTCTCAGCGGAACATTTTCAAGAAGCCACACGCTCTAGTATTTGGAGTTTTTAGGTTTATTTCTCCAAAGCAGCTTTTATCATGCACTGAACGAAAACAAAAGCACCGAAATGTTAGCACTCAATTTTGTATCACAACATTGCAGAAATTCAGAATTTTGGATCTGGCATTGGTGTAAACAGGCATGAAAATCACTCACCTTTTGGCGAAATTCGCTGTTTTGAAGTCAACAAGGGTGACCTACGTGAATTGTGTAGATCCGAGGAGAAAATTTTTAGGGGGGGGGTGGATAAGTCCATCTAACTAACTAACGACATGTTTTATTGAAGTTGCTAAGCCTGTTGCGATATGCAATGAGTCCATTTATCGCAAGGTAAATAAAAATGAGGGCAGTAATTTTCACGGCTGCGTTTTATCTATCACCGCGAGCCTGCATACATTTGTGCGTGCGTGTAGATGACATATGAGACTCCAGTTGTTTTGTCCAGATGTTTATTGGTCAATAACACGCCGTAGAATTAGTTCACACATACAAAATAAGAAAACACATCTATATTAAATAGGGTTGTTCCGATGATGTTTTTTTGCTCCCGATCCGATCCCCATTGTTTTAGTTTGAGTATCTGCCGATCCCGATATTTCCCGATCTGATTGCTTTTTTTTTTGCTCCCGATTCAATTCCAATCATTCCCGATAATTTTTCCCCATCATATACATTTTGGCAATGCATTAAGAAAAAAATGAATAAAACTCAGACGAATATATACATTCAACATACAGCACATAAGTACTGTATTTGTTTATTATGACATTAAATCCTCAAGATGGCATTCACATTGTTAACATTCTTTCTGTGAGAGGGATCCACGGATAGAAAGACTTGTAATTCTTAAAGGATAAATGTGACTTTGTATATTGTGACTAAATATTGCCATCTAGTGTATTTGTTGAGCTTTCAGTAAATGATACTGTAGCCATGCCCAAATGCATGATGGGAAGTGGAACCATGACTGTGCGTAGTGCTACCAATTGATATATCTTCTCTGCATTGGGAAAAAACATAGGGTGTTAAGAAAAAGATCACTTACTAACTTACTTCCCCAAATTGCTTCCCACAATTTTCTAATCGTAGGAAGAGGGATTGTAAAGCTTTAGCCAGTTAAAAAAAAGGCTCCAAAGGCTGCCAAAATTCACTCTACTCATTTTATGCTGCCTTTTAGCTCTCTATATAGGTAAAACGGCGCCATTACAGATTGAACGCGACAATGCGTGAGTGGGTCGTGCAGCACATGCATTAATTGCGTTAAATATTTTAATGTGATACATTTTTAAAAATATTAATTCCCGCCGCTATCGGGATAAACTTGATAACCCTACCTTAAGCCTAAACTAAAGACTCTGGATGAGTGTAACATATTATGTCTGTAACGTTAAATACAATTAGAAAACGATTTAATTAAAAAAAAAAAAAAAAAAATATATATATATATATATTAAAAAAAGGCATGTCCGATATTTTTTTTGCCGATTCCGATACTTTGAAAATGACGTGATCGGACCCGATCGATCGGCATCACATCTCTAATATTAAACACTGTAAACGTTAGCATTGCTACACTGAGACTAATGGGGGAAAAAAAACAACTTACTTTAGCCTGCTATAAAACATTGGCAGTCTTTTCCAAAACGCAAACTTGCAGTTAAAAGGTGACACTTCAACCATGAAAAATCGCTGGTTAACAGCATTTGCAAACGAAAAAAAAAAAAATCTATTAGTGATCTGCTTCATTATCTGCTTTTTGCGGAATTTAAAGTTGTTAGCAGTATAGCGAACGTACTTCCGGGGAACATTTCAAAATAAAAGCATGTCACGTTTGTCATATAAATAAATAACGATTTCTGGAGTTAATCCTACATACTTAAGAATTAATACCATAATATGTAAATACTATAATACTACAGAATTCAGATTTTACACTAAGAATAACTTTAAAATTACACCCTTTCTAAAAAAAAAATATGATTGGCAATTAATATTATAATTATTATAATACTATTATATATAGTAGCATACTATAATAATAATGCTAGACTTTTTTTTTTTAATAAGAATTGTTTTGAATAATGTTGGAAAGGCGAAGTCAGTGTTCTGAATCTGTTTACATTCCATTCTTTCGCACTAGTAAATGCTATCATCTAAGCCTGCACAATATATCGTTTGAACATCGCCATCGCAATGTGCGCATGCGCAATAGTCACATCGCAGGACGTGCAATTTTTTTCCCTTTTTTTCAACATTTAAACTTTTGTTTTACTTTATGAACGCTGCAAGTGTGCAGATCCTGGATTAAACTGAGTTACAAACATTATTATAAAGTTATTTGGTGAAAATGTTTCTCGTTTTAATATCGCAATATAATATCGCAAACTCCCCAAAAATAGCAACGATTGTTTTTTCCAAATTTGTTCAGGCCTACTGTCAGCATTTGACCTCAGTGTTCATGTGTGATTAATTATTGTTATTTAAATATTTATTTGTACTTTAAAAAAGAATTTAAGTGTTCCAAAATGTTTTTGTGAATTAATAAGCGTCAACAAAAATGTCATTGCTAAATTAGTAAAAAAAAAAAAAAAAAGTTGTAAAATAGTTGGCTGACTAATCGGGAGAAAATTAGTTGTTTGGGACAGCCCTACCGGAACATATTTCCTCCACACCCTTCTCACCTTTTTAACCCCTGTTTTCCAAAATTTCCAGGTTCGCAGTGAATCAGTAACAGGCACACTTTTGCAAAATAGACAATGTTTATTGATTAGAAAAATGCTGAATAAATGAGATTTATTGATTACAATCCCACAAGAGCAAGCAAACAAGTATCAACAAATGTCAACGATGACGCTAGATTTGAGTTTGTCAACCCCAGAATCCCCGCGTTACCTTTACAGCAAAAAGAAATGTCCCCTAGCAATGAATATCGCTTACCGTGACAAATGAGCGGGGAGCCAACACACTCCTGTAAGGCGATGAAGGAACAAAGCCGGGCGATCCATACGTGACCCGCTGGCGGACTTCCTTTGGCGCCTTGCCGGAGTGTGTTGCCTCCCCGCTCATTTGTCACGGTAAGCGATTTTCATTTCTAAGGGACATTCTGTTTTGCTGTAGCGGTAACGCGGGGATTCTGGGATTGATAAACTCAAATCTAGCGTCATCGTTGCCATTTGTTCTTGTTTTTGATGCGTGTTTGCTTGCTCTTGTGGGATTGTAATCAATAAATCTCATTTATTCTGCATTTTCTAATCAATAAACATTGTCTAATTTGCAAAAGTGTGCCTGTTACCGATTCACCGCGAACCTGTAAATTTCGGAAAACAACCCCTGACCCATTTTCAGGCCTGTGTAAAGTGATGCTTAAATATATATTTCCACTTTGTTCATAAGATTTTTCTTAACATTCACTTTCGCAACCTTTCACATTTTTAAAGACCAGATTGCTTAAAAAACAGATAGCATCAAGCTTGCAATCGAGATTGTGGAGTGAGAGTAAACTAACCAAGTTTGTTGAAATACAAGAATCAGATCTTCTCTTTCTCACACGCGTCTACATGAATAAATTCTAGCCGTAAAGGGAAAGAAGAGGGCAAACAAATCACGTCGCCAAGTCAATACTCCGTGTCTAGAAATACACCGTCTGAGTGCAACTCTATCTGATCGTTGTTGGGAGGCAAAGCAGGATGCGATAGCGTAGCTTCTAGGATTACCCCTGTGTTTGCTTGTAGAGTATAGATCTTTCGAGGGCAGACTGACTAACAAAGGGGTGATAGTATGCAGAGCAAACACGTAGAACAGATCTCATCAAGAGAGGCTAGGCGTCCGTCAATGGCGTACACATAGGAGTTATTCTTGGGATGAATGAAAATTAAATATTCCCATGCATGTCTTACGCTACACCTGCAGAAATGATCCTTTCTAACCACAATATGGGAATATGGTACAGTTCATATTTGACAAAGTGAGAAGATTAATCTCAGGTTAGCGACCAGTTTCATTCAAGTGTCATGGCGGACAGCTCCAAAGTCACGCATGGTCAATAACATCATTCCCTTGCTGTAGCCACTTCCCTCTGCAGTGACATGACGGATATGAGTCTGGTAGAAGGATGGGAAGGAGACAGTCTGTAGAAGTGCATCAGTCATCCCATGACAATCTTTGAGTTATTCCTTAGATTTTTAGAAGATTTTATTATCCTGGCAGGTTTTTTGCTTCTCTGCAAGCCATTTCTTTTTGGGCTGAATTGTTCTGTTTTTATGGCAACTAAAACTTTTTGGGGGGGGCAGGGTAGGTGGTTACTATTGGTAACCAGTATCACTAGTGCATCTCTGTTGGCAGAATATGTCTTAAGGGAGACCTTCCTTTCTTTCTATGCCCTGTTGGAGACCAGCACTCGCCAATCAATTGTTTTGTGGTCTGTGGGCTCAAATTTCTCTGAGGAGCTAATGAAAGTAATTAGACAATGATCATCAAAGGTTCACCGCCTTCTGTTGCGCACATGAATAAATATGTGAGACGAATAATGGGAAAGACCACATGTAGCTCTGTGGTCATTAGAATCTGGCAAAGATGCTGTGTTTTACCATTCAGAGCTTTAAAAACACTAAACTTTAAACCCCCCCAAGCTTTTTTGACGCTTGCTGTTTTGTTGTATTTCTTAGGAAAATTACAGCAGACTCCAGTGAAGCTGATATAAGTAATCTGAAAGAAAACAAAGCAGGCTTCTGGTTCAGTAATCCTTCTCTGATTTCATTAGCTATCTGCTCATCTGTGGGTTTCTGTTTAGCTCCAGTGTTGGATGACTGGCTGTTAAACTCTTTCTAGTTTTATTGCAAACAGAAGGCTGTTGGTTTGTGGTTTGGGTGGGTGACCCCAACATTTTGATTTGAGTGTGTGTGTGTGTGTGTGTGTGTGTTTGAGACCTGGTAAAGTGCCCTTTCCGCAAACTCAGAGGGTGCCTGATTGCACAACAGTAATGACTGCATTAAAAAGAGCAACAGAAACAGCATTTAGCTAGGGTGACCAAACGTCCTCTTTTGCCCGGACAAGTCCTCTTATTACGTGCTCTCCGGAGCGTCCGGCCGGGTTTCATAAATTCAAGAAAATGTCAGTTTTTTATGATAATTCACGGGACCAATTTTGAAGAGAATCTCTCCGGCCGCTAAGGGGCAGCGCCTGCCTGCGTTCACATGGCTCCTACTAGTAGGGAAGGAATAGATCTTCTTTTTTGTTGGCCGTTTACCCTTTGTTTCATGGGGAATTACCACCATCTACTGACGGTTTGGTGAGAGATCAGACTACAGTAAAGAGTTCAATAAGCTCTAAAAGACGTGGCTCCATGCACCTTTCTGTAAGTTTATCTCCTGTTAATGTCGATCACGTGTCTTCTGTTGTGTATAGGGTTATATGTGTACACAGAGATGCAGCATATTGTATGATTCTTGTAATTGTTCTGCGTTAGTTTATTTGGTTGAATGCTATTATTATATTCTGAATAGCTGTGTTTCTTAGTTCTTAGTTTTTTTTTGTTTGTTTTTTTACGATAAATACGTATGTAATGGCAACTGTTGACTTCTGTCGGAGATTTGTACTAGTGTAATCTGTAAATTCCCGTTTGGTGTCGCATCATTGCACTGCCGATGTTTGTAAACTTTTATCGTTAAGTCTGATTTTGCCTCGGCTCCCGCACTCGCTAACAGGGTAGCAATCAGTGAGCTCAGCCGCGCTAGGCATAATGGACAATGTAGATTTGAACTGCTGCGTTTGGAAAGATGCTGGTTGAATAGCTTGTCAGTTTATTTCGGTTTTTGTTTGCGTACAATCTACAACATTGAATGACAATAAAAATTGAGTGGGAATAACAATTTGTCAACGACAATTGTCGTGATAGTAATTTTAAAAAATTGTTGAGTTGCCACATAGCCTGCTGCGTGTGTTTATTGACTGGACTACATTTCCATGGGTCTGCATTATATTTAATCATTTTTCCTTTTTTTTTTTCAAGAATAAAGCCTGAAAAAGTGGGTCATATAGGCATTTTTGAGTGATCTTCGAGTAAAATTCAAGTGTCTGGAGGCCGGGCTGAGCGTCCTCTTTTTTAGAAATCAAAATATGGTCATCCCAATTTAGCGTTTGCAGAGAAAGACAGGGGAAGACACTGCGCTATTTGGTTTGACTTGAGTACAGCGCACATTTTGAGGCGTTGATTTCAGGGTTTCCCCAAGGATTTTTTTGAAGCTATGGTGGTGTGGGCTGCATCAAAGTCGGACAGCCCCACATGTTGTGCCGCGGCGAAATTGCTTCATATCATGACTAATGAGAATTTTTTTAAAACATTTTTTTTTTTTTTTTCCACGAAGAACCATAACAAAGATCTGCTTGTAATATTTCAATAGCCAGGCTAATGAAATATTTGGAAACGTGACTGTCTACATTTACAATGGAGTATTGGGGCCGAATAAATAAATAAAATGACTACGAGATTAAATTTGCTCCGAAAGGAAAGTAAGTATTATTACGTAGGTGTAATATAGCCGGAAACCGCTACGCACTTTACGTACATGTACCTTAGCTGGGAGCTACGATGAAGCATTAGCATGAATCATTCTATGGATAATAATTTGATGTAGATGAGGCAAGATAAAAAATGTGGAACTATTACTACAAGAATGAATGTTGAATCAATAGTATGAAATTAAAAATCGTATTATTAGGTAGGGCTAATGTAGCTGAATAAGCAGCTACGTACTTCACGTAGCATGTTGCCGCCTCCGCTAAAATCAACAATATTGAAAGCGTCTTGTGTTTTAGACTCGGTTTAACAAATAAGGAAATCCTTAATATTTTGCCTCATCTTCCTCAAATTAAAATCAATAGAACGATTCATACTAATGCTTTGTCGTAGCTCTCAGCTATGGTACATGTACGTAAAATGTGTAGCTGATGACATTACATTACATACTCATACTTAATAATATGACTGTTTTTCCTCGAAGCAATAGTATGACTTACATCTCTTTTCTTTTTCTTAATTTGGCCCTAATAAGCACTACATTATCACAACAATAATAGTCCTGTTGATGGACCCTCGTCATTTGACAACTTAAATCTTTTCTAAATACTTCAAAATACTCATCTAAAAATTACTACCAGTGACATTAGCAACGAACAAATGCTATGCTAGAATGTGACAATTTGGGTAAAAAACACACCAAAAAGAACCTAAACATCATGTCAATGTCAAAATTAAGGTCATTTTCACTGGTTTAAACCAGAACTACATCCATTAACTTGAAAGACCTTTCTGTGGATTTTCTCCTGACTCCGCGCCACCATCGTCAGACTTACGCTTGCAACAGGAGAACCAATGTGATTTTCAAAATAAAACGTGTAATGGAACAATTTGTATTTGACGTGCTATTTCATACGACTTCTGGCAAATAGTGCATAAATTATGAGCTATAGATATTCATTTAGACGTATTGTTAAATTATACAAATTATAAATTAGAATGTATCTTAAAAAAAAGAACATCCCATTTTTAAAGCGTGGCGGCTTTTATTTTGGTGTGGCGGTGCGCCACAAATTTTCTATGTTGGGGAAACCCTGGATTTTAAAAGTTACCACATCTCTTAATCACACAACTGTCACATTGTTTTTGACGTAATACTTTGTATCGTAATTTGCACAGTTGATGAGTACGGCTGCCATTAATGAATCAACTAACGAACTATTAAATTAATCTACAACTATTAATGGACAATCAAGAAAATGTTTAGTGGCAACTATTGCAGAGTGCATTGCTGAATTTGAGCCAGTCATAATTATGGCACCTATAGCATATTGTTGGCGTTTGAAAAAGGGCCCTCTTTTTCGTGGAAATACTCTAGGGCTGCAGCTATCGATTAATCTATCAATTAGATAGTTAGAATAATCGAGTAATCGGATTACGAACATTTAATGCGTTTCAGAATACATTTTTAGGAGATGTAAAACAAATTTATTCTGGCATGCGAAAATTGCACTTTGAAAAGAAAATGAAAATGTGAATCAATTCCTGAGTGTTTCTTCAAACGATGCAGTGTCGCACTTTCATTTCACAAGAGATATAAATGAATTATAAACAAATTAAAATACCTAAGTTTAGCCTCAAACGGTATAAAAAACAAATGAGAATCTAAGTACAACCAAAGAACAATTGGCTAAATTGAATAGCAAATGTCCGCTAACTTAATTGCTATAAAATGCAAACTTTTTTTTTTTCATAAAGCTCTTAACAAATTGTTCAAACTCACATTCCCACAAAAAACTGCTAAATATACTTCTAACCTACATAACGAATATATAAACAAACTGATTAGCTCAAACAAAAACATCCCTTATGGTGGTCTTCACAGGGAGCAGCTGGATTCAACCACGTTAGACGAGTTACGGCATATTCACTATTGCCACCAGAGGGAAGTGTATCAACCCAAATCAATAAAACTAAATGCAAAACTTAAAAAAAAAGCATAACAACATCACTCTAATTAAATGAATCCTCAAAGCAGCAAAATTTGATTCAAAGCTTTTTTGCTAATCAAATTACCCGAGTTAATCAATTAATCATTGTAGCGCTAAAATACTCTAAAAAATTTGCTGAAGTTAGGTTGAATAATTTCTCCTTAGGCTTCACATTTTCTCCAACTGCATTATTTTAATTATGTTTGGATTGAATCAGGTACTGGGGTAGCTGCAATACCTGTTCTTTTAAGCCCTGTCTGAGGACTCATTTAGCAAGATACAAGGCCTGATCATCAATCAATGGCAGGAAAATAGGAGGAATTATCACAAATTAGGCAGAAGGGAGTACAGACAACCTTCTGTTCGTGGGTCAATATGCCACCATCTGATGTCGGATCCCCGAACAGTGAAGTTTCAACCCGCTTCCAAGAAGCAGCCACAGTGTTGGCACTCCCACAGACCTGACGAACTATAAACGATTGGGGAGAGTGCAGCTTGTCCCTTCTCCCCCCCAGGGAGATTTAAGTGGATGGGCTAGCGCTACATGTGCATATCTATCCAGACAAAGCACTGGCCTTTCCCACTTTCTTTTTTTTCACCCTTCACTCCATTCTGAGATTAGCCCTTACATATGCACAATGGTCTATGTGGTACACTGCATTCTATTAGCCTTGTGTGCTGCCTCAGGGTAGGGCACTGTCGTCAACTCGGCTCAGTAACCAACAAAAGCAACAGCAAATTTCTGGACAAAGCGGGATAGTGCTCATGTAATGTTTGTATTTGTTGAACATAAATATTCACGGGTCAATGTGACCTGCTGTTTGTTCAACCATTCACCAAAAGAATGCAGCCTCTACTAGAATAACTCTTTGTGTAGCGCTATTTTTTGGGTGAATGACAGAAAATCAGGCATGAAAATCTCCCACCTTTTGGCGAAATTCGCCGTTTTGAAGTCAAAAAGGGTGACCTACGTGAATTATGTAGATCCGAGGAGAAATTTTTTTAAGGGGGGGTTGGGGGTCAGGAGATTTTTTTTTAATGTTGGACGCTTGGTATGCAAGCGGGGAAAGCGGCACAAAGCCAAAAAAAGCGCACCAGAGTGGCCAAAACATTGACTTATTTCAATGAAACAGGAGGGTACGCTGTTGTGTCCTGTCTCTTCAATGCCAAGCTTGGGTGCACGTCGGCCGTGAATGAACACCTAAAGCGCCGTCACTCCGTTGTAATTTTGGAAGACGACAGGAGACAATTACAAGCTGGCAGATCGTAAGTCCATCTAACTAACCAACGACATGTTTTATTGAAGTTGCTAAGCCTGTCGCGATATGCAATGAGTCCATTTATTGCACGGTAAATAAAAATGAGGGTGTTTTTCTTTCATGGCTGTGTTCCATCGCAGCGCGTGCGCGCGTGTGTGCTGATGGTATATGAGACTCCAGTCCCTTTCAAAGATGTTTATTGGTCATCAACACAACATAGAATTAAAGTTCAGACATACAAAAAAGGGAAACACATCTATATTGAACACTGTAAACATTAGCATTGCTACTGGTAGATATATTTTTCAATAATTTTTTTTTATCATGTTGGAAAGGCGAAGTCAGTCTTCATAACCTGTTTACATTTCATTCTTTTGCACTTGTTAATGCTATTAGCATTTGACTTCATTGTTTGTGATTTATAGTTGTTATTTAGGTGTTTATTTGCACTTTAATAAAGAATTTAAGTGTTCTGAAATGCTTTTGTGAATTGCTTGCTGTGTCAACAAAACTTAATGTTAGGAAATAAAACACAACCAGTATTCTATTCTAAGGACAGTCACAAGGAAACGGAAATCTCACATCCCAGTCAGAAGCCACTCGAGTTTCAGTTTACGTGCACGGGGACGATCTCTGACTCCCTTCTCGGCGTGCACGCTTTTTATTTGGCAAAATGACATGATAATACATGGTAACACATGAATATGCAGAAAGTGAGTACATAGCGTGCAGTGATTGGTTAGTTCAGAATAGCAACAGTTTGGGAAGTGCCTTATTTGATGTTGTTTCTCAAAACTGGATGCTTACTGTGAAACGATACCTGGAAAAACGAGAGTGAAACTTAAGTATCGACACTGGTGATTTTCCACAGCTTACAACCTTGAGAACCTGGCCGTGGCTGGCACCAAAAGGGAGGGAAAATTTGATAACACAGTCAACAACACCACTTCGTATTATGTTCAAAAAAATACAGCACATGAACATGGATGAATACAGTCTAACAAATGAATATAGTATCACACCAGTAATGTGTTTTATAAGCATGAATAAAATATATTCTTGCACACTTAATTGGAAAAGAAAGAACAATAGTCGTTTGGGACAGCCCTAGTTGTACAGTGTACCAGAACATATTTTCTCCACACCCTTCTCACCTTTTTAACCCCTGACCAATATTCATGCCTGGAAAATTCTAAAGTCAAACTAGTATGAAATAAAGTGGGTGGAATATTAATGTACTATTAATGTACCCCCTGGGGCTTCTGTTGAAAATAGTTTATTAAATTTATTGACGCAAGGAGCCTTTTTTTTTCAGAAATGGAACTCCTCTATGCAGTATTTGTTCTAAAACAGGCGTCCCCAAACTTTTTCCTGTGGGGGCCACATAACTTTTTCCTTCTCTGATGAGGGGCCGGGTCAGTTTGTAACAGAAAGAGTGTGACGATTGCAGGAGTGCCTAAAAGTAAAAATGTATTGTTTTTCAGAAAGCCGCAATCAAATATTATATTATATTATATTATATTATATTATATTATATTATATTATATTATATAATATTATATTATATTATATTATATTATATTATATTATATTATGATATGATATATGGGGCTGTCAAAATTATCGCCTTAACGGGTGGTAATTATTATTATTTTTTTTAATTAATCACGTTAAAATGTTTGACGCATTCAACGCACATGCCCCGCTCAAACAGATTAAAATGACAGCACACTGTCATGTCCATTTGTTACTTGTGTTTTTTGGTATTTTGTCACCCTCTGCTGGCGCTTGGGTGCGACTGATTTTATGGGTTTCAGCATCATGAGCATTGTGTAATTATTGACATCAACAATGGCGAGCTGCTAGTTTATTTTTTGTTGGAAAATTTTACAAATGTTATTAAAACAAAAACATTAAGAGGGGTTTTAATATAAAATTTCTATAACTTGTACTAACATTTATCTTTTAAGAACTACAAGTCTTTCTATCCATGGATCGCTTTAACAGAATGTTAATCATGTTAATGCCATCTTGTTGATTTATTGTTATAATAAACAAATACAGTACTTATGTACTGTATGTTGAATTTATATATCCATCTTGTGTCTTATCTTTCCATTCCAACAATAATTTACAGAAAAATATGGCATATTTTATAGATGGTTTGAATTTCGATTAATGATGATTAATTAATTTTTAAGCTGTGATTTACTTGATTAAAAATTTTCATTGTTTGACAGACCAAAATATAATATAAATCAAATAGATAATAACCAAATAAACCTCTCTGGGTTCTTCACAGAAAAAACCCAGGAAATAATAATAATAATAACACAACTGGGAAAAAAGAAAAAAAAAATGTTCAGGGGGCCGGACCAAATGTGGAGGCGCCGGCCCGCGGGCCGTAGTTTGGGGACCCCTGATGAAGAGCTTTTTTTCATTATAATTATATAATTTCCAGTTTAAAACTTCAACATGTTTTCCTGCCAACATGAGTCAATGTGACCCCACACCATAACAGAATTGGTATTAACATTTTGGCTGTCAACCGGATGAAAGTAAAAAGTTTAAAGCTCCGTTTCTCATTTATCATCTCCACTGTTTGATGGCAGACCTCCGGCTTTTTGATCATTGAATGGTTCCCCTGGCTTTCGCCATTTAAACATGTTACAGCAATACAGCGTCACAGGAAATGGACACACACTCAGACTCACACACACAATACTGAGAGTATTATCTTAGCTTCCAGACTCCCAGTGCTCACCCACTGCCAGCCCTAATAAAAATGGGAGTAGGGCAAGGTTCGCCACCCCCTCGGGGGGGATTAGCTTTTGACACGAGCCGAGACCTCTCAGCATAAATATTCACATCACACGCTGATCTTGACAATGGTGGACTCAACAGTTTTTACTTGTTTGCACCTCCTCGTGAAATATCTTTTGTGTACATAGCAGCGATGTGGGCACTTTTTATGCTTGCGCTCACTGGTCACCCTTGGGTCCAATTACCCACAAGCTTGCGCTTGTAGCGGAGAGAAGAGCAGATGGTTGCTTTTTGTCCGGGTTCAAATGCTGATTAAAAGATCTGCTATGGGTTTTTTATGCATTTGTCTAACCCAAGGCATAGTGTTGCTTAGTGAGTTAGTGAGTCGTAGTTCCGAAACAAGTGATAACACCACCAGAAAAATCTATATTGATTTCATATATATATATATATATTTTTTTTTTTTTTTCTGAAAAGCTTGCCAAGTATTGTCTTGTGAGACTTTTGACGTTACTAAGGGTGTAACGGTACATGTAATAGTACTGAACCGTTTCGGTACGTGGTAGTCGGTTCTGAACGGACGCGTACCGAACGAGTTTCTGATATAATATAACCCTTACTTTTCGAGGCTGTGAGTCGATCGGGTTACAGTTTCTTTGTGTAGATTATATTTACTCCGTCTTCTCTACTATAATGAGGACCGACACGGTAGTACAGTCCAGAAACGTCAACGGCGCGACAAAGTGGCTGCCGCGAGAACGCAGTGAAATGCGGGCGTTAAAGTCTATTAGCCAATGCACACCAGTCGCAGTGCGGCCGCGTGTTAGACGCGTCCCAGAAGCGGCTCAACACGACACATGCGAAAAGAACGGCAGAGTTTATTATTTGACACGAGACGTGGCCCTCCTGCGTCAATACTACTAGCTAGGATCGGGCCGGAAGTCACTCGTGTAATAATACGGTGGATCCGGTAGATTTTCAAACTAATTTGCATTCGTAACCTACTTTTTGAGTCCATTAGATCTCTTGAGTGGTAGATCGGGGCACAGTTGACTTGTCTTTGTTGATTTACTGCTGTCTTCTCTGCTATAATAATAACCAACACGGCCCCGTGTTCAATACAAAACCCTTCTACCGCAACAAAACAAGTAGGAACTAATATTCACATAGGAACTAAAGTTATACAACATAAATTATACAATATAAATGAATATTACATCACATTTGTAAAATATAAACACATAATAAAATAAATAATAGCCCATTTAAATAAAATAAATTGAAATGAGCTAAAACACCGATAGTTAAATAATAAGAATAATACACACATCCTGCTTACACAATTAAATTTATTAATTTCTGTGTGGCGCTTTAACTTGAGAAAATCCACCAATAAAGCTTTTGAAAACTGTTCATAAGAAAAAAAAATGTTTCATTGAGGCATTTCATTTGTAAAATACATGTTAAAATCTTTGTCATTGGGATTGCTTTTCTCTTTAGCACCGGACTTCTTTTTTCTTCTTTCTTTCAGAAAGAAAGCTGACCAATAGGAAGGGTCTGAAAGGCAAATTGTTGTTGGATTATCTTTAAATACCCACTACTTTTTGAGCAGAATTCTAGCTTTGTATAGGCTAATGTTCCTATTGTTGAAAGGTGTGTAATAAACAACTAGCACATTTATATTTTGCATTATGTTTTTTTACTGTACCGAAAATGAACCGAACCGTGACCTTAAAACCGGGGTACGTACCGAACCGAGATTTTTGTGTACCGTTACACCCCTTAAACGTTAGTGTTGTAACGCTTTGTCTCAGGACAATATTTTAATTTCTTAGTCTTGTCTCAGTCTCGACTCCCAGAAGTCTTATCTTGGACCTGACTGGCTTGCAGTTTCGGGATTATCTGTCTTTAAATTATATGTTTTTAAAGAGAAGAAAAAACATTCGTTTTTTGTGTTACTAACATTCCAACACCCCTATAATTTCTGCAACCTTAACAGAGTAAACAATTGATTTCTATTGTCCTGTATTGCCTGTGTGGTGGCTACCACTACCACCACAATTTAGTGTTTCAAGATTTAGTTAATTATTTATGTGATATTTTTGGACATGTATTTTCCAAATGGGAGCACACTTTAGTGAATATTTGTCTGAATACTTACTGGATTTTATTCGTCAATTTGAGGTAACGACCACAGCTGTGTAAGATCTGGCACCTACCATTCTGAAGGGAGGATATTGAAGTTGATTTTAATTATGACTGTTTGGAGTAGTTTTCACTGTTTGTTTAAATGCACATTAGTTAATTATTGTTAGAATATATGTATATTTTCCATCTGTTGTCGTTTTATTAAGTTTACAATGTTTGGTTAATTTGTCATACCTCCTTCAGGTGGTCGTTAGTTGAGTCCGCCCTGATTTAAACGGCCAAAGAGATGTGTGTAGAGGTCAGTTTGGTTGAAGCCTTTTGTTGTGTTGGCCTCTTTAATGTCGGGCCCAAGATGTTATATTTGTTTTCTTTTGTGACTTTATTAAATTGAATTTTCAAGTTTAAGTTGAAACACCAGTGTCCACGTGTATGTGTGGTCCACTACAGCCTGTCATATTGAGTTCTGGCTTCAGGCAAGTCTTTGATTGTATAGTTTGAGTACAACACTTGGTAACTGAAAAAAAGTTGAATTTATTACTGACCAACAAAAAAATATTAAGTCACAAATGTTTTCGAGCTGGCACATGAAAATACATGAGCCATGAATAATATTTGGAGCTGATGTTAAAAGATTCCCTCAATTGCAGACATTGACAGTGCCGACTTTATTTGAATCGGTTTTGGCGTGAAATCACATGTCCATTCTGTACAGTTTCTTGAACTTTAAATGCTTACATTTCCCCACACTCCTCTAGGATCCCGTCTGCGCCAGGAGGACTCACCACCTCGGATCGTCGAGCACCCCTCTGATCTGATCGTGTCCAAGGGTGAGCCGGCCACCCTCAACTGCAAAGCGGAGGGCCGGCCCACGCCCACAGTGGAGTGGTACAAGGATGGTGAACGGGTGGAGACGGACAAGGACGACCCGCGCTCGCACCGCATGCTGCTGCCTAGCGGCTCGCTCTTCTTTCTGCGTATCGTGCACGGGCGGCGGAGCAAACCCGATGAGGGCGCCTATGTGTGTGTGGCCCGCAACTACCTGGGCGAGGCCATCAGTCGCAACGCCTCCTTGGAAGTAGCATGTGAGTCCTGAAGCTGTTTCCTTCATGCCCTGCTTCCCTTTATTTCTTTCAGCTCATAAAATGGAAGTCATTTGCTTGAATGATTACTCTCTGTGCATGTGTTTTATCACTATTTATACATAATGAGTGGAGGTCAAGGAAAAGCAATGATTACTTGGAGTGTTATTCAGTACATTCGAGGGAAAAGCAATGATTACTTGGAGTGCTATTCAGTACATTCTAGATTTCGTCTTAAATTTGAGAATTGACTAGTGTTTGTTCTTTAGATTTTAAATACTCCACCTACTGTATACAAGGTAACCCTCTTGTTGCATTTGTTTCTTTGGTTAAAAAAAATGTTTATAAGGGCAATTGGACGGAATGCAGTTTATACTTAGTAGTAGTAATTACTCTCAATAATGGATGAAAGATACAAGGTACATGATACAAAGATACAAATTCCTAACACAAATATGTGTGTCTCCACTATGTTTAGCAAGGGTGCTGAGATGTATTGTGATATTACATCACGCAATTCTCGTATCGATTCCGAATCAGTCTCTACTCATCCTGACTTGTGTGTTTTTGTTGTAAAGAAACAATACACTGGCTTCACTTCTACTCCTGTCCACTAGTTGGCAGTGCGCAGCTGCCTTGTCTTGCCCTCTGCTGAAGCAACAACATTTTGCAAGAGTTATCCTGGGTGGCCTCTTTAGACTATAGTCTCGCAGGATTTGGCGCTACGGAACATAAGTTTCAACATGGCGGAGATGGAGATAACGTGACAAGGCAAAAACATGTTTACTTGAGTGCTTGATTAGGTTTCAAGAATAAATTGATATAAAACCTATGAATCGTAATAGGAATCGTATCACCAGACAGGAGATATTACACGCAACTAATATTTAGTTTGCTAAATTTGAGATTTTTATCTTTATTTTAGTTTTATCACTGTTCCTGTTTAAACTCTTGTGCTTAGGATTACCGTAATTTCCTGAATATAAGGCACAACCATGTATAACGCACACCCCAAATTTACTTGTAAAATCTAGGGAAAATTATTGTATCCGTCTATAACGCGCACCCTAATTTTAGCACCAATAAATAGAAGAATACAAGAAAACAGAGCTCGTGTACAGATACAGAAATGTCATTTTACTGACTGGTTAAACACAGCACAAGCCTAGTACATTGGTAGTTCAAAACATTACCGTAAACTGACAATATGTACGGTAATAATATGATCTGATAACTTCTTGAACTTACCACAATCCAGGAGAAAACAAAACATATGTGACTTTTCTTTTAAAAGCTGCTGTATAACTTGCTCGTTTCATCATGATGAATCAGTATTTCCTACATGGATTGATGCGGTAAAATGAAAGTGAGAACGTAAGTTGGAAACCCGAGAGAGCTCATCACTGTCGACGTGACAGTAACAATAGGAATGATTGTTATTTGGGTTTGAATTTCCCGAGGGACAGATATAGTTGACGGACACAGGAAGTCTGTGTTGTTACGTTTGTTATGGTCCGAGTTGCGGAGCTGCCATAAAAGTTGACTCAAATGAGTTCAAGAAACAAAATTCTGTGCTTTATGAAGAGGGGAAAAAGCAGAATTTAACACAGACGAAATCATTCGGCTGATTAGAGTGAAGTAATACCGAAACAAAATGGTGACGTCACGTATCGTAATGGTCGGCAACGGATCGCCGTGATTTTACAAGTTGCTTTTGGGGGAAAAAAGTGCACGTTATATTCAGGAAATCACGGTATTTGTATTTCAGGCGTCCTAAATAAGACTCCTGAATTTTCATCTAGTAGCGCACCCTGGAATGTCAATTAAAAATTAGCTTCACAAACATTAGTTGCCTAGATCATGAAAGCAATGGCTGTACCAAATTGAAAAGCAATATGAGGATTTTACATCATTGTGGATCGTTAATGGTCTTTTTAACCATTTCAAGGGCTAATTATGACAAAATTTTAGAAAAATATTGTCCTCTGAAACAATTCTGATTGATGAAATATGGCATTTGGTTGACAAATATATTTAATAGGAGTGGCAACCTCTTTGTACCTCACGATACGATACAATTTGCGATACAAAGCTCACGATAACGATGATCTGACGATATGGCGAGACAACGATTATTGATACATTGGTCAGGAAATCATTCTAGGATATTCTACAAACAACTAATAAACAGAAAAACAAGCTTCTGCTGTGAACTGGAATGAGTTTATCACTTGTAGACGTTCGATCCGTTTGAAGTGGGAGGGATGGCAGCGAATGAACTGTTCATTCGCTGCCATCCCTCCCACTTCAAACGGATCGGACGTCTATGACAGTCAGTGGCAGCCAATGCCAGGCAATGAGGTAATTTTGGGCCATTTAAAGTCATTTACCTGTTGATTTGGCGTCGTGCACCGTCAATGCAGCCTTAGAGTTAACTGAGATACTATTATAACTTTTTCCTTTTTATTTTTTTTTTCGACATTGACACCTTTTTAAAACGATAACTCGAGTCTTGGCAGGAGCGTATTGATAACCTTTTGGGATACGAAGTATCACGATATATCACCATTTCGATATTTTGTCACACCCTTAATATTTAATAACAAGACTCACCAAGAATTCTGAAGGACATATGACTGAGGAACATGGCTATTTTGCTGTTTTGGGTGGGAAATTTCCTCGCTTGCAACAGCAGAGTTTAAACATTGAGTGTCTTTAGTAGGCAGCTCACAGAACATGGACGCAAATCCGCCAGTCGGGGATCAAAGTTGTAATGGATATTTTTTTACCCAGGCTCTGTGAGTTGTGTCAGTTGTGAGTGACGGGCAAAAAATGTGATCCTTAGATCAAATGACCTTTGAAGAAGGGCTTCAGGTGGGCTTCCTTTTGGGATCAGGGACTCAAGGCATCCTGTTACTTTGTATTGGAAACATAATTCCTCTACAATGTTTTTTTTTTTTAAAGGTTATGGCTAAGGTTTAATTAACTGTACTACCTGGCTGTGACTGATTCTAACGACACAATGGGTGGTTCTTTGTGCTCCTTTGCCCTGAGTAGTATCTTCTATTTACCTTTAAGTGTATTTTCCAGTTATTCCCGACTTGTGATCTGGAGGAAATTGGCTTATGTGTTAGAGAATATAGTGGGGGGTGATTCCCACCTTTTGATCTAGTCCCCCTGCTTTCCCACGGGCCTTACAAGAAGCCCCCCCAGGTGTGACACTGCAACAGCAGCTTGATCTATTGATCGCTATAAGAAGAGCTCTCTGGGTCTAAATGAAGATTCATAAAAAATTGAGTCAGTGAATCATTTTTGGTTTTACCTTCTTGTCGTATTTTTCTGCCTTATTCCATGAACTATCTGTTGTATAATCCAGTGTCGAATAAAAACAGCTAAGGTTGGGCCAATTACCAGCATACAAAAAGCAGAGTATGAATGACCTCAGGGAAACATTATAAAAAATGTAACATCTTGTACTACATGGGCTGCAATGGTAGATGTCATAGGTAAAAAACAAAATGACTGGCTGTACCATTGACGTATAGATTCATACAAGATGTGTGACCTGAAATAATTTGCTGAATTATTTAGGAAGAAATGGATAGCTGTGAAGTTTAATACTTTAGCCTCAATTGTTTCCAGTATGTCAAACCGTAGTAGTTTCAACAACAAAAACAAAGATCACCATCCGTGTCTAGTTTCACCTTTCAATGAGAAATTTGGAAGCTAAAACTTTCAGGATTAGACTCAAAATATGTATCTCTAGTAAAGGCATCAGCAGAGGCGTAGCAAGGGTTCCCGGGGGCCCCAGGCAACAAGCAACATGGGGCCCTTCCGAGTCACGTGACACACATATATACTCGTGCAGTGTAATGAACGCAAAGGTGGGGGGTGCGAGTGCGTGCACGTACGGCCATCTTGGCCATAAAAGTGGCGAAAACTAAGCACTTTACACTGACTCATATGGATGTACTTACACACATTTTAACAGGTGGCCGTCCTGTGCTTGAAATGCGCACCTTACGCCTATTCTGGCTCCCAGAATACGCAGCGCTTGTGACGAAGGACAATAACAGGACTGGTTGCTATGGCTACGTACGCATACCCAAGGAACCTTGCTAAAAGGAGTATTAAAATTGCTAATAAAATAGTTTAGGATTATTTTAGATGCATGTATGTTGTATTTTTCTTATAGAGTATTAGACGAGGAATACGATAGACCCATTAATAGACTTTTTGGGAAAAATCACAATTTCTTTAAGTAGTCACATGAAAAATGAGGTGGCCTGTGAAAATCAGCGTTAAACAACTCGGCAAGGATTTTCCAGAGAGTACTTGGTGAGTCACTCTTAAAACAATCAAGTGGTATTAATAACTGATTGGACTATCTTAAACATGTATAATCTATGTGACATGGTTACTGCTGATTGGGATTGATAACCGAATCATTAGATAATCTGCCAAATGATTCTATGGTATTGAAACACTCCCTACACTTGTTGCTCCAACAGTGCAGTAAAGCTGCGTGTTCTAAATCTGTTGGCCCTCTGGGGACCCCTGGTGGCTGGGGGCCCTAGGCAATTGCCTGGTTTGCCTAATGGGACGTGACGCCTCTGAGCATCAGCACTCTTCTATTTTAGTTTGTAAGCCCTTCAGAGAGACTGATTGCTATTAAAGGAAAATAATGTGCAAAAGATAAATGTGCAATGTTAAATTCCAAACAATTGGAAGTTTTGTTCTTTCCAAAATGGCAAATTGTAGATTCTGTTCTATACTGGACGCTGTATATTGGTAATCGCGCAGTAATGAATCGTCATAAACATGACATCCCTGCTAAGAAATTCAGCATTTGTTGAGTTCTGTCTAAGCAAGACCAATACAAAAGCACAAAAAGTCAATTAAACTTCTGCTGGACTTTTTGTGTTTTGGTACCGGTTTTTCTGTTACAGACGACCCTGAAGGGAAAAGCGAAAAAAAAAAAGATCTAAGAAATAAATTGCAAAAGGTCAGAGTTATACTAAACTGTCAGATATTTGAAACATTTTGGAATACAGTGGTATGAAAAAGTATCTGAAGCTTTTGGAATTTCTCACTTTTCTGCATAAAATCACCATCAAATGTGATCTGATCTTTGTCAAAATCATACAGATGAAAAAAAAGTGTCTCATTTAGCTAAAACCACTGAAAAATTTATAGGTTTTCATATTTTAATGAGGATAGCATGCAAACAATCACAGAAAGGGGAAAAATAAGTATGTGAACCCTCTTTCTAAAGTGACTTAAAAAGCAATTGAAACGGATTTTTACCAAACAATTTAAGTCAGGTGTGTGCCCGATCAATAATTAGTGGTTTAAAGCTACCCTGCCCACTAAAAAACACACACCTGGTAAGAATTGTCTTGATGAGAAGCATTGTCTCATGTGCGTCATTGCTCGGTCAAAAGCGCTGTCTGAAGACCTGCGATCAAGGATTGTCGATTTGAATAAAGCTGGGAAAAGATAAAAAAAACATCTCTAAAAGCCTGGATGTTCATTAATGGACAGTCTGAGAAGTTGTTACAAATGGAGAGAGTTTTGCACTGTTGCTTCTCTCCCAAGGAGTGGCCGTCCACCAAAAATGACACCAAGAGTTCAGCGCAGAATACTCAGAGAGGTAAAAAAGAACCCTGCAGTGTCTGCTAAAGACTTACAGAAGTCACTGGCACAGTCCAACATCTCTGTGCACACATCAACTGTATGTAAAACTACGGCCAAGAATGGTGTTGATGGGTGGACTCCACGGAGGAAGCCACTGCTGTCTAAAAAAAAATTGTTGCTCGTTTAATATTCGCACAAAGGCACTTGGACACTCCACAGACATTTTGACAAAAATATTTTGTGGACTGATGTTGAATTGTTTGGGAGTAACACACAATTTAATGTGTGGAGGAAAAATGGAACAGCTCACCAACATCGACACCTCATCCTCACCGTGAAGCATGGTGGAGGGAGCATCATTTTTTGGGGCTGTTTTGCTGCCTCAGGGCCTGGACAACTTGCAATTAATAATGGAAGAATGAATTCAAAAGTTTATTCAGATGTTTTGCAGGAAAACCTGAGGCCGTCTGTCAGACAGTTGAAGCTAAAAAGATGATGATGCTGCAACAAGACAAAGATCCAAAACACAGAAGTAAATCATTTTTGGAATGGTTTCAGAAGAACAAAAAACACGTTCTAGAGTGGCCAAGCCAAAGTCCAGACTTGAACCCCGTTGAGATGCAGTGGCATGACCTAAAGACAGCGATTCTTTTGACATTCCGGGAATCCGACTGAACTACAGCAGTTTTGTCGAGAAGATTGGGCCAGAATTATCCCTGATCGATGTGCCAAACTGATCTGCAGCTACAGGAAGCATCTAGTTGAAGTTATTGCTGCCAAAAGCGGGGCCAAAAAATATTAAATGTGATTTTTTTCCCGTTTCTGTAAATGTTTGCATACTATTCTCATTATAATATGAAAACCTATAAATGTTTGGGTGGTTTGGTTAAAGCAGACACCGTTTTTTCATCTGTGTGATTTTGACAAAGATCAGATCACGTTTAATAGTGATTTTATGCAGTTTTATGCAATTCCAAAAGGTTCAGATACTTTTTCATACCACTGCATATACGTACCACCAACAATATTATACATTATTGGTCATTCAGTTATCTCATTTTCAGGTCTTAATGTATGTTTTGCTTTCAACTAAAACCTTCAGGAAGGGTTTAAGGGATTTTGTTTTGGTGGACGGGTGGCGGGGCCTCCTAATCTCCCTGCCTTTAGCTTGCCTACGTGATTAGCTTTATCAGGCCCTGACATCCCTCTAGTGATTGTAAAACCGAAGCTAATGGCACAAGAAAGAGTAACGTTTAAATCCATGTTAAAATGATTTTGCGCTTCTGATCAGTCCCCTCCCAGCCATCCGTGTCTCCTGAGCTTCTACACACCCTAACCCCCTTTTGCACACCTTCACCCGCTACCCCAGCCCCCTCTTTCTGTTCACGAGTGGCTGAGCATGGACCCTCGTGAGATAATTGAATTGCAGCTCTGAAACAGATTGAAGTCGGTGTCCACAGAGAGGAGTTTCGCTGTTGAACGTCGGACATCACGCTGGGCTCCATCGGAAAAAGGAAAAGTGGAGGAAAAAGGAAGGGAAGACTGGATGGGGGAGGGTTGGGTGACGCCTCTAAGAGACACCTCTCTCTGTATTATTAATAGGAGTCATCTTGGGGAGTAGGTCTTAACCATGTTTTCTTTAAATATTATGTGCAACACTAACAAATGCATTGAATGGCGCAATGGACTGCTCTGGGTTTTTCTTCTGCTGTGGAGATTTTCATTAGTATTTTTGGGGGGAAATATGTAAAACAATGATTTTAATGAAGTTTTGTTTGGAGATAAATACAAATAAGACCACGAAAATAATTCAGAAATATTGGTACATTTTTACAATTTGAAAAACGATATTAGAAGTATAGTATGTTCTCTCCTTATGCATCTAAACAAAACAAGCTCAAATTCTAATCTTGTAGAAGTTTCGCCGGTTTAGCACATTTTGGCAGACCACTATTTATTTTTCCTACTCTCGTCTCAGTCTTTCCTGTTCATTTTGCTTTTGCTGCTCGTTTTGCTAAATATTGACAGTGCTGTCATGCTCATTAACGTTCCTCTCGGGTTTCAATTGAAAGGGTTGAACAGATGACATGTCTATGTCGCTAGAGTCATACTCTGGAAGCCACCGCCCTGTGACTTCAACAACAATTAGAGGAGTTCCAAAAAAATCGATGATCACATGCATCGCGATTTGACACGTGACGATTCGATTACGATTCATAAAGGTTCAAAAACTATTATTTTCCCCTTATAACTATATGGCAGCCGCTCGTAGCAGAACGAAATTCAAGACACGTCTGCCGCCCGGGCACCGTTAACTGGCGCACGCACGTTGTGATGGATGCTGCTGGTTACTGAGAGAGAGATTTACTCCTTTTTAAAAGACTGGAAAATAAATTTGTGTATGAAACAGGCAGGGACAGAAGCACGACCCTGCGCAAGTTATTTTTTAGAGCAAGAGGGGAAGAGAGAGAGTTTGTTGCTGTTTGTCTTTCGATGTGCAGCAGTAGTTTTAAGGCATTTCAATTAAAAAAAAATGTTCTGAATGTGTTGCTAAGACCCGTGTGCATCTATAAGAGGTGAGTACACGAACCCTCCTGTACTATTTAGCCATTATTGTAGTTGTTTTTGAGATGTTAATAGTTAGCGCCGAGCGCTAAGCTAATTAGCTAATTCGCTAACGTGTATTTCATATGCAGAATGTGTAAAACCATGATTACGTACAGCGGTAACACGACCTGTGAAATAGAACAGAAATCTGTGAAAACAAGCCTATTAGTTAAAAGAAGTCTTATTTCTAAAGACACTTTGTTTCCAGAAAATTTGGAATTCATTCCACCTGTGTAAGTTTTATTGTATTGGTGAGAGAAATAAGTACTCCCTTTAAAATGGTTAATGTTTTTGCACTTTCTTGTAAAAATAAATAAACAAATAAACAAATAAAAAAGCAGTTTAAGGTTTCTGGAATAAATTGACAAAAATCTGCTTTTATGCATACGCAGAGATTGAGGGCCCCCTAGTGGCCGAAAATGTCATTCCAGTAATTGACTTTCCTATATATATATGAATTTAATATAAAGACGTAGCTGGTAAAATGTTGTTTATAGAAGTTGTAAAGCAATGAAATAACAATGAATGAAATACACACAATGCAACAAAAATCCAACAAAATATTTCTTAATGGGTCAAAAATATTTTTCAAACAGATAACGTGACTAGCACCTTAGAGTCAAGATGGATATTTGGAATTTCTTTATTCATGTTTTGCCCCCACCCCACAAAAGTCAAACTGCGCATATGCTTTCATGTCCATTTTGATTTGTTTTTTTCTAAAGTGGTATACAAATATCGCAATAATCATCTTCAAGCGTAGTATCGGGATTAATCGGGATTGAATCCAATCATGACCTGTGAGTTGTGATACGAATCGTATCGCTAGATGTGAGGCAATACACACCCCAACTTCAGATTAGAACCGTGTTCTTGGGCTGCTTTGTTTTCCTTCCATTTTGCTTTCAAAGACAAGTACTGTACATTCAGTGAGCAGCTATGTCATCTCAAACCCTGCAAAAGTGCCCGAGAGTCAGCACGGCGCGATAGATCTGTCGCTTAACAGGAAGGATGTGCCCCCCTTTTCTCTTTTTCCGAATGAACTGGGTCAATGAGCAGCTTCATAAATCATTGTGAAGCCAGTGTGTCAGGAACGCTAGCTGCAGTGCTGCTGAATAAATTGCTGGTCCGGTATACATATCTATATATATCTATGTGTGTGTGAGCGTCTATCAGTGTGACACTGCACACCTGGGTCTAGAGCTTCGCTTGGTAAATGTTAATTGGCTCCATGTCTTCAAGTAGTGTTACACACCCTTGCACCTGAGTATACAAGTAGAAAGGGCGAACAGTTGCACTTTTAATAGTTTTATGCTATTTCAGCCTTCTGACTTGCACAGGGCTGCATTTTAGACAAATGAGGCTTAAGTTGGCCTTTTCCCTTGTATGGCGATTGTACTGGATGTCTTTTGTACAAAACTTTAAGATACAATAACTTCTATTTGTATTCTTTTTTTCCAAGGACGATATAAATCCATTCTCTTTAGTATATGTGAGTTCATTTTTTGAAAGGTACTGTACAATCGTACCTCGACATACGATCGTTTCAATACACGATCTTTTCGACATCTGACGTAAAATTGGACTTGCCCTTTGTTTCTGCATCCAACGACATGCTCGAAGTACGACGATTTATGACGCACGGTGGATTTTCGTGTGAGAGAAATCAACATGGGTTCCAAGAATGTTAGTGCAGATAGTGAAAAAAGTAAAAAGGTGCCGCTTACCATTGAAATGAAGATGGAAATGATCGTAAAATATGAGCATGGTGTGCGCGTTCGTGAACTGGTTTGACATTACGGCCGTAGAATGTCTACGATCTCTACGATCCTCCTCCGACCTCCGTTCGCTAGTCTTTATAAGCAAAGGTGACAATTATTATTGTAACATCGCCGAAGAAATTGTCAGCTTTGTCAGGTTTTTAATCATTTTTTTAAAAACTTGTGCAACACAACACGCCACGTTCAGGTACATCACACTATACACATTCACCACATTAGAACCTGATTCGTTACATTATTACAGGTATTATTATTAGATAGGGCTTTGCAAAGCAAAGGCCTCTATAGTGAAATTCCTTTGTTTTTTTTGAATGGCGTTGCTTCTGCGTGTTGCACAGCTCTAAACGTTTGACCGATCGGCACCGTTCCTATATCGAAATGACCAGAATTTTTTGTGCGATGTAGGGATTTTTTTGGACGACCAACCCCCCCCCACAAATTTTCCGTTCACCCGTAAACACAGGTTATTTGAAAAGAAAAAAAAATTCAAAACGCTACTTGTCCAACAATTTTTGACCAAATCACAAAATTTACACATCAAAACTTCCAGGACTGTAACGGGTATAAAAGTTTGAGAATTTGAAAAAAAAATCGACAGTTCCCCCAAAATTAGCCAAAAACTTGCCCATTCATTTCTAATAAGATGTCAGTGATTTGACAGCCATATACGTCCAAATTTCCCATTCATTTTCAATGGAAGGAAAACCAAGTGCTTTGTGATTTTTGACCATTTAACTTTGACAGCCTATTGACATTAATCTGGCACCCAAGTAAGTCGATGCCATTGACAGCCATCCACGTCCATACCATTGACGGCCATGTACGTCCAAATTTCCCGTTCATTTTCAATGGCAGAAAAAACTGGTTGTGGTTTTTGAACAAAAACTTACTATTACAGCTCACTGACATTTAACTGGTGCCCAAGTAAATCGATCAACTGGAAGTGACATCATATCAACAGAATGTGTCCCCGAAATATTCCCAAATCAAAAGGAAGTGAAATGATAGATCTGTATCTATCACATCAAAGCCCCATCGTAATTTCTCCAGAAATTGCAGTTTGTAGTTATCATTAGTATTTTTACATTATTATTCCAATGTTTATTTATAATTTATTTGTTTTGCTCTGTGTAATTGCTATTTGCAATAGTGCCAGCAGTATTTATTAAGGATTTAGTGTAGGTTTTCAGGCCGTGGAACGAATTAATGGAACTTTAATGTATTCTTATAGGAAAATCTTGCTCAACATACAACCATTTTGACTTCCAAACAAGGTCCTGGAATAGATTAACTTCGTATGTAGAGGTAACTCTATATTCGTTTTGAGTAATGTTCATGTGACAGTAATGCATGATTAATCGGCAAAGAAACACACAATGAAAATTCAAAAAAAGGGAAATGATGTATCATACCGACCTATTTGGGTCTTAGAATTGCTGTCAAGTGTACCGTATTTTTTGGACTATAAGTCGCAGTTTTTTTTCATAGTTTGGCTGGGGGTGCGACTTATACCCAGGAGCGGCTTATGTGTGAAATTATTAACACATTATGATATCATTTCATGTTATTTTGGTGTTTTGGAGTGACACTGAAGGTTTGGTAAACTTGTTAGCATGTTCTTTATGCTATAGTTATCTGAATAACTTGCCTTTGGCAATGTGTGTTCAATTGTACTCTTGACTTTTTTTATATTGAAATGCATGCTTTTAGTTTCTGGCGGTTTCACGCCCACGTGGGGGCGCACTTGCACTTGCTTACGTGAAGAAGTGTGCTCACACGCCAGAAGAAGACCGACAGCTACGTAGCTCTGACTGAGTGGGCTAGTTAGAGAGAGACAAACACGGCTGCCAACCTACGTTCATTGTTTATGCTTGTAAAATATCTCTGCAGAGGCAACGCCTGTGTGTATCATCTTTTCTGTTGTTGTGTGTTTTCCACCCAAGAGTCGGACACTTAGAGCCAGTTGTGTGGTTGTTTGAGTGATGCGCTAATGCTAGTAAACACATGCTAACCGTTTGTGTCATGTCATTGCTGTAAAAGCACCTAATTATCATTTATTTTCGTCGATGCGAACCTGTTTGGTATCGAGGACGAAATTGATTCAGCAAATTATACGGACGTCCAGTATCGTCATTTGGGAGTTTAGCCCGCTGAATAGCCAGGACCGAGCCGTAGTGTTCTGGTGAGGACTGTATATTCTCATTTCGTTGTTCATGCACTGTACACTGAACACATATTTGACATGTTGTTCTCGATTGTATTTTTATTTTAAATTGCCTTTCAAGATGACATGTCTGTTCTATGTGTTGGATTTAATCAAGTAAATTTCCCCCAAAAATGCGACTTCTACTCCGGTGCGACTTGTTTATGTTTTTTTTCTCTTCTTTGGGCATTTTATGGCTGGTGCCAGTGGCGCCTCCAGAAATTTTTCATAGGGGTGGCCAGATGGGGCCACTTAAAATCTTGGGGTGGCACATTTACATGGTGACTCTCCGAGAATACGAAAAATTTTAAATTTGCATTTGCATTTGCGTCTCTATTTGAACAATGTTGCAATTCTGCATGGAAACGATTTAGTATTCATGCCAGACCCTAGGGGGCAGTGCAGATTTACAGGGCGACAGAGAATGATGCACTTTGACCCCACCAAGCTCCCTCAGCCCGGAAAAAAATATGCCCGCCCACTCGAAGCAATGTCATTTTTCTTTTGTTCAAAAAGGCAAAAAAAAAGAAACGTTCAACATATTTAATTCAAAAATGTTATTAAAACAGTAAATTAAAGTCGACATTCCGCCATATTTGCTGTTTTGAATGTTTAGTAGCACCACTGCGCATGCCCAATGTGACGTGTACGAGTGCTGACATTACGGCGCGGTGTTGGCCGCAAGAGCCTTTGATATGCATGCCGAGGAAGCCCCCCACAACCGGATTCTTCCACTTTGGAGGCAGGATTCAGAATTTTTCGTCTTCGCCGACACCATATGCACGTGAGGCGAGTAAGTCACTCAGTCATTGCGTCTTTTTGTCGCAGAGTCGCCATGTAAACTGCCCCTAAAAGCCATAATTTCAGGTTTTCATTATATTATTGCAGTAAAAAGGTCAGGGGAAAACTATCAGAAAGACTTAAGGACACGGCTACTGATATACTTTGGTGTATTGTGTAATATTTGATGTTACTAATGAATAGCATAGTCCATAACTGTCCAGTCAACATTTTGAGTTCCACAAGAATTCTGTTTTATTGTGTTATGTATATATTAGGCATAAGGTGTACATTTAACAAAACAAAATAATTACTGGGGAAAAGCAGGTGCTAGCAGATTTGCATTTGGGATGAAATGCATAACTGATGCTACAACAATTTAACGATATACTGGCAAGCGGGGAGGCCAGTGGGGTGGCCAACAAATTTCTAGGGGTGGCCATGGCCACCCCCTGGGGGCGCCACTGGCTGGTGCGACTTATACTCAGGTGCGACTTGTAGTCCGAAAAATATGATTAATTATTACACAATCCATTTTTTTGCTGCCTCTGTAAAGGAAAAGTGAATCCTGAACAAATACATGCACACTCACCTATTGTCTCACACTCCATCTCTGCTACCTGGGAAGAGATGGCAATTTACTTTTCTTACTAATGCCGCTAGCACTACAAGGTACAGTGCCTTGAAAGAGTATTCGGTCCCCTTGAACCTTGCAACCTTTTGCCACATTTCAGGCTTCAAACATAAAGATATAAAATTTTAATTTTTTTTGTCAAGAATCAACAACAAGTGGGACACAATCGTGAAGTGGAACAAAATTTATTGGATAATTTAAACTTTTTTAACAATTAAAAAAACTGAAAAGTGGGGCGTGCAATATTATTTGGCCCCCTTGCGTTAATACTTTGTAGCGCCACCTTTTGCTCCAATTACAGCTGCAAGTCGCTTGGGGTATATTTCTATCAGTTTTGCACATCGAGAGACTGACATTCTTGCCCATTCTTCCTTGCAAAACAGCTCGAGCTCAGTGAGGTTGGATGAAGAGTGTTTGTGAACAGCAGTCTTCAGCTCTTTCCACAGATTCTCGATTGGATTCAGGTCTGGACTTTGACTTGGCCATTCTAACACCTGGATACGTTTATTTTTGAACCATTCCATTGTAGGTTTGGCTTTATGTTTTGGATCATTGTCCTGTTGGAAGATAAATCTCCGTCCCAGTCTCAGGTCTTGTGCAGATACCAACAGGTTTTCTTCCAGAATGTTCCTGTATTTGGCTGCATCCATCTTCCCGTCAATTTTAACCATCTTCTCTGTCCCTGCTGAAGAAAAGCAGGCCCAAACCATGATGCTGCCACCACCATGTTTGACAGTGGGGATGGTGTGTTCAGGGTGATGAGCTGTGTTGCTTTTACGCCAAACATATCGTTTTGCATTGTGGCCAAAAAGTTCAATTTTGGTTTTATCTGACCAGAGCACCTTCTTCCACATGTTTGGTGTGTCTCCCAGGTGGCTTGTGGCAAAATTTAAACGAGACTTTTTATGGATATCTTTGAGAAATGGCTTTCTTCTTGTCACTCTTCCATAAAGGCCAGATTTGTGCAGTGTACGACTGATTGTTGTCCTATGGACAGACTCTCCCACCTCAGCTGTAGATCTCTGCAGTTCATCCAGAGTGATCATGGGCCTCTTGGCTGCATCTCTGATCAGTTTTCTCCTTGTTTGAGAAGAAAGTTTGGAAGGACGGCCGGGTCTTGGTAGATTTGCAGTGGTCTGATGCTCCTTCCATTTCAATATGATGGCTTGCACAGTGCTCCTTGAGATGTTTAAAGCTTGGGAAATCTTTTTGTATCCAAATCCGGCTTTAAACTTCTCCACAACAGTATCTCGGACCTGCCTGGTGTGTTCCTTGGTTTACATAATGCTCTCTGCACTTTAAACAGAACCCTGAGACTATCACAGAGCAGGTGCATTTATACGGACACTTGATTACACACAGGTGGATTCTATTTATCATCATCGGTCATTTAGGACAACACTGGATCATTCAGAGATCCTCACTGAACTTCTGGAGTGAGTTTGCTGCACTGAAAGTAAAGGGGCCGAATAATATTGCACGCCCCACTTTTCAGTTTTTTATTTGTTAAAAAAGTTTAAATTATCCAATAAATGTTGTTCCACTTCACGATTGTGTCCCACTTGTTGTTGATTCTTGACAAAAAATTAAATTTCATATCTTTGTTTGAAGCCTGAAATGTGGCGAAAGGTTGCAAGATTCAAGGGGGCCGAATACTTTTGCAAGGCACTGTATATAATGCAAAGCAAAGCTGCAGTATTGGTGAAAGCAACAGAAGCATAAAAACCCCCAATCAATATGCTGACATATCCAAATAACCACGAAGTTCCATAAACTGGCTGCTCGCGTGTCGCAGACATTTTTATTAAGACACCTGGGAACTGTTTAAATTTGTGAGGAAATGACTTAATATGCAAATGAAACAGATGCTTTTCTAAATGCTTCCTCAAATGGGATTGGGTTGAAATTTTTTCTTTCAAACAAAGTCTCCACTGATATCACCTAATGTACCGGTTCTCCAATTAAGCGGTGAGGTCGGTTGCATTCGGTGAGGTAATTAGCAGGGAAATGGAGCAGAGGGAAGAGTGAGGGAAGTAGTAAACATACGAAGAGGAAGAGGAGGAGAAGCTAATAAAGAGAGGGAGCGGCCCGGGAGGAGCAGAGCAGGTGGGGAGCCAGGTTTAAGTCTTTCACAAGAGCTCATCTGGGCTCATTATGATTTTTCAGAAATGTGATGGTGGCTGTGGCAAGTGCACACAATCAACACGCAAACAGCCAAGACAGAAAAAAAACAAAAAAAAACGGCACGCTCATTTAATCCCACGTGGAACTCCTCGAGTCATAATGAAAGCTAATGAAGATCCAAGCAACAATGTAATCATTACCACACATTAATGATGCATGCCACAGTTAGGATGTAAAATCAGAACATTTAGTTGGGCCTAATTTGTATTTAAATATGCCCTCACCAGCCACAATATTAGGAACACCTGCATGTTCTAATGGGATCCAATATACTGTACGTAAGAGCTATTGCTCAACATGGGCTGCAAGTAGAATTGTGCCGGTTTCAAGGTTTACCATGGTATAAAAATGTCATGGTTTCAAAACCACTAAAATTTTCCGTCAAACAGTAATACGGTATTTGCGATATGTCCCGAAAATGCAGCGACAAATCTGTGGCTTGGAGCGGGTGCGCTCACCCCTCCCCCTCCGGTTGCTGCTCTGTCCTGTGTCTGTTGGTGAAGCTCCACCTGAGTTTTTCCCCCCTCAAAAAAGGCAAATTCGCTAGAATGGGGTACTTCGGTTACCGAAAAGAAACTGACAGCTTAGAGGAGGAAGGACAGCAGGACCTCCAATATGATTTCACATTTACATGACTGTCATCCGTCACTTTACACAAAATTTAAGGTGCCGTATTTTTCGGACTATAAGTCGCAGTTTTTTTTCATAGTTTGGCTGGGGGTGCGATTTATATGCTGGAGCGTCTTATGTGTAGAATTTATAACACATTATATCATTTCACATGTTATTTTGGTGTTTTGTAGTGACAGTGATGGTTTGGTAAAATTGTTAGCATGTTCTTTATGCTATAGTTATCTGAATAACTCTTAATAGCTATGCTACATTAACATACCGGCCAAGTTCACTTTTCGTTGTTCATGCATCATGTAACATTATCATAGTGTACACTTATTCAGCATGTTGTTCTCTATTGTATTTTTATTTTAAAATGCCTTTCAAGATGACATATCTGTTCTATGTGTTGGATTTCATCAAGTAAATTTCCCCCCAAAATGCGACTTATACTCCGGTGCGACTTATATTTTTTTCTCTTCGTTGGGCATTTCATGGCTGTTGCGACTTATACTCGGGTGCGACTTATAGTCTGAAAAATACGGTAAATAAATGCCGTCATGAGCTACAAGAGTTCACTCCAGCATGTTTACAGTGTCTAGCAATGGTAAAAAAATTACTATAATGTACGCTTGTTAATGAGGCAGGTAACATGGCTAGTTAGCATGCCAAAACGGCTTAGTAGTTTCCTCTCTATCATTAGCCTACTTTTGTAAAGTCTTCCGCCATTGAAAATAACATTTTCATAATATAGCCTGTGGGTTTTTTTTGCTCTGTGTGTATAATGTGTAAATAATAATACGAGTCATACACACAGGCTCTTTCTCTCCATTAATATTCAACTTATTAATAGTAGTAGTGGTGTGTTTTTTACATCAAATCAATTCGATCATATATTGTTTAAGCACAGTTCTATATTACTGAAGTGTTCTTGTTCTAATGTTGAGCAACTTGAGCTGTGGCTGTGGGCTGAGTCTATTTATTTCAATTTCATTTAAAATATTTCAGTTATTTATTTTTTGTTATTTTATTTATTTAACAGTACATTCATGTTGATGTTCCAATTTGCAAATATGTTTTGAAAAATAAAAAAATCCTATTCAATGGAAAAAAGTTTTTTTAAAACCCATTTTAACCCAAATAACACATTTTAGAGTTGTAATTGCAATACCGTGATACCGTGAAACCGCGGTATTTTTGCTTAAGGTTATCATGCCTCAATATCTCATACCGGCACATGCCTAGCTGCAAGTGATGTAAGTAATTGCTGACGACTTACATTCAACTATTAAATGGACTAAAAAAAAATAATAATAAATAAATGAAAGAAAATCCTCACATTTTGGTTAAACTTTGGTAGCAATCGGAAATATCTCTTCAATGACTTCACCTTTAAGTCCCATCCACCCTTTCGGATTTATCTCCTCAGGGGATTCCACAGTGAAACAGTCGTCTTATAGGATAGAATTGCCACATGTTTTTACGAAGTATACCCTTCCTGATGTGACCCTCAAAGTGGGAATCAAACACTGGTCTCCAAGATAGGCGTACAAACTATGCCCACATAATGCTACGGTAGATATCACATGTATAAAGAACTAGATGCGAAATGACAGACGTGGCGGCATTAGTAAACTTCCGCCATCTTGAAGCAGTAGACTTCTCTGGAAGGCTGTTGTAGCGAACCTTCCTAACAGACCTCCTTTGTCTTTTTATCTAAACTACTCCTAAATTGGCAAAATCTTGACTATCTTTAAATGATGAAACATTTTAAAAACTTTCACGTCGAAAGTAGACAGGAGGGATATTATGGAATTTTAACAACTTTAACGGTTGTTTCACAGCATTAAATTAATTGAATGTCGTTTAAAGCTCCTGATACAGAATGGGGACTTGAGTATTTTATTGACTATTTTGAACTGTTAACTTCATACTGAAATAGTGCTTTATTTAAGCCTGATAGGATTTTTGTACAATTTTCCTAACTAATGTACGAAACATTAAAATCAGCTAATAGCTGGGGCAGGGGGGGTTGCATCAATAATCAATTTATAATTGAATCGTAGCCACTGAATCGTAATCATATCGTTAGTTGCCCCAAAATTCCCACATCTAGTTCAGGTACAGCACGCAAAACACGTCCGCCACATTAGAACCCGATTTGTTACATAATTAAAGGCATTATTATATTCATATGATTTTTACTCATAATTTCTTTGTTTTGCTCTGTGTAATTGCTATTTGCAATAGTACCAGCAGCATTTATTAAGTATTTAGGAGAGGTTTTTGGACTGAGGAATCAATTAATGGAATTATAATGTATTGTAATGGGAAAATCCTGCTCGACATACGACCATTTCGACTTACAAACAAGGTCCTGGAACGAATTAACTTCGTATGTAGAGGTACCACTGTATTTCGTTTTTCAGTTTTACTGGATCTACCAATGGTAGACATGCTTACCTAAATTCACATTGTTGAGTAAAACAGGTTTTTCAAATAAATATGCTGTGATGCGTTACCTAAAGCAGAAAAGGTGAGAATGTTGTCACCAGATAGGAGGGTGCTGCATTGGTGTGGGGGAACAGCTTCCTCCGATAAAGTGCGAGCGAGGACACATTCCCGATTAGAGATGTCATCTCCATGACCGTACAGCCCGGGTGAAGAAGGTGTTATTATCAGTTTTGATTCACACACTCGCACTTGGAGATTCAAAGCTCATCGGAGCAAATTTCAACAAGCATCCAACGATAAAATGTATTTTTGTGCCTTTTTACCACTGGTTGTGAAAATACTCATTCTGTACTCAAGTTGTATTTCGGATACCTGTGCAAAAAAAAAAAAAAGACTGGTGTGTGCTTTTATAACTTATTTCAACCTGAAAGGCTTTAACCTTTTTCTCGCTCTTCTTTCTTCTCTTACCATTAAGTCACACCAAAGTTTATTAAGCGGATTAAACACGGACACCGTGCTGCCCATCAGAGGAAGAAGTGAGCTGTCAGCGCACGAATGCTGAGCTCGCCTCTTCTCACGCCCATTAGTGCCCGGCAAAGACGAAGCACCCATCGGCTGCGTGGTTTTTGTTCCATTATACGGCCTCCTCTCACACTCTTCTGCTTTCACTCTTTTATAGTGACACTGTTATTGATGGCCTCTCCACCGCCAACAATGAGGCTCCATAGCTTTTGTCTGCCTTGCTTTTGGCATTGCCCCATTTTTGTGCCCTCACCTCTCCACTTTGAGAAAAGAATAAATATTTGCATAAAAACAGCTCAAAATACGTAAGAGTGGGTGTCTTCATTTGTACAGAGCACACGCTACGGACAGGCATTTTTATTGTGATCAAGTTTGTCATAGATCCCATCGAAAGCAAGTATCCAAGACCAATGGGGAATGCAAATGCTCAAATGTGATAACCATTTCAAGAAATTTGCATTCACTTGTGGGCACACTTTGACGTCAAAGTTTGATCACCGTTTTCAAAGTGGTCCATTGTCACAGTTTATAGTTTTATTGTTTATGGCGGAAAGCACTCAGGTGACTTGAAATTCTGCTCTGAGACCCCCAATTTGGCCACATTTCAAAATTGTCCTATATGCATGTGTGATACATAATTGGAAAGCTTAAATTCTCAATTTTCTGGGGGGGGGAAGAAAAATTTTGAACAGGAGAGCATTCAAAAAAAAAAAAAAAAAAAAATTAAACAGCAAAACCCTATCTGGAGGTGAGAGCACGCGATAGCAGAATTACAGACGCCGTGACCAGTGGCGCCTCCAGAAATTTTTCATAGGGGTGGCCAGATGGGGCCACTTAAAATCTTGGGGTGGCACACCAAAACTAAGGCTACGTTCATACTACAGGTCTTAATGCACGAATCCGATTTTTTCGTGTTTTTCCGACTCGAGTGAGGCATTAACTTGACGGTCTGAACGTGACAAGTCGCATAGAACGGGACCATTTCAAATCCGATCTGGGTCACTTTCGTATGTGGTCTAAATCCGATCTGGGCCACATTTTTCCAGACTGTCGCGGCGGTCTGTACTGTCCAATCCCGCAAATCTGATTTAATGCAGCAATTACGTCATCAAATAGCGAGAGAGTCGTTACCGTAGCGATGCACCTGTGCGTTATTAGCGCCTAGCTTGCAGTGAACACGGCTTTTGGGGAAAGGCTGAGTTTGACAACAGTCATAAAAAATAAAAATGGGTTGAGGATAAGCCTGAGAATGCTCAGTTTTCTCTCTGTTCCAAGTGAGCAATATTTCAACATTGCCTCCACGGCCGAAAGTCGGGACAAACTGCCCGTATGTGTGTGTGACGTGCACGGACAGTGCGTGCATGCTATCGATCCATATAAACTTTGAATATAAGCCTAAACGGGGATTATTTATGTCTGTTATTTGTGTCCACCTTTTGAAAAGCAAAATATGATATCCCTGGAATGACGGATGACGTCTGTCATTTGTTTTGATGCTTCTGCGCATGCGGGTCTTCTTGCTTAGCGCGTGTCGGACTGCGAATTAGTGCGCATGCGTAATACTTGAACGGTCTCAATGGATAAAGGCAGTCTGAACGGGCACGCCAAAAAAACGGATATGACAAAAAATCGGATTCGTGCATTAAGACCTGTAGTATGAACGTAGCCTATAAGCCATAATTTCAGGTTTTCATTGTATTCTTGCAGCAAAAAGGTAAGGGGGAAACTATCAGAAAGACATAATGACACGGCTACCGATATACTTTGGTGTATTATGTAATATTTGATGTTACTAATGATTTAATGTACATAGTCCATAACTGTCCAGTCAACATTTTGAGTTCCACAACAATTCTGTTTTATTGTGTTATGTATATATTAGGCATAAAGTGTACATTTAACAAAACAAAATAATTACTGGGGAAAAGCAGGTGCTGGCAGATTTGCATTTGGGATGAAATGCATAACTGATGCTACAACAATCAAACAATATACTGGCAAGCGGGGCGGCCAGTGGGGTGGCCAACAAATTTATAGGGGTGGCCGTGGCCACACCCTGGGGGCGCCACTGGCCGTGACTTTAATGATATCGCACACTTGCCTTGTTTCGATCCAAAAACTATATGTAGCATGTATCACCGAGTGTCAGGACACAGAATGGCCACAGCTGAATTTTGGGGGGATTTTATGGGTGAAACATGGTAATATAGCAAGGGTCGCGATGCAGAAATCGCCGACATCAAGGAGTGGTTGAGATTTTCTTTTTCATATATTTACCCTTTTAAGCGTTTTTTTTTTTTTTTTTTCTTTGTTTGGATCGATTATTATCTAACATATCGGAGAAAATACGCCATAACGAAAAAAATACAGTTAAGCGATAGTTATGAGCAGGGCCGGCCCAGGCCATTTGGGGGCCCTAAGCAAAATAATGCAAAGGGGCCCATATTTTTGGCTCACAATTTCGTCACAGTGTACTGTGAAACCCATACATGCAATCCAACCCGTACGTCCATATTTTGTATATTAATCAGATTTTGTTGCACTGCATACTTCAAACTTCTCACCCCAAATGATTGTCAGTAGTTACAGTAGATAGCGCCAAACCTTTTTCTAAAAGAGGAAAGAAAGAAGTTAAGGAAGAACTTTTATTTTTTTAAGCTTGTAATCAAGTATCAAAACTCACAAAAGTCAAATAAGGCAAACTGTAATAAACAAAATAAAATATAAATCAAACAATTGCCAGATTGGGGGCCCCCTAGTGGTCAGCGGCCCTAAGCAGCTGCATAGTCTGCGTATGGGCTGGGCTGGTCCTGATTATGAGGTAGATATCCGTGATTTTTTTTAAAGATGCCATTTTTTTCGTGACATAATTTGTTTAAAAGTTTAAAATATGTGAGTGAATAATTTTTCAAAGTCTTTTTTTTTTTTAAGCGAAATACGAGACATCAATTAATGATTCTAAGCTAAAAATGACAGGTACTTTGAATAATAAATATAATTAATTACCTTCTCTTTATGGGTGGGTTGAAACAAAAGCGGTTCCGCGATGTCTGAAAACGGGAGTTTCCAGGGTTAAACGGACAAATTAAAAATAGTTTGGGGGCTTAATGAGTCATGAATCTGCTATGGCAGCATATAGACATATTGTTCTATCAAACGTAACAGTTCTTTTGATTTAAAATAGAGCAGTTTCTTTTCAAGAGGAGTGCAAGAGCAGGTGACTTGAAGTTCTGCTCTGAGATCCCCAATTTGGCCAAATTTCAAAATTGTCCTATATGCATGTGTGATACATCATTGGAAAGCTTAAAAAATTTCTGGGTGAAGGAAAAAAAATTGAACTGGAGGGCATTTTTTTTCACATTCTAAAGTAGATTGAAATTTTCTTTAAGTTTCTCATATTAAAAAAAAGTTTTTGGGACATCTATTCTGGTACATAATAAATAAAACATCAAGATGATACCCCTTTGTCTACGCAAATCTGTGATAATCAATATGAATGCACTTAGACATGTGGGTGGATATACAATAATAAAGGAAATTGGTGTGTGAGTAAATGTAGATTTAATTTAGCCCTGTGTTTTATTTTGTAAATAAACATGACTAAACAGTGAGTTAGCTTCATGATTAACTTTACTGCATACATTTTTTGATTTGACTTGATTTTAATCTGTGCAAAGAAAAAACATTTCCAGGGGAATTTTAAGGGTTAAATTCCAATAGTATATTATGTTCATTTTTGCAGTGGGTTTTAAAAATATTTTTTCAATTATGATAAAAGAAGTTGAATGCATGACTGTTTTGACTGAGAATAAAAGACTCCATATGCATAAAGGGAACATGTAAATGTTAGTACATAACACAATCTATTTCTTGTATTTTGCCTTGAAGCCTAGCACCTAGGCTTTATGATTTAACATCTAATGTATCTAATACATCGAAAAAATCCTATAATAAGCAATCCAAACTGCAACAAAGGTCAAAAAGATAATGGATAGCACGCTGGTCAGTTAGCCTGGTATGTCCATAAGTCGCGTGCTAGCGTTGGACTGCAATGTACGTGTTTTTGTGGCTTTCCGGTAACTCGAGGTGCGAGCATAAGCAAGCATCATTAAAGACATGCCGATTTTGATGAGCTATTATCGCGTACTTACCTTAATCAGTGTTAAGACACAGCTGTGAATGCCCACAGCTGGACTTTGTGGGGGTTTTATGGGTGAAACACGGTAATATAACAAGGGTCGCGACGCGGAAATCATGGACAAAAAAAAAAGTATTCAAAATTTTCGTTTTCAAATATTTACCCTTTTAAACGTTTTTTTCCTCAATTTTTCTTTGTTTGGATCAATTATTTATCATCAAAAATATCGGAAAAAATGCAACAGTAATAAAACCAAAATAACAATTAAGCGATAGTTATGAGGTAGATATCCGTGACCCATTTACAGACACGATTTTTTTCATTGTGACGAGACATCAATTAATTATCCTAAGCTAAAAATTATTGACATTTCAAATAATAAATATAATTACCTTCTTTTAGTGGCAGGGTCGAAACAAAAGCGGTTGCGCAGTAGAGGTGGGAATCTAGGGGCGCCCAACAATTTCATTACAGCTACAATTCAGAGGGAACGGTTCCGTTTTAAATCGATTGTTGAAGCCCCCCCCCCCCCCCCCCCCTACACACACACACACCTATTAGCTGCTTTTAATGTTTCGTACATTAGTTGCATAAATTGTACTAAAATCCTCTCAGGATTAAATAAACTATTATTTCAGTATCGAGTTAACATTTCGAAATAGTCAATAAAATACTCCAGTCCCCATTCTGTATCAGCAGCTTTAAACTACATTCAATTAATTTAATGTTGTGAATCAACTGTTAAAGTTGTTAAAGTTGTTCCCGTTATTCCATAATTTCCATTCTGTGTACTTTCGACATGTGAAAGTTTTAAAACTGTTTCATCATTTAATGATGGATTCAAGTCAAGATTTTGCCGATTTAGGAGTATTTTAGATCAAAAGTTAATTAGGTTCACTGGAAGGTTCGCTACAACAGCCTTCCAGAGAAGTCTACTGCTTTAAGATGGCGGCTGTTTACTAACGCCGGCGAGTGTGCCATTTTGCATTTAGTTTTCTATACATGTGTTGCTAACACCGCCAAGTCTGTCATTTCGCATCGAGTTCTTTATACATGTGATATATACCGTAGCATTATGTGGGTGTAGTTTGTAGCGGCTGTCGGCCGCAGTCAGGTATTATTGGGTTTTTTTAATCTAGTGGCATGAGTTGAGCCAGAGCCATGAGCTGAGCATGTTTACTCTCGGTCCGTTCCTCATTGCATCCGGAAGACCGCGTTGACTGTGTTTTAGTTCCGCTTCACTTGGCATATTTCAATAATCAGAATTCGGATGTTTGTGGATTGTTCTCGAATCTTACACGGCCGAATCATGAATAATCTAAGAATCTGAAATTTCGCACACCTCTATTGCACAGTGTCTCTAAACGGGAGTCTCCAGTGTAAAACGGACAAAAAAAAAAAAAGTCCGCTAGCATAATGCGCCACGAAACTGCTATGGTAGCATGTAGACATATTGTTGTATCAAACACAACAGTTGTTTTGGGTTAAAACACAGCTGTTTATTCTAAGGAGGGGTGCAAGAGCAGAAACTGCTTTTTCAGCCTTGTATGTGTTTTCCGCCATATGTAGATTAAATATGTTGACCCTGCTGTGATGCTAAAAAAGGGAGCAGGAATTTCAAGAAGATGTGCTCAAAGTAATTGACGTGAGAGGTTAAAATACGGATTTTAATTTTATCTATTTTTGGCGAGTGCTTTTTTGGGTGGTTTTAACATGCAGTGAGTCACAAAAAATGTGTAATAGGAGATTTAAATGAACATGCCCCTGCCTGCTGGCCAGCAGACACCACTCTAAATTATTGATATGAACCTACAGGCAGATTATTGACTAACTGCAAAGCACAGACTTGCTCGAAGGCTTCTGCTTTAATGGCTGAATTCCGCTCAGATTTTACATTTAAGATTGAATGAATTAGTGTGATTTATTTGCCTTTCTTCAATGAAGCAGAATTATTTTGACGACTGAACAAAGTCTTCGTTCAGTATGTTCTATCAGGCTGTAGTACTTACAGCAGAATATAACGGGTCTTTTTTTTTTTTTTTTTTTTTTTTTTTTTGCTGACGAGTGGGTCAGAAAACAATTCAGTCATAATACTATTAATGAACAACTATGACCTTCAGTCAGAGATCTGTAGATCTCACATGGGTTGCCTGGATCTTGTGACCCCTAAAGAACCTTTTGCTCTCCCCACCCACCTTAGTACCATAATTCTTAAGGCCAGAAAATGCAACCTCTCCCCCGGGCACCTACACAGAGACCCCTGGAGTCCGGTGGAAAATGATAATCCATCATACAGAGCGCGAGGAAAAAGGTTACTGCGTTAAGGGTTGAAGTTCAGGTGCTGGACGATTTGGCTTTGAAGTGGATATCGTTGGAATTGATCCTTCTGCGTTTGGGGGGGGGGGGGGGGTGGGCGAGATGATGTGTGGCTTTGTGGTTGAAAATGGCATCATGTCCTTGGTTACACATCTTGCGACCATACGTTCCGTAATCTGGCTTGAAGGTGTTCACCGACCGCATTATTTCTGCTCGTGTGGATGGTAAAGGTACCTGAAATGCACACACGAAAATAGCTAAAGTAAAATGATTTTCTTTCAGCTATTAAGGACAGATCCCCCATGAAAGTAGCCCCATGGGAGTGGAGGAGACTGCATTTCAGCCTCATTATGTAGTCTGCGTGGAAGGATAGATAGGGATAGATGATGGAGAGGTAGATGAATGGTTAAAAGGATGGAATTAGGCAGAAGGAGAGGCTGTGATCACATACTACCCATTTACTAAAACAGGTGCCATTTCTCTGGCTTTGTTCAAATAGGTTTCAGTTGGCTTAATAATTAAATCTTCCCACACACCACCATAACCATTCAGAGTTATTGCATCCCCGGATATGTTATGACTTAGTGATTTCTTTACGGCACAGTCCAAAATTGCATTGAGCTCAGATTACATTCGCTCTAAGGGACACTTATTGCCCTGGACAGCTGCAGGCCAGGGTTTGAAACCTGATTCTCCTGTCTCATCTCCCACTATCACTCTTTCTCTTCCTCCCCCTGTCATTTGCTTCCTCTCCAACCACTTGAAAGTGATACAGCATCTGATCACTCTCATAAAGTATTGATTTTATTCACAGTTTGCAGCCTGACCATTGCATTGTTACAATAGGAAGTCAGGCATCGAGTTGAGGCTCACCTTGTGTGATAAAGACAAAGTGGTTTCCCGATTGCCCTAGACCTGTTGGACTCCAACTCGTAGAGGAAGGAAGAGATACAAGGTCTTGGTTTCATTTGTGACTCTTAGTACACTTTCTGTTCGGCTTTCAAATCTACATCAAAAAAGTTGAACGCTGATGTGGGTAAAACCTGTTAAAAAGATAACCATCCCATTCCGGTTGTCAAAAGGCATTCAGTCAGACATGGCGATTGTATAGGGTTTAAATTATTGGCAGACAGCACTAAATTTCTTTGCTATAGACGAACAAACCTCTGTTTTTTATGTTAAGGGGAATCTTAGATAGAAAGACTTGTAGTTCTTAAAAGACAAACATTAGTATGAGTTAAAATAATTTGATATTAAAACCCCTCTTGATGTTTTTGTTTTTATACAATTTGTAAAATAGTTTAACTCGTAGGTCGCCATTTTTGTTGACGTCGCAGGGCAGTCAATCAATCAATCAATCAATCAATCAATCAATCAATCAATCAATCAATCAATCAATCAATCAAATTTATTTATATAGCCCTTTACAAAACCCAAAAGGCCCTCAAAATGCTTTACAACAAAACATGGCTCAAGATAACTAAAAGGCAGGAAAATATTATGCAATGACATTTAAAAAATAAAACAAAAAAAAATAAAACAAACACGGCGCATCGCAATAAAAGTCCAGCAAATAAAACAATAAAGCAGTGACGTCACTGGACTACTCTGTCGGGCTTCAAGAGTATGACTAGTGACATAAACATGTAATCTGTTCAGCCCTTTCAATTTGAACACGATAGGAACACTATTGAGCAGGACAGCACTGTCAACATTTCACAAAACGAGCAGCAAACGCAAAATGCACAGGAAAGATAGGATGAGACTAAACGACAGTAGGACAAAACCGGTGTTCTGCCAAAATGTGATACACTGGCGAAATGTCCGACAAGAGGCGAATTTGACACCCAAAGTAGTACCGTGCACTTTCAGCTTGTTTTGTTTGGATGCATACAGGCAGAACATACTAAATATGCCTTAAGAAAATACTTAAACGTAGTAATATCAAATAAGCGTGGTTTAAATACGCTACGTAACTAATGTGGTTAGAAGATCAACAATCTGCTTTAAAGCTCACACAAGAAAAGACAATGCTCAAAAGTATGAGAGGGAAACACATGCAAAAAGTATTTTGAGGCAACGAAAAGGTAGTAAAAGACTCAATGAAAACACACATACCGTAATTTCCTGAATATAAGGCGCACCCGTGTATAACGCGCACCCCAAATTTACTTGTAAAATCTAGGGGAAATTATTGTACCCGTGTATAACGCGCACCCTAATTTTAGCACCAATAAATAGAAGAATACAAGAAAACAGAGCTCGTGTACAGATACAGAAATGTCATTTTACTGACTGGTGAAACACAGCACCAGCATAGCACATTGGTAGTTCAAAACATTACCGTAAACTCACAATATGTACGGTTATAATATGAGCTGACAACTTCTTCAACTTACCAGAATCCAGGAGAAAAAACAACAGATGTGACTTTTCTTTTAAAGGCTGCTGTATAACTTGCTCGTTTCATCATGATGAATAAATGTTTCTTCCATGGATTGATACGGTAAAATAAAAGTGAGGATTTACGTCGGAAATCGGAAAGAGCTTATCGCTCTACACTAGACTGTAACAATAGGAACTATTGCTAATTGGGTTTGAGTTTCCCGAGGGACAGATATAGTTGACGGACACAGGAAGTCTGTGTTGTGTTACGTTTGTTATGGTCCGAGCTGCGGAGCTGCAATAAATGCTGACTTAAATGATTTCAAGAAACTAAATTCTGTGCTTTATGAAGAGTGAAAAAAGCTGAATTTAACACAGACGAAATCATTCGACCAATCAGAGTGAAGTATTACCGAAACAAAATGGTGACGTCAGGTACCGTAATGGTCTGCAACAGATCACCGCATGCGTTTCTTCAACACAACATGACCGTGTCAATAAAAAAAAAAAATCGTCTTTATATATATATTATATATATATATTTCTGTCTCCATCCCTGTACCAGTGTATAATGCGCACCACGATTTTACAAGTTGATTTTACAAGTTGATTTTGGGGAAAAAAAAGTGCGCATTATATCCGGGAAATTACGGTAGTAAACACTCACCGCTTTTAACCGATGTGCGTATGCGTTGGATGTCTCACCACGTAAAAAAACCAAGGCAACAACCTAGGTGTAAGGGAAGCTCAAGTTTAAACGCCGAGACAAGTATCAACAGATAACAAAATGAGAATAATGAATCAGACAGCCATGGATTGCCTGCTTTGCCTTCGAAGACTTTTGTATAACATGATATATCACATGTACAAAATGATATGACTCAGCTAGGAGCTGAGATCAGCCAGAAAGTACGAAGCTGTACAATAGAAGCTGGACATTTATACTGTTAAAAAGGGCGGTGCCAAAGCGCCCCGTGAAACGAAACTCATCATCTCACAAGCCTTAGTATTTTTTCATACAAAAACATCTTGGAGCTGAGACCTTGAACACTGGTGCCGGGTCGAACGAAGATAAGAAACCACTGTACTCCCTTGCATTCAATCAGGGCACATTGGGAAAACAACAGAGCATAGCAGTCCATATTTGGGCATATGGTGATACCGTCTACGATCGTCAAGGCTATGAGAAGGCACGCTCAAAAATATTACAACAGATTATTATAACAATAATACTCTATGCTATAATGTTCTCATGCAAATGCATACAAAGTATGAAATGTATAATGGTTGTGTTTTAAGCATGAATAAAATTCTCTCACAGGAGGGATCGAGAAAACAAACTGTCAAATGGTAGCAAGTCAATATCTTGGCAACCAGGCTAGGATTGGTTTAAAGAAACTGCTGATAAACTGGAATTTGATGCTGGTACGACGTCGGGAACTCATCCCACAGCTCTGTAAGAAGGTGACAAAATCATGCCAGTTGTCATACTAGCTTCGCTTGCTAGCTAGCTAGCACAGCTATTCTCCCAGTTCAGGCTAACTACATCTTCACCCCGAACGTCCATTGCACATAAAACAGTGCGCCCTCGGTAGGTTAAAACATGTTATAAATATTAAACATTTTAAAATCACTGTCAATATTCAATGTGTTTATAAAAACATATTTTATTAAGAGAGAACAAATGTGGCCTATTAGCGCCTTCACCTCTTTAAGTCCGAGGTTCCCTTTAAGAATGCCTTAGGCTACTTCATACATTCTTAATGCATAGTGACCAGGTGCAGACAGATGACATCACAGAAAGAGTGGAAATCGTGGCTGCGGTATGCGTGACCACCTGCTTGCGCAGGTGCGAGCGTGACTAGCTGTGACCAAGACTGACGACCGGTCAGCCAAAAACGGTAGCGTTGACATGCGTTGCCTTATAGCCAAATACGAGACTACACATTGGCTGGCCGTGCAAGAAAAGCAGACCTTCTTGCACAGATCACTTAAGCGTGGCAAAAGGCCAACTGAATAGAAATCAGAAAAAGCCCATTCAAATGCTAAGTAGAATCTTATCTCGTAGCCTCTGCTGCTGGCCTTCTCGCTCAACACCGTCCGGGGCAAAGCTATTAACGCACATGCAGGTGCCTCCTGTGTTTCTCTTTGTCTACGCTTAAAGAAAAGGGTATGTTTGGAAAGATACCGCTGGCATAAGATTCGGAGAAATCTGTTGTTTAACAGACAGTATTACAAGGAATGCATCAGCCCTAAGTTCTGGCTTTTGGTTGTGGTTGATCGGACTAACTTTGAGTCATCAACAAGGTTTTTGCGGCTTGTTAACGCTTCTGATCGTAATGCTCTAATGTTTATATCCACTTCATTTCTAAACATGGATTTTTAAAGTCATTGGTGCTAATGCATGGTTACAAACTGACATTGAAATTTTTTTTTAGACTAAGTAGCAAAGTGAACATTGTGCCGTCTGAGAGCTAAATGGCATAGTTATGGAGAAAAATGAACCTCAGGACATTACGTAGTAATGAAGCAAAGAAAGACTTAATTGCCCAACATATCTACACTGGCATCAACTGTGTCATTTGCATTTTCATTTCCCCCCTTCCTTTTTCCTTTTAAAAGGTCCCTGTGGTGTGCATGTGGACCATACCTGTGAATTATAACTCTGACACTTTATGAATATCGATTTGGCTGCCGCTGCTGTTACTTAGTGTTAGCTTGCGAAAAATATTGTAAGTATGCATAGTTGGATACATTTGCAATTAGGTAGTTGTTAGTTCATGCAACTGATGTGTTATTGATTTAATTGAGAATGTTTTGGCACTGCAACTTACACACATTGACACAAAACGCAAGCTTTATAGTAGTGCTGTCAAATTTATTGCGTTAACGGGCGGGAATTTTAAAAATTAATCACGTTAAAATGTTTGACGCATTTAACGCATGCGCGGAATGACCCGCTCATGCATTTCCTCAAACAGATTACAATGACGCCGTCTTTTACACATTGAGAGCTAAGAGGCAGAGAAAGGCGAGTGGACACGCTGTTTATTGGCTTAAGCTTTGGCAACTTCTTCACAACAAACATAAGTATCATTTAGTGAAAGCACAACAAAAATAATCCTATCCCTCAAAAAATAATGTTAATTCCCTATCAAAATAGCTATGCAAAATGCACTTAAAACTTACTCAGACTTTGGTCAAACTCTTTTCAAACATTTCGTTTAGCTCAACAAATACACTGGATGGCAATATTTAGTCACAATATACAAACTATCAGAGGTCTCGTACGTTGTGAAGCCAGGACTCAAATACCTGTGAAGTACAATGGAAACAGGGAACTACGGCGTCAGTCGAAGGACAAAACACACTCATTGGCTTGATTTCTAAGCAATTTAAAACTTGCCATTGACACCTTGTGGTGTATTTCAATCACTACCCTACGTAGTTAAAGACACTGTGGAAAAACGGCAGGGATTTTTTGATCGGCAATTTTACAAATTTTATTAAAACGAAAACATTAAGAGGGGTTTTAATATAAAATTACGATAACTTGTACTAACATTTATCTTTTAAGAACTACAAGTCTTTCTATCTGTGGATCCCTTTAACAGAAAGAATGTTAATAATGTTAATGCCATCTTGTAGATTTATTGTTATAATAAACAAATACAGTATTTTTGTAAAGTATTTTGAATGTATATATCGATTTAAATCGATTAAAAATTTGTAATCGTTTGACAGCCCTACTTTAATGATAAAGCAAATAATCAATTAGTAGACTGACTGTTGGTTGATGGATGGATTGAAACTTGGAACAAATCCAAAATTCATGAAGTTATGTCACTTTTTTTTTTTAACAAAACATTTGCAGTTGTGATTAGCTTGTGACAGGTAAGTGGTATCATATAAAGATAAATGGATACATGTATAAATGAAAACCTCTGTCCACAAGTTAAAAGACTAGGGTGAGGAAGAGCTCCTATCAAACCAGTGGAATCCCTAAGACAGGGAAGTTGTCGGCATGATTTATCTCCATACATGGCATGTTAATAACCTAGATGGGTCCAGATATGTGACCTTTTGGCACTGCTCTAGACACGACCCCTGACTGGCCATCGATTGACCATCAGCCGACCCCGAGGAGGCCTAAGAACTGCGCCGAAAACGGCAACATCTACAGTAGTGGTTCCTCAGACCAAGAAAAGCAGACATCTTTCATTTTCAGGCCGGGGGGATATGAGGCATCTGTCATTGTGTTTGTTCCTACACTTCTATGCTTCTCATGTGAATGTGGCAAACTCAGACATAAATCATTGTCAGTTTCAGCTCATTTCCTGCTTTATGACAAATGGCTCCCGAAAGCTATTGTGACGTCCACCAGTCTTAACCCTTCCGACTCTTTCACGCTTGTTTTTACATGACAATAGGACCTCAGACACTTCAGGGATACACCAGACCTTTGCCACCCTTGCACTGGTTATCAGTTCTCAGCATCTTGTCTTCCTTGAACATCTTCCCCCTTTCCTTCTTCCCTCCATTGGTTCCACATCTTTCTAAATTGCTGCTCTCTAACTGGCTGTCATTGATAACAATTTAAAACCAGCAGGCCAACACACTTCCATTCTACCGGTGAAAACAAATCAAATGGCTAGATAGCAGTTTATTGAAAATTAAATTAGCACACTTTTCTAATACAAGTGGAATCGGTCGCTTAGTTCAATAAAGGACGCAGATGAAGCCAAAGATGTTATTGGCTAGGGAAGAAAAAAAAAGTGATTTTGTTTGTCTCAAATTCAAAGCTGACAGGCGCGGCGATAATGGCCAAATCATGCAGTTTTAAGAGGGTACCCTGATAATTAAAAAAATAAAACAAAATATCTATATAGAAAATCTTAACCCAGATCAACGTAGAAACGGGAGATTTGGTCAAGATGTTTATCATAAGTAAACCTTAATCCAGATCAACGTAGAAACGGGAGGCTTGGTCAAGATGTTTATCGTAAGTAAACCTGCTATACTTGACTACCACTGTCTGAAAAAACTTGGAGTCTTCCATTTTAGTTTTGAAGCAGCCATTTCTTTGTCATTTTGTCCTTTTCAAAACCCTTTCAAAGGTTGGCCTCGGATATATGTATATTTTTTTAAAATTAGTTTCAAAGTCAGTTGATATGACAACATAAAATGCAGTAGGTGCATTTATCATGAAAAGTCTAAAGAAACCATGTATGTAAAAATGCAAACGTTTCCCATTTTGATATACAGCAACCTTTTCAAAGCTGATATTTGCCATTTTAAGGGGTCCCCCAAAGACAGACTTGTCAAAGATATTTTGGATTTTTTTTCGTTCTTGTCTTTTTTTTTTTTAAACAAAATTTGGACCATGTAGTCATAGACAGGTAATTGACCTTGGATTGCCAAACAGGTTTTCATCATTGATTGCACACAGAGCATGCTGAAGGAGTTTGAAAACCACAAAAAAATTGTGTTATCACTCAACTTTACAAATTCAGAGCTTGGTTAAAACACTCTGACTCAGAGGGACCCCAACTAACAAAGTCCTGTTCAATTATTCTTTCAATTTTACTTACTATTAACTCGCCCACATTTGCATTCCACCTTTCCAGACTACATCAGTGTACCAGTATGACCGCCACCCTCATCCTCTGTCACTCACAGTGGGATGTACTGGGCTTGGTAACATTGTATCATTAACTTCTTTGAGTGGCAGGCGTGAAGTGTGACCCACAACCTCCCACTGACTGTCCCTCATCCCCCATCAGCCACATTGCTTGCCTCTTCCCCACCCACCCAGCAGAAGTAGTCACATATTTTATGCACTTGATGCTTAGTCAAGGGTGAACAAGATGAGGATGCAGCTTGGATAGTGTTTGCCTGCATTTTTGGGCTTGTTTTTTCATGCCTAACAAAGATCGTGAGGTGGCTTTTAGGTGTTAGCTTTGGTGTGGTGTGTCCTGCCAAGCTCCCTGTCGCGCTGTTTCCAGTCTCATTAATCACAAGACCTAGTGCCGGAGTCACCAACAGGCCTACAACCAGGTGGCTTCCCACTTCCTTGGACTCTGGGAAGGCATCATTATGTGCTGACAGCAAGAAGGCAGTGCGGCAATCACAGCTGCCAGTGGTCATTTGAACCAGCCAACCCAACCCCATGCACCCTGCCCCTTAATCCATGTGCCCCCACTATCAAGCTGTTGGCTTCTTGTCTCAGGTTCACAAATTTTAAACCAAGGGGTCAGAGGGCGGCGAAATTGCTGCTCAGCAACGTCACACGTCAAAAGAGCCGGTCGAGCATAGCGGACAGAGAAGTCAAGCTGGAGGTTTGGGATAGAGGACCGGGGGTAACTACAGTGTTAAACCTTCATCCTCAGCTGTTTTGTCAGCAGATGTGGTGGAGTGTTGTCTTATTTCAGAATAGTTGCTTTTCAAGCTAGACAGAAATGGGGTGTGGGTACTGTTCGGGGAAGCATTCTATGGTCTAGTTGTGTCAAGAGCATGTAGCTGTGCTGTCACTTGTCCCTAATTGGCCCAGATTGGCTCAAAGCCCACTGACCCACCCTATCCTTCTTTGTGTGTATGTGTGTGTGTATAATTCCTTCTCTTGTGCGTCTTCCCTGCACCAAGATAAACAGTGGCCCCAAAGGCTCTTCTTCGCTAGTGGATGCTAAATCCACCATGGGTTCCAAAGTGTGAGGCTACACAACTTTCTCCGATAGTAATGAGGATGCAATCATTAGGTGGTGCTTGATCTAATCCCGATCAGAGACCTATCGATTTGGCCCTAGAGGGAGGTCGCCATGGGGTCAGTACATGAACCGACAATGACACGCTTCATCATACGGGACAAACCAATTGCTGCACTTTCAAATGCCGCGACACTGGGTATCAATCTTGACCATGGTATACATCTTGCCCATTGTCTTCTATTATAGTTGCATCCGGCACCTCGGTTAAGGGTGCTGCAATCAGTCAACCAGTCAGACTCCAAACAGTGCTGGTTGTTCCTTCTCGGCCAAATGGAGAATCTATGATGTGCTCCAAGGGATCTGGGAATGACCCTCCAGTGTTGCATCCTAGATGATTCTCTAATTGGATGGGGTGACCTTTCCTTGTTGTAATTTTGAGAGGGCTGATGGTCCAAGTGGGGGATGGTGGTGGGTGCAAACCCATTAGAACGCAGCATGGAAGGCCTGATTGATGTTGGTGATGAACAGTGGCAGGTAGCAGGATGGCAACATGTGAGGCGACAGCTGTTGAAAGGGAAAGAATGTAATAGTCAAGTTCATGGGGGGTAGACACCAAAATAGGTTTTATAAATTGTTTTTGTCCATAAATATATGGCAGTAGCTCGCACAGGAGACCAGAGATGGGTAGTAACACGTTACATGTACTCCTTTACACTTACTTTAGTAACTTTTTCAGAAAAAGGTACTTCTAAGAGTAGTTTTACTAATCCATACTTTTTGATTGAGTGGATTTGTGAAGAAAAAAACGATACTCTTACGCTGCTACTTTGAGCTACACAAGAGTCATTACATTTTTCCTCTCTGCACTTCATATTAGATTTACGTACTGTATATATATAATTTTTGCAAGCAATGCCAAGAGTAGCTCTACCAATTTCACCAACGAGACGTCGCAACAGTTATTACATGACTCCGTTATATCAATCAGACGCAAGCTTGCCGTTCTATGATTAAGCCAGCCTGTTCAATCATGTGGCGTCTTTAAAGCACCGTAGAAAATGAAGTATTTCACATAGAGCGCTGCCCTCAACATGACTCGAAAGTGCGGATTTTAACCTCTCTCCCAGTCTTTATTTGGCTCCGATTGACCATGGAAAACAGGAGATATGATCATTTTAATTTCATAATACTAACTATGTAGGAGCGATTCACTATTCAAACTAGGAACTATTTTCTCCACTAGAGGGCACTCATGCTCTTTGGACAAATAATGCTTCATTTCTGTCTTTTTTTTTTTCTCTCGCCGGAATTCAATGATTTTTTTTTCTTCTTTTTTTTCTTTGGCTTAGTGTAGTTATGTGATGTGTTGTTGCCCAGGACCATAACAACAGTTCATAAAGATAGCTTTGTGGTCAGAAAAAAAATACCATTGTTTATTTTTTTTAATGTAACAGTTACTCACAATATTACTTATTACTTGAGTATTCTTTTCATCAAATACCTTTTTTACTTGTACTTGAGTGCATTTTTCGGATGACTACTTTTACTTGAGCAATATTATTTTGAAGTAACGCTACTCTTAGTTGAGTAAATTTTTGGCTACCCTCCCCCCTGCAGAGACTAACGTAAAAGTCCTAGAATAACATGCTTGTAACGTCAAAGGAAACCAGCCACTTCGCCTTCAAATGTACATTTAAAGATCAATACAGTATGTGCTTGAGATTGATATGAGGTGATATGTGCTTGATTTTCAGTTACAGTACTTCTTGTTGATTTTGAGGGTATTTGATGGGTCACTTGCTGTTTATTTTGAGTTACAGAACAATAAGTGACTTGGGAATCACCCAAATGAATTGGCAGTGATTCAAACTCAACAGGAAATGACCTGTAAATGTCCTAAAATAAACAGCAAGTGACCTGTAAATGCCCTGAAAATCGGACAGAATGACTGAATGCTCTGGTTTCGAATGAACAAACATTCCCAGTCTAAATGGATTGGCCGTCGAGCACCGTCAATGCAGCCTTAGAGTTAACCGAGACACTATTATGGTGGAAGATTTTGGTAGCAACTTGTTAGTTCCTTTAAAAAAAAATTTTTTTTTTTAAACATTAACACCTTTTTAAAACGATATCTCGATTCTTGGCAGGAGTATATTGATAACCTTTTGGGATACAAAGTATTACGATATATCACCATTTAGATATTTTGTCACACCCCTATTAACTTCACAAGGTGAGTGCTGTACGAAAATGTTTTGTCTGTGATGCTGACCACACTCAGAAAAGATTAATAGGTGCCCCCTACTAAAGTAAATGTGTGGCTGTAACAACTCAACTTCTGTGTACCCTTGACAGTCAGAGGGTACAATATGATCATGGTTGCTTGCACCTTTAAGCCTTTTTTTCAGGCCAAATTGCATATTGGCAGTAATGTCTTGGGGCTATGTACTTCTGTAATGTTGGGAATATACTCTCGATGCATTTTATAATGATCCGCTGTACTTGATACCTTATCTGCACCTAAAATCACAATATCACATGAAATTGTGTCCAATAGCACTGCCGATATGGATATTTCTGCAATAACTCCATGTAGCGTGTCTGTGTTCAGAGTGTTTATCCCTCAATTTCGGCTGTTATTAGGCTTTGCATTCATGGATAATGCTTGGCTCCTGGCAGAAATTCATTTATTTGCATCAATATGAGCTTCACTGGGCTTTTGGAGCCACATTCCAATGCTATTTTTTTTTTTTTTTTTTTAAGAATGAATGCCCGTATATTTATTTGGCTTGATTCTTGTATGCGATAAGGAACACTGCTTCACATGAAGTTGTGACGAGTGGTGAAAATGACTGCCAAATTTCAAATGGCCGTGTTTTGTTTCCACAAACAAATAGCTATAATTTTTTTTCATTCGTAGAATAAACAATTCTTTTAAAGCATGCGCAGGAGCAGAACCTCACCAGTCACTTGAGGCATATTTATTGTGAACATCATCTGAAAGGATCAGCTTTAACAACCTTTGCAGATACCAATGAAAAAGGCTCTAGAACGACCTTGAAACCCTTGTTATACAGGTGTTTTTTTATTGCACTTGCCTGTCTCCTCCTGTGCTTTGTTCTACAGCCCTGTATGCTATGTGTGCATTTCATAATGGCCAACACCATGCTTGTAGCAAAGGGCCGGAGCCAGCAGGGGGCCTGTAGTCAAGCCCTCTGCCACGTGAGGGCTACAGGGTGCAGGCTAACGAGGCGTCAGGGGCCAGATGATGGCTTTGTGAGGAGATGTGATGGCACAAGGGTGTCCCGCAAAGAGTCGTGTCTCTTCTTTGTCTCTGCATTTCTCTTTGGTCTGGCACTCCGGTCTACAAAAGGAGGCCACATGAGGACCCATGATGGCATCAGGTGGCTCCTGTGCCCCTCCCTCCCCCTCCATCCTTACACGATTCTGCTCCAGGCTACAAGAAAACACAGCTTTAAGTAAGGCTTGGCTCGGTTTTCAATGTCTCCAGAAACGAAAAAAATAAAATAAATAAATAAAATATATATATTAGGGCTGTCAAACGATTAAAATTTTTTAATCAAGTTAATTACAGCTTAAAAATTAATTAATCATAATTAATCGCAATTCAAACCATCTATAAAATATGCCATATTTTTCTGTAAATTATTGGTGAAATGGAAAGAAGACACAAGATGGATATATATATTCAACATGAGGTACATAAGGACTGTATTTGTTTATTATAACAATAAACCAACAAGATTGCATTAACATTATTAACATTCTGTTAAAGCGATCCATGGATAGAAAGACTTGTAGTTCATAAAAGATAAATGTTAGTACAAGTTATAGAAATTTTGTATTAAAATTCTAAATTTTTTCGTTTTAATAAAATTTGTAAAATTTTCAATTAAAAAAAATAAACTAGTAGCCCCCCATTGTTGATGTCAATAATTACTTACACAATGCTTACACAATGGTGGTGAAGCCTATAAAATCAGTCGCACCCAAGTGCCAAAAGAGGGCAGCAAAACTCCACAAAACACAATTAACAAGTGGGCATTTCACTGCACTGTCATTTAAATCTGTCTGAGCGGGGCATGTGCGTTCATTGCGTCAAATATTTTAACGTGATTAAAAAAAATTAATTACCGCCCGTTAACGCGATAATTTTGACATCCCTAATATATATATATATATATATATATATATATATATAATGTATGTGTGTGTGTGTATATGGCAGAAAACACTCAGGTGACTTGAAGTTCCGCTCTCAGATCCCCAATTTGGCCAACTTTCAAAATTGTCCGATATGCATGTGTGATACATCATTGGAAAGCTTAAAATCTTCTGGGGGAAGAAAATTTTTGAACAGGAGGGTATGAATTTAAAAAAAAAAAAAAGTTTTAAACAGCGAAACCCTATCTGGAGGTGATAGCACCCGAGAGCAGAATTAAAGAGCATATGACACGAGAAAAAAAGTCTTAAATGGCATTATTATGTGAATTAGAATCATATTTTGAGACGATTCGACTATATACAATAATTTAGAAAAGCACAGATGACGAGAAATTAGTCTTTTAATCTGCCGGTTAGCCACGCCTACCATTATAGGGCTTTAGCGTCCCCAACAGGTGGATGACGTCAGCGGTAGACTGGGCTCATCGGTTTTACTATTCAGCCCATTGAGGGGGAATTATTCAGAACGAGGAAAACGCGACGAAGAGAGCCGCAAAATGTCATTGTTTCAGTCTCTCTACTCCAATATTTTTACAGGATATTCTTTTTATTCAAGTATTTTTCCCCAATAGCTATATAAATGGCTTGAGAAGGACCAGTCAGCCCGTCGAGGGGGAACTATTCACAACGAGGAAAACGCGACGAAGAGAGCGGCAAAATGTCATTGTTTCTGTCTCTTTACTTCAATATTTTTACAGGATATTCTTTTTATCCAAGGATTTTCCCCAATTGCTAAATAAATGGCATGGTCATGACAAATAACAGTCTTGTGCTGAATGGAATATGAAATAAGAAAAATGCATTTATTCAGGACGACATGGCAAAATTTCTCCATAATGGTCAAAACTGTCGACTTCACCTTTACTGTCGCACCTCCCGAACGATATTTTATGACACCTAAATCGGACGTATGTCATTTCCCTTCCCCGGCTTCGGAGAATGTAAACAAACCAGAAGGCGTGACAGCTAGCCGACATGCTAACCCGAACCGAGTGATGTTTCAAAGTCTTCGAAGCGGAAAATCACACATAACTATCCTGGATTATTTGACATGACGACCCGGTTGTCTATTGTCGTCGCGGATCGGCAAACCGCCTGGCGGAGAGCAATTTACAGGTCGTTCCCCGGAGGAGGGTGGCTGGAGTTGTTGTGCAGCTAACGGGCTGCTGCTAATGACCATTAGGACAGCTTTTTACATGCCTATTAATGATCAAACGTAAGTAGTCCTTCATTTAAAGGAAGTTTGTAGTGTTTACTTTGTAATCGCTGTATTCGTATTTGACATAATACAAAACAAGATGTTTACTCACTTCCTCGTAAGTCCAATGGTCCCACAGTAAATATCCACGGTGAATGGGAACCTTTTGAAACTCCAAAAAGGCGCATACGCCTCTCCCTCATACAGAATGATTTTTCTGCAGCCGTTTGGCTGGCGTGATGCGAAAAATAAACGTATTAATCCGCAAAATCAGCTGAATCCTTCGTCCTCATACACAACAGTACACTGTAGCGTGAAGAGGACGTCTTCTACCATACACGTCACAGCGCCCTCCTCCTCAATGCAAGACCGAAGCCGGAAGTCACTAATTTTCATGGCGCGGGATTCAAAAAACTAAATAAAAATAGCGATCGCTTCCACACACATCGAAGCGGCCCATATCATTCAGGGGCATAAAATACCGCGTGTATTATGAACTAAACATGCTTTTTCGTGTCACAGGCACTTTAAAGACGCCATGACTTTTACGAGAAATTATCACGTACTTACCTTGTTTCGATCCAAAAACTCCATTTAGCATGTATCACTGAGTGTCAAGACACAGCTGTATTTTTGGGGGATTTTATGGGTGAAACATGGCCATATAACAACGGTCGCGACGCAGAAATCGCAGACATCAAGGAGTGGTTGAGGTTTTCTTTTTCACGCCATTTTTTTCATTGTGACGTAATTTATTTAAAAGTTTAAAATATGCGAGTGAATTATTATTATTATTGTTTTTTTGTTTTTTTTTGAACGAAATATTAGATATCAATTAATGATTCTAAGCTAAAAATGAGACATTTTTAATAAATATAATTAATTACCTTCGTTTTATGGCTAGGTTGAAACAAAAGCGATTGCGCGACATCTGTAAACGGGAGTTTCCAGGGTAAAACGGGCAAATTAAAAATAGTTTGGGGGCTTAATGCTCCATGAATCTGCTATGCGAGCATATAGACATATTGTTCTATCAAACACAACAGTTGTTTTGGCTTAAAATACAGCAGTTTATTTTAAGGAGGAGTGCAAGAGCAGAAACTGCTTTTTCAGTCTTGTCTGTGTTTTCCGCCATATATGTGTGTGTATATATAAATATATATATTAGCAGTGCAACGGTTTGCGGTTCAAAGCCGAACCGTACGGTTCAATACGCCTTTATGAACAATGCCTTTTGGGTTTTGCAATTAATTTATTCTGAATGCTTGTGGAATGAATTGGTCGAGCTATGTGTGCCTGTGTGTGACATGAAGCACCACTGTGGAGAAAATCCCGCCCCGCAAGTAAATGTCCCATCGTTGTCAAGCACCTGTATAATAGAAGCCGAGTAACACCCTCTCTCGCTTACGAGCGAAGTGAAAGTGAAACAAGAAAGAAAACAAATAGCTATGGCGTGTGGAGAAGTGGAGGGACCGAATTTTGAGGAAGCACCAGCTTCTTTCAAATCTGCGGTGAAGCAACATTTCGGTTCCCCCGTGGACTACGATGCGGAGGGAGAGAAAATATTGGAAAAAAAAAAAAAAAAAAAAAAACAATTTGCAAGCATTGTTCAGCGTTTGTTCCCTATGCTAATGGCAACACTTATAACATGACTCCGGCACCTCAGCCTGCATCACCCACAGATATCACTTTCACAGAGCAGGACAACCCCGAAGATGACACCAGAGAAAACACACAGCGGGCTTCGTTAATTTATTTGCAATGCTTGACCGGCGTTACATTGTTCCTTCGCGGTCGGACATCCTTCTTGTCTTTCCTTTCCAACAATAATTTACAGAAAAATATGGCATATTTTAGAGATGGTTTGAATTGCAATTAATTATGATTAATTTTTAAGCTGTGATTAACTCAATTAAAACATTTAAATCGTTTGACAGCCCCAATTTCAATTGATCTTGAAAATATACGTAGGTGTTTATAACTCTGCACTTGGTGATTTTTGTGCATCTAGCTTAAAATCTGACAATTTTATAGCCGTTTTAGGATTTTTTTTATTTTTTTATACTTATATAAAAATGATTAATCGTGATGTTATTAGGAACTTTTAATTTTTTGATGTCGCTGCTCCTGCAGACCCATATATGCCGAAGGGAGGTGTCTGTTTTGGTTTTAGGTCGTTAGCGGTTTTGGTTTTGAAAATATTTGAATTTTAAGTTTTTAAAAATAGGACCATTACGGCATAGGCGGAGTTTGACTTTTGGGGCAGGGAGGGGTCCAACATGTTGATGACCCCAAAATGCAGTGTCAGCAATAAATAAACTTACAAGAATGTTTATAATAATAAGTTAACAATGAGCTTTTTTTTTTTGTTTCCCATGATTCTTGAGGGGAATTCTAAATCAGGCTGCTAAGGCAATACTTTTTGCCAAGACTGTCATCCATTGAATATGGTACGCCCGCCGGTGTCGTGCCAATGTAGTTACCACCGTCAAAAATTGTATCCCCTGAGCGAAGCCATATGGAGGTAGATTTGTGTCTTTATTATTTAATCAAAAAAAAGTTGCTTCAATCAAAATATATACTGTCAACCAAAAAAATGCTTCAATTAAAAAAAGTGAATGTAAAAAAAAAAAAAAAAAATTGAAACTCAAAAAACTCAGAAAAAAATGCATGGGGAAGCTATTTTTCTTTGATTTCTTTTTTTTTTGTTTTTTTTTTTTGATTGAAGTAGTGCTGATTTGTGTTTGGGCCACATTTTGGCTAGGACATTTTTGTCTTTATTATTCAATCAAAAAATTGCTTAAAAAATATATATGTTTAAAAAGAAAAATCACTTCAATCAAAAAAAGAAACATTTCAATCATAGAAAGTTTTTGAATGCAAAAAAATATGTGAGATTGAAAAATTTGTCTTTCGACAGTTATTTTTTCATTGAAAAAGTTTTTGATTGAAGCAATCCTTTTTGTGTTTGGGCCATATTAAGGGTAGGACATTTGTGTCTCAATCATTCAATTATTTTCAACTGAAAAATAAGTTGCCTTCCCCTAATATTAATTGTTGTATTTGAATGAAAATTATATGCAAAACAAATAACCGTCTAAGGCGCTAGTCACATGATCTGTTAGAAAAATAATTTTGACCCATTATAAAAATATTTTTTTTTGTTCATTTCATTCGGTTTTGTTGCAGTTTTATTGCTTTACAGTTTTTCTAAATATATATATATATATATATATATATATATATATATATATATATATGAAAGTCAATTACATGCAATGACACTTTCCGGCCACGGGGGGGGGCGCTGGCCCCCCCTTAAAATCCGCTTACGCACTACGGCGCAGCCCTGTGTCTTGTTTCCCGTCAACTGATAGTGAAGTATATGGTCAAACACATACAGGCGGTTTCGCTTAAACGAGCCCAATCAGAAGCAAGGACATTTGAATTGTAAAGCCATCTCTGTGTATGCCATCTAATGTGGACAGACCATTATTCCATGCTTAATTAATTATGCGTATATTCATATGAATACTAGACACGGTCAATTCATTACAAATTTCACAAAGGATCATCATACTTAAATCGTCGCACTCAACTCGTGTCTCCGTCTGATCATAATTGGACTCAACATATAAGAACACTTGGGGGGACAACAACCAATAGAAAAGCACAAAAGTCACAGAAAGGTTAGCAGAGTCTCCCAAAGGACTGTAAATCCCTTCTCTGAAACCTTCTTGTTTGGAAACCATGAAACCGGATTCCTGTAACAAGTCCCTGATCAGCGGAGCCCAAAGGCCCAAAGGACTTAATTAGGTCGGAAGGATCCGTCCTGACCGAGCCGCCTTGTCTTTGTTTCGCCTTCTACCACCTCTCCTGGTGTGATGCCTTCAGATCATCATCTACACTCGCTACACATGAACAACAGCAATCCATACCAGGATATCTCAGTGAAACAGTATGGAAATAACTTACCACCACTATAGCCCACACGTACAGCAGTCCTGGTTATCAGTACGTATTATATCAATACTGCTAAAAGGAATGCATCAGAAGAGATTTACTCGCAGAAAGTGGCAGGATTAACAGGTGCATGTGCAAAATAATGCTGGAAGTAGTACAAAAAGAAACAATAATGCAAAAATATCTATACATTCTCTTAACCATTAATACCTCGACTGAGCAACTAAGCCTGAGCGATATATCGTTTAAACATCGCCATCGCGATGTGCGCATGCACAATAGTTCCATCGCAAAGACGTGCGAGTTTTTTAGGTTGTTTTTTTGTCTCACAAACTTCATGCGCTCGCACAGCCTCCCTCCCTCTACCAGCTCTTTGTTCCTTAGTCACTGTGGCACTCGCTCATTAAAGTTAACTCACTCACTCCCAGCCATTTTCACCGGAGCAACCCCCTTCACTCCCGGCCGTTTTACTGGATTTTGACTGATTTTGCAAGGCACACAGAAAATTCAGTTGCTATATAAACATGAAACCCACCAAAAGAAAGATTAGACTCTCTTCTTTCAGCAGGAAAAAAAAGGGAAGTTCATATATTTTTCCATTCTTTAAATAAATTTCTGATGAAAAACAGATAAATGAAGCTTTTTGTAAAAGCATACATTTCAAACATAACTTTGACTTTAACACAGCTATTTTGTGCTTTTGTGACATCCCGAACATCTGAATGTTTTCCTTCGACAAAATAACATAAACAACAAGACAAATAGAGCTTTTTACAGCAAAGTAACAATTTATTTACACATAACTAAACTATTGAACTGAGAGATGACACTGTTGTGGCTGCTGCTGTATCGGCAGATGAGGTAAACTTTTCCCTCATCATCGCCTGTCTCATCAACATCCAAAATGAATTTTTACCAAATGCGCTACTGCCCTACAGTGGCCAGTTTTATTGCTTTAAAATGGATTTTGAGCATTGTGCTTTGGAGCGAACTTGCATCAGAACCTCTAGATGTCTCTTGTGAAAAAAAAAAAAAAAAAAACGTAAAAGACGTATAAATAGGTTTTTGGGACACTGAAACAATTAGAAATAAAACGTATTCATACGTTTTTGGGAGCAAATGAGTTGACGATGTTGATAGATGGTTGTCTTTGATCTTGCCAGAGAAGCCGACTTCACATGCGCCTCATACGTCAATCATTGTTTAACTTGTTAAACAGTTGCTGCACAAGGAAGCGCGCGCTGGAATGAATGTGTGTGTGTGTTGAGACGTTTGAGGCAGCTGGACATGTTATGTCGTGGCTATAAACGCTAGAAGTGAAGTGTAATTTATACATGTCACTCCAGGAATCACAGCCAAGGTAGGTAAACAGAAGCATTTAATAAAGCCAAGCATTTTTCTACTACAGTTCTTTATTCTTGTTTGAAAATGATATGGTGGAACAGTAATATTTAAAACTGTTCATAAGTATTACATTTGAATTGCTTAAAAACATTTATTAAAATATATGTAATAATATATGCCTTTTTTAAGATCATACTTTGGGGAAAAAAGTGAAAAAACATTTTTCAAATATCGCAATATAATACCGCAATATATAACTAACCCCCAAAAATGGCAACAATAGTTTTTTCCAATATCGTTCAGGCCTAGTGGGAACTGCCCTCAACCAAGTCCAGTGAACGTACATCATTGGTGAATACAACAAAAAATATTGGAGGACAATTAGAAGACAATATACTAACAGTACCAAAATGGACCAAATGTCCCAAACATTCAGTGGTGTAGAATATTAAAGTAGAGTGATATACAAAAATATATGTAGTTTGCTTTAGTGGTGTACTGTGGATGCTGTGAAAATTACTGCGTTCCCCCCTGGAGATACTGAAATTACGACATGGTCATAATTCTTGTTTCAATTTCAAACTGTAAAATGGAACCGTCTGAAATTTTTATCACGTTTTATCGGTAACCCATAAACTAAACATTATGGTTGCACTGGTGTTCTCAGTCTTCACAAGATTGCAACTCTTCCTGTGAATTTCAAGTAGCAACATGAAATGATCAACACTTTGAAAACTTTGTTTATTGCAATTTCATACCTGTCCTTTACTTATAATTAGAACAAATTATGATATTTTTTTTATTACAGTTATACCTCTCATTGCCTAACTGCATGAACATGTGCTGCGTGCAGCCTGCACTTGCCCGACACAAGAAATGTAAACTCCAAGACGTTTCCGAGAATTTTTCCGTTACAAAATTGTGCCACGTTTGGCTGTATTTCTTTTACGCTTTACTGTGACATGACGAAGTGTATGTTAAAAATGGTAAACATGCTTTCACTTCATAGACTTTCTCTACCATGAAGGTACAGTAAATGCTTTTATAGTGTTTCCTCATTCACAACCACAGTGTTATAAAAAAGTAACCGAACCTTTCGGAATTTCTCACATTTCTGCATAAAATCATCAGCAACCATCAAATGTGATCTGATCTTTGTCAAAATCATACGGATGAAAAAACTGTCTGCTTTAACTAAAACCACCCAAAACATTTATAGGTTTTCATATTTTAATGAGGATAGTATCCAAACAATGATAGAAGGGGATAAAAAAGTAAGTGAACCATCACATTTAAAATTTTGGACTTTGAAACCATTCTGAAGTTGATATACTTTTGTGTTTAAGATAATTATCTTGTTGCAGCATCCATCCTGTTTTTAGCTTCAACTGTCTGACAGACGGCCTCAGGTTTTCCTGCAAAAATCCTGATAAACCTTTGAATTCATTCTTCCATTAATGATTGCAAGTTGTCCAGGCACCGAGGCAGCAAAACAGCCTCAAATTATGATGGTCCATCCACCATGCATCACGGTGGGGATGAGGTGTTGATGTCGGTGAGCTGTTCCATTTTCCCTCCACACATGATGTTTTGTGTTACTCCCAAACAAATCAACTTTGATTTCGTCAATCCACAAAGTATTTTGCCAAAACTTCTGTGGAGTGTCCAAGTGCCTTTTTGCGAGCATTAAAAGAGCAACAATATTTTTTTAGACAGCAGTGGCTTCCTGTGTGGAGTCCTCCCCATGAACACCATTCTTGGCCATAGTATTACATATAGTTGATGTGTGCAGAGAGTTATTGGACTGTCCCAGTAATTTCTGTAAGTCTTAGCAGACACTCTAGGGTTCTTTTTTTACCTCTCTGAGTATTCTAAGCTGAACTCGCGGTGTCATCTTTGGTGGAAGGCCGTTTATTGGGAAAGAAGAAACCGTGCCAAACTCTCTCCATTTGTAGACAACTACTCTGACTGTCGATTAATAAACATCCAAACTTTTAGAGATGGTTTTGTATCCTTTTCCAGCTTTATATAAATCAACAATCCTTGATCGCTGGTCTTCAGACAGCTCTTTTGACTGAGCCATGGTGCACATAAGACAATGTTTCTCATCAAGACAATTCTTTCCAGGTGTGTGTTTTATAGTGGGCAGGGCAGCTTTAAACCACTCATCAGTGACTGGGCACACACCTGACTTAAATTGTTTGTTAAAAAAAATTGGTTTCAGTTACTCTTTAAGTCTCCTTTGGCAAAGGGTTCACTTACTCTTTTGTCCCCCTTCTGTCATTATTTGCATGCTATCCTCATTAATATATGAAAATGTATACATTTTTTGGTGGTTTTAGGTAAAGTAGACACTGTTTTTACATCTGTGTGATTTTGACAAAGATCAAATCACACTTGATGGTGAGTTTATGTAGAAATGTGAGAAATTCCAAAAGGTCCGGATCCTTTTTCATACCGCTGTAGATGACGCAGCATCAGGGGCATTATTGTATTTAATATCTTGCTTAGTGATACTTCAATATGATCACCAGGGCAGGGGATCAAACGGTTCGAACTCACCACCTTTAGGTTGGGAGACAGACGTTTCTAAATATTATTGCCTTCAGAGATCAATCAGTCTCTGACTATCCAGAAATGCATGTGGCGCCATCATGAAGAGGTTTACCGATTAAATCTGACTGAAATTCAAGATTTAATTACAATAATGTACATTAAGCATACGAACAATAAAAAAAACATTAACCTGGGGGTTAACAATTTGGTTCCAATTATCTGGATGTCTCGTAGCATATCAGATGATCTATCAGTGACTTAAATAGTATGAGCTGCATTGCTTTCTTCACATGAAAGTCAATTAAAGTTCACCATTGAAAGGCATTATCACTTGGTATGGTTGTAATAAGTGTCTTGAGCTTGTGGCCGAGCGGGCGGAAAGCTTGGAAAGGAGGAAAGGCTGGCGGTCTGTGGGGAAATGAGCGCTTCCCCACCAAAGCCCATTGGTAATGACTTCTGTTTAGCTTTGATAATGTCTCCTAATTAGTTAATCAAAGACAATGGTCCTCTACATGCACCTCTTACCTTAGCGGCTTCTCTCTACTTCGTTGCGCAAAAGCCCGGAGGTGTTAAGCCTTGAAAAATCCCTGTGTGCTCTCTCATCAGTAGCGGACACACCTGGTTGGGTTTGGTGTACGCCCGCAGCAAAGATGTACAACACGTTCATCTGTTGAATTTATGGAAATTACAGCAGTAAAACAAGTTAGCGGATAATGGAAGAATACAACTATTACGTGTACCATAATACTACCCCATTACAAGACATGCAGGCTGGGCTATTCAAAGGCCTTTTGGCTTGGACTTAGTGTAATATAAAGCATCGACAAAGTGTCTCTTAACCCCTCGGAGCTGCCATCACCGGCTGAGTAATACTGTTTTCCCCGTAATCAATTAGCAAGCCTTCAATTGTCCGTTCATTCATTATGTTGGCATGTTGGGGTTGGGGGGGGCTAAGCGCGGTGCTCGCCCATGGGATGGGCGCGTCAGCGAGTGTTGATACATGGCGCAGTACAGGCGATTGCTCTCGCATCTAAAGCACCGAGGCCATTAGTCTGCCAAGCAAGCATTAATCTGTGTGGCCGACTTCACATTACTTTGTTGTTAAACAGCCCGCCAAGAAAGCATCATTTACTGCAGCTGAATGACTTAGGATGCAATTAATGTTCTTGTAAAAACTTAATAGGGATGGCTGTCTCAAGCAATCATTGAGTAATGATTGGAAAATTTAACAATCAATTAATGATCGAGATGGCTAACTTGATTTTGATTCCAGCAGAAGATACTGGTGTAAATGGAATGCGATCCTTTTGTGAAGTTCCTGCACAAGCGTGAAAAACCTCATCCATTTGTCTTCTTTTTATATTTAGTAGTGTAGTTTCCTTTCAAATAATTTGATTAACTTATAACCAGACATGTGCTGGTTCCAGACTCTAATATCATGATAATCATACAAAGATTAAGAAAATCATAGATACGGGTCAATTCGGCCAGCAACTGTGCAACGCCTTCAAGCAGGGGGCCCATCCCACAATCCTCTTCAGTTACCGTATTTTTCAGACTATAAGTCGCACCGGAGTATAAGTCGCATTTTAGGGGGAAATTTACTTGATAAAATCCAACACATAAAACAGATATGTCATCTTGAAAGGCAATTTGATATAAAATACAATAGAGAACAACATGCTGAATAAGTGTACAGTATTGGTAATGTTACATGATGTATGAACAACGAAATGCGACTATACTGTCTAGAGGCGTGCAAAATTTCCGATTCTTAGATTATTCGCGATTCGGCCGTGGAAGATTCGAGAACGATTCACAAATATCCAAATTCCGATTATTGAATTATATATACCAGGTAAAGCGGAAGTAAAACACAGTCAGCGCGGTCTTTGGGACGCAATGAGGAACGGGCCGAGAGTAAATATCATGTTCAACTCATGCGGCTAGATTAATAAAAAAAACAATCATACCTGACCGCGGCTGACAGCCGCTACAAAGAACGCCCAGTTGCTAGTTGCTACAAACATACGGCCACAGTAGATATCATATATATGTAGAACTAGATGCAAAATGACAGACGACGTCAGTGTTAGACCATGTATTATTGAAGAGATGCGAAATGACAGACTTTCCGGCGTAGGTAAACAGCCGCCAACTTAAAGCAGTAGACCTCTCTAGAAGGCTCTGTTGTAGCGAACCTAATTAACTTTTTATCTAAAATACTCCTAAATCGGCAGAATCTTGTCTTGAATCTATCTTTAAATGATGAAATAGTGTTAAAACTTTGACAAAAGTAGACAGAAGGGAAATTATGGAATAACGGGAGCAATTTTAACAACTGTAACAGTTGATTCACAACATAATTTAATTAAATGTAGTTTAAAGCTGCTGATACAGAATGGGAACTGGAGTTTTTTTATTTACTGTTATTTTTGTATATTTGTTTACTGTTATATGTTAACTTGATACTGAAATAGTAGTTTGGTTTAGCCTGAGAAGATTTTTGAACAATTTTGGAACTAATATACAAAACATTAAAAAATAAAAAAAAATTTTTTTTTAAAAAAAGGAGGGGGGGTTCATCAATAATCGTTTTATAATCGAATCGGAGCCTCTGAATTGTAATCGAATCGTTAGGTGCCCAAAGATTCCCAGCTCTAATACTGTCCTCACCATGACGCTATGGCTCAGTCCTGGCTATACAGCGAGCTAAACTCCCAAATGAAAATGCTTGACGTCCGTATAATTTGCTGACTTGTATTTTGGCTGTCGTTATGACACCATCATTTGAAGAGTGAAACTAAAAATACAAATCAATTTCGTCCTCGATACCGAACAGGTTCGCATCAACGTAAATTAACGATAATTAGCTGCTATTACAGCAATGACACAAACGGTTAGCATGCGTTCGCTAGCATAAGCACATCGTTCAAACAACCAAACAACTGGATCTAAGTGTCCAATCGCGGGTGGAAAACAACAACAGAAAAGATGATACACACGGGCGTTGCCTCTGTCGAGATATTTTACAAGCAAAAACAATGAACAATGAAGGTTCGCACCAGTGTTTCTCTCTCTCGCCCACTTGCTCAGATGTTGCGTAGCTGTCCATCTTCTTCTGGCATGTGAGCGCTCTTCTTTGCGTAAACAAGTGTGAGTGCGCCCCCACTTGGGCGTGAAACCGCCACAAACTAAAAGCATGCATTTCAATACAAAAAAGTCATGACAATTGAACACACATTGCCAAAGACAGAAAACGAAAGTGGCCATAGCTATTAAGAGTTATTCAGATATATAGCATAAACGACATGCTAACAAGTTTACCAAGCCAGTGTCACTCCAAAACACCAAAATAACACGTGAAATGATATCATAATGTGTTAATAAATTCACACATAAGTCGCTCCTGATTGAAGGTCGCACCCCCAACCAAACTATGGAAAAAAAACTGCGACTTATTGTCCGAAAAATACGTTATTCGTAGTCGGTCGCAGCGACACATGCAGTGATTCAACGCTGGATTTAGGATAAAAGTGCAAAAGCTGTACCGCATACATACAGGAAGGATTGTCCCAGGAATGATTTGTTTGAGGATTCGAGGTAATTATTATATTTTTCGTACCATGCATGCATTTTGAAACGCTGTGAAAAAAATCAATGGGATAAATTAGCCGCTACGTCATTGGCATCATAGTTCGCAATATTTACGTAAAATAAATGCGAACTGCCAGATTCTTTACTCTTTTAACAAATAATTTATATTGTTTTACGTCCATATCTCTAAAGAATTCAGTGATTTAAGCATTTATTCACAAGAATTTCAATGTAAAAAGCTCTTTGTTGTTGTTGTTGGCGCCACAGTGACTTGAAGACGAGCAGCACATTTGACATATTTACATAAAATAAATTATACTGCATGTTTTTTTTTTTTAAATCTTATTTTAACCAAGAATCGAGACTAATTTACATCCATATCTTTAAAGAATTCAGGGATTTAAGCATTTATTCACAAGAATTTTACATATATATATGTGTGTATATATATATATATATATATATATATATATGTTTTTGTTTTTTTTTTTAATGTACAACGTGTGTATTTTTCGGCCTTATGGTTTTTTTGGCCAAGTGTTTCCAATATTCGGTTTCGGCCGAGAATTTTGCTTTCGGCACATTCCTACAAAATTTGTTGCTTCTTCTTCTAACATCAGTTCAAGAATGAATTGATGTCAGCCACTAAAAACATTCGTGGAGGTTTCGTGTCACATTACTTGCTCTGACAATTGAATTGGAAATCAAATAAGAGCTGTTGAACTGAATTTGTTTCAGCATTTTTAAACTAACTATTTCAAAACGTGGTATATCAAATAGCTAATTATTTTCCCGTTAATCGCAGCACACAGATATTTTGGCCACAACTCCATGCTTTCAGTACATATTTGATGAGTGGTTGCAAAATGTGCAAGCAAGCTCTCTGTTGCCTTGTATGTTGGCGCTACATCGGAAGACATTGCAAAAACATCCCAATTACTCTCCTAGCTGGTAGCCCTTGTGAATATTAGAGTAGCTTGGGAGCAGCACCAGGAATCATTAATCTGAAACAGATGTTAGACGTGTTCCCCGCCGCTGCCGCAGTGTACCACTACAACATCAACTTCCATGCTCATTTGGATGCTTAATTACTAGGCTATAGGATTGATTTCGGAATTAACATGTGTTTGTTTTGGTCAAGTTGCATTGTGAAGCTTTCCACTGTCAGTGTGAAGAATTATGATGTGGTGGCGACAACTATTCAGCCACTAACATATTGAACGGGTCTATGATAGATGAAAGCTTGCAAAGGATCAATGAAACAATGAGCAATGAATTTTCCCTGTGACACGCTCATTTGGGACTTTGCCAATGCTTTATTTTATTAATGTTGTCTTTTGTAGTCACAGAAAATAAAACAAGTTTTCAAATAGCTGAGCTGTCATTTTTTAATTTTTTGTTATGATGCTGCCTGGTTTGTGTTTCTCCATATCCCTGTTGGTCTTGTTTTTCCAAATAATACTTTAAGTTAGGACTGTAACTAATGATTATTCTTTAAGCGAACAATTAATTAAATGAATAATCAATTTATCGGGTAAATGTCACTTTTTTCAATTACCGTCAAAATTTAACGTGAAGTTGTTTTAGGCGTGTTTTTAAGTAACAATGAAGACAAAATGAATGGGTATTTCCTTCAAAAAGAATATTTTATTTCAGCTTCCTGACGTAAAGTAACACTTGGAAGGTTTCAGTTTTGGTCGATTTTAGCGACGCCAGTGGACAAAAGAGGTAGTGTTTTGCCTTAAGGAAGACTGCGTTTCCCATGAGGACCAGCACACATCCGAAAAGTGTCATAAAATCACCAATCAGTCAAAAATAATCTACCGGTCGCCTGCAGATTGATTAAACAATATTTCTCTTTCCAGCGGCTGTGTGAAGGATGAAAAGTAATAAGGTAATAAATCCATTTGTGGCTAAACAATAGCATATGATGGTTTGCAACCGTGTGGCTAAAATTCGGTTGGGGGCGGGGGTGTGTGGGTTCGCACCAGGGAGTGAAAGCCAGGCCATTGTTTATTCTGTATATCCTGGTAGCCGTTCTTTTCTTTTTCCTCCTCAGACAACATTTTTTCTTTTTTGTTGCTCTGACATCTTTACTGAATTTGCGCGAAAGCGTTGGCATCGACTTCTGTCTTTATAATGAATGGGGGAAGTGACGTATGCCGTAGAGCAGTCAGCACATTTTTGTATTTTTTCTTGGTTCCTGCCATCCTCCTCAAAGTTAATTACTGTTGGTGAAAGCGATACAGACCCCCTCAAGATAAAAAGAGGTGTCATCCAACTAGTTGTCAGTGGACATATCACAAATGTTACGAACTATTTTATAAAGGTTGAAATGTTACCTAGTGTTGCTTTAACTGTTGTCTACAAAAACATGTTTTATGTACGTTGTATGTTTATGTAGAATAGTCGCTCGACACTTCGTAATGTTATTTATTCAGTAACCCAACCTGAGTGTAGCAGTGAGCTCTCTATCTTTTGCCCTAATCACTGGCACGTGCATTGCCTCACAGTACACACAAACAAGGACCCAAACGGGACTGCTCATAGCTGCCGGCAAAAATCAATGATCAAATTCGTTGGCAACTAATTCATTTATCGATTTCATTGGTTCATTGTTGCAGCCTTACTTCAAGTCCTCAAATTCTCATTGACATCTCTATAGCATTTTTCACTGACCTTTTCAAAGTAGATTTTAAAAGTGAGCATAAAAGTACACTATACCAAAAGATTAAATGATAGAAAAGCTCAAATTACTTGAAGAGCAAGAGCTACTTTGTTACTTCCCATCTTTGCCATCACACCTCTGAAAGGGCCAAATATGTGGAGATGATTAGTGCTGCAACGATTAATCGATTAACTCGAGTAATTCGAATAGAAAAAAACCTTTGAATCAAATTTTGCTGCTTCAAGTATTAGTTTAATTAGTGTGACGTTGGAATGTTTTTTTTTTTTTTTTTTTTTTTTTTTTAAGTGTTTGCAGTTTTATTGATTTGGGTGGATGCACTGCCCTCTGGTGGGAACAGTGAATATGACATAACTCCTTCAACATGGTTGAATCCAGCTGCTCCCTGTTAAAACCAACATAAGGTATGTTTTTGTTTGAGCTGTTCTTGTATGCATTCGTAATTTAGTTTATAGGCATTTTTAGCCGTTTTTGGGGGGATTATGTGTTTGAACAATTTGTTAAGAGTATTGTAAAAAATAAGTTTGCATTTTATAGCATTTGAGCTAGTAGACTTTTGGTATGATCCTGATTTATTTATTTTAAGCTCAGGTATTTTAATTTATTTTTAAATGAAAGTGCAATTCTGCATAGTTTGAAAAAATACTCAAACTTTATTTAGTATTTGCATTTAATGCTCTTTTGAAAATGCAATATTAGCAAGCCTTGGTTTATTCATCTCATAAAATTGATTCTGCAACGCATTTAAATGTTCCCAATCCGATTTCTCGATTATCCGAACTATTTGATAGATTAATCGACTACTAAAATAATGGATAGCTGCAGCCCTAGTGATGATAACCATAAAAATGTCATACCAACCACTCCCTCATCATCAGTCCCCCTCCCTGCCAGGTGTGAGTAACATCTGCCACGTCACTGCGTCAAACCCTTCCTGTTGCTGTCGGTCTCCATTTGCTTCACGCTTGACTAAATCACGCATTTGTTGTCATTTATTTGCCTGCCTTGGCAGCAGTTGGCGCCTAATGGATTCTGAGATTAGACATGATCCTGTTCCAGTGTGCAATTAGCGCACGGCTATGCCTATTAATGCTCACATATTCACGTTTATTTTCCGTAGTGGTTGGATGCACGGTGGATTTTGGGTGATTGTAAGAGTGGATCACCGATTAGCAGGCGCCAGCAGTTGGGGTCCAATCAGCATGCCTGGCAATGGAGAAACTTCTGTGGGGGTTGTGTTGTGGAGCCAAGACTGTCTCACCCCCTAATTTTGGGGGACTATCCTGAGGCTTTGGCTGAAGGGGAAGGGAGTACATATGGATGTAGAGCGGCCAGCTGGAGTGGTCTGCTTAGGGGTGTGGGTGGTGGGGGTCCAGTCTGGATGGACCGCTAAGTGGAGTTTGACTTGATGGCGGAGGGGTGTGGCTGCAGAGTGCTCTTTAGAGACGGAAGGGGGTGGGAGGTTTACTTTGGTGAACAGATGTTTTTGGGAGGTGTGTTTGTGTTGGGGGTGTGACCCGGTCATTGAAGGGCAGTTGGGGGACCATGCTAGAGGACATTTGATGTTCCAGCCTGCTATTAGACTGAAACCATTCCACATGGTAAAACAGATTCCGGTTTGGATTACGCTTAATCCTTCCTTTAGGAATACTCATCTCTCAACCATAATCCTTTTGAAAAGTTTTGATGTAGAAGGCCAGAGGTTTTGTTAGCCACTCTTTGGGTCCTTTAACTTGTACAAATGACCGACAATAATTTGTACCACGGACCACAATCTAAATAGACTGCAATGAAGTCTGAAAGAGGAAGCATTCTAAATTTGATGGAGGCTTTTTGGACTAGTAGTTGATCTCGTTGTGATAGCAGAAACATGGTTATTAATTTGTCATATCATCGCTGTCAGGCGTACACAAAAGCACTACCGTAATTTCCCGAATATAAGGCGCACCCGTGTATAACGCGCACCCCAAATTTACTTGTAAAATCTAGGGAAAATTATTGCACCCGTGTATAACGCGCACCCTAATTTTAGCACCAATAAATAGAAGAATACAAGAAAACAGAGCTCGTGTACAGATAAAGAAATGTCATTTTACTGACTGGTAAAATACAGCACAAGCATAGCACATTGGTAGTTTAAAACATTACCGTAAACTGACAATATGTACGGTAACAATATGATCTGACAACTTCTTCAACTTACCAGAATCCAGGAGAAAAAACAACAGATGTGACTTTTCTTTTAAAGGCTGCTGTATAACTTGCTCGTTTCATCATGATGAATAAATGTTTCTTCCATGGATTGATACGGTAAAATAAAAGTGAGGATTTACGTCGGAAATCGGAAAGAGCTTATCGCTCTACACTAGACTGTAGCAATAGGAACTATTGTTATTTGGATTTGAGTTTCCCGAGGGACAGATATAGTTGACGGACACAGAAAGTCTGTGTGTTACATTTGCAATAAACGTTGACTCAAATGAGTTCAAGAAACTAAATTCTGTGCTTTATGAAGAGTGAAAAAAGCAGATATTAACCTTAAATCATTCGACCAATCAGGTGAAATATTACCGTGTAGCGAGTTATAACAGAATTCAGCGGCGGAACTTATGTTGGCATGTTGTATAGTTCCCGGGAGGAGGTATTTTGTTGAGGGAACAGCCGGAAAGATAGTTATATTCCGCGGGTTGCATGTGAGACAGACATTGTTACCGTATTTTGTTGCAGCCTAAATGTCAATAAAGCAACACGGATTAGCTCCGTTGTTCGAGCCTCCGACTCCTTCCCTAGCTCGCAATGACCGAAACCAAATGGTGACGTCACGTACCGTAATGGTCGGCAACGGATTGCCGCATATGATGTTTCTTCAACACAACATGGCCGTGTCAATAAAAAAAAAAAAAAAAAAAATCGGTCTTTATATATATATATATATATATATATATATATATATATATATACACAGTGGGGAGATGGGGACAGTGGGTTTACACCCAAATACTTGGGTGTATCAAATACTTAAAATGAGTTTTCCCATTGGCAGTGTATCAAATACTTGTTCTCCCCACTGTATATATTTTTTTGTCTCCATCCCTGTACTTGTTTATAATGCGCACCATGATTTTACAAGTTGATTTTGGGGAAAAAAAGTGCGCGTTATATTCGGGAAATTACGGTACTTTTCAGAATATCAAAAAATGCCTTTCTGCTCGAATTACCAAATACTGCATCGTTTAAGTTTGTGTTTGCCGATTTGGATTTCTGGGGTTTTGGCCCGACATTGATGATATGATGTGCACGAATGCATTCTCATCGGTGTGTCTTCTCAATCATATTTAAAAACCATCACATATGTCAACTTTTAAAAAAAAAAAAAAATTATTTTAATTTTATTTATTTATTCATTTTAGGCAGCTAAAGATTCTGCTCTACCAAATCAGGCAATCTATTTCAATAATAATAAGGCTCCATTTTCGATTGAGACTCTCAATGTGTGCCTTGTTTAACTGATAATGGCTGTCAGCGTAATAGAACCCGCATTGCATTTGAAATGGTTTACACAAACCTAAACTACAGCGGTACCTGGACATACGACACGCAATCTTTTCGACATCCGACATGAATTTTGACTTTTGACCATTTGTTTCTACATCCGATAACATGCTCGAAATACGACGATTTGTGACAGTTTTCCCGCAAGACGGACGCACGGTGGATTTTCTTGTGAGAGAAATCAACATGGGTTCCAAGAAGGTTAGTGCAGGTGGTGAAAAAAATGAAAAAGCTTACCATTGAAATGAAGATGGAAATGAGCGTGGTGTGCGCGTCTGTGAACTGGCTCGACAACACGACCGTAGAATGTCTACAATCTTGACGGTCCTCCTACGACCTCCGTTTGCCAGTCTTTATAAGTTAAGGTGACAATTATTATTGTAACATTGCTAAAGAAATTGCCAGCTTCGTCAGGTTTTTATTCATTTTTTTCAGAACTTGTGCAACACAAAACGCCTACTGTCTGCCACAGTTGACGCCAACAACAACATTAAAAGTGAAAGTAAAATCTCCCCCACACCTATCTCAGTACCTCAGCCATCCGGTGCGTTCAGGTACAGCATGCAAAACACAACTGCCACATTAGAACCCGATTCGTTACACTAGTACAGGAATTATTATTATTATTATTATATTGTATTATTATTCCAATTTTTATTTATAATTCATTTGTTTTGCTATGTGTAGTTGCCATTTGCAATAGTACCAGCAGTATTTATTAAGGATTTAGTGTAGGTTTTCGGGCTATGGAAAGAATTAATGGAATTACAATGTATTCTTATGGGAAAATCCTGCTCGACATACGACAATTTCGGCTTACAAACAAGGTCTTGGAACTAATTAACTTCGTATGTAGAGGTACCACTGTTGTTTGAACAGAAATGACTTGGATCCCAATCATGAGCAATCCAAACAGTCTGTTGTACAGTTTTAAACAGGAAGTCGTGAATCTCTTCCGTTCAAAAAAAAAAAAAAAATAAGTATTCTTTCTGTTTTTTTCCCCCGATATGCACACATTCACATTTTATCTCCTCCATTCCATCCTAGAGCACTTAAGTTGTAACTCCCTTTATGCAGGAGAATTACTTGGATGGGGCTGTTTCTCCCATTTTGTGCCACCCTATTTTTCTTTTTTTTTTTTTTTTGAAAATAATTGTCACATTGAGACGAGTCTTGAGTGCACGAATCGCAGCTCGGTAACAACTCTCCCAGCGTGCCCGGCAGGTCTCGTCGCCACTGAATGGGAATGCGATGAATAGCGTCTGTAAATGAATTTCTAAAGGCCACAGTGCTTTATCACAGGCCCAGCCGCCGCCCCGTCCCGTTCCTGTCTGAATAACCGCGGAATTATCACTCGGGAGGGAGGAGGGAGAGATGAATACCTCCAGCTACGACACCCTGGGGACAGACACGCACGCACACGCACACAGGTAGGGAAGAAGTGATGCTGGGTTGGAGGTTGCATTATCCCACACTAATGGAGCGCTCCATTAATCATACAATGATGAAGGCCATTTCCTTTATTTAATTGGCTACCAGCATCTCAGTGTCTTTGTTGCACATCATTTCAAAATGCGGGCCATGTGCTTGTAGCACGCGGAGCACAGCGCGGGGGCTCGGCTGAGCGGTGCATCAAACAAGTGTCTTACGCATGTTTGGACTGTGTGCTAATACACGGCGCACAGTATGGAGTTAGTTTTTTTTTTTTTTAATTTATTTTTTGACGCCTGAAGGTTTGCTTAATCTGGGAGTGTCTTTTGAATAACAAATTACAAAAAGGTCGCGTGTTGTGAAAATGCTGTCCAGTCATATTTGCTTTCATCTTTCACATTAAGATCTTTATTTGGACTTATTATGTGTTCCTTTGTTGTTGTACAGCAGTAGAAATTTTCACGATGTAGGTTCCTTCTTATTATGTCTAAATGCTGTTCAGTTTTTAACATTATAGTACAATTTAACATTTGTTCATTACGATTTTTTAAAATCTTCATCGCTTCTTCATTCATTAATAATGAAATATAATAATATTATAATATTGGTATAATGTTCATATAATATTGGTCATACTCAGTGTTGTTTCAGATTGCTTGAAAAAGTAATTTAATTACTGATTACACCTCAATAAAGTAATTACAATAAAGTAGTTACTTTACTAATTCATCATCAAAGTAACTAAGTTACTTTAAAGGTAATTTTTCTGTTACTTTTTATCAATTTTTCTCCCTTTGCTGCCTTAACATAAGAATGACATCAGAAAAATGTCATCGCACTTTCCGATAATTGAATTCAAAGGGATAGGAATTTTTCACATGAGACTTAATCTTCGAGTTAGCCGGGGTTTGATTAGTCAATGGAGTTGATTTCAACCACCATTGACTCGTGTTAGCTTAGCCACTCCGGAGACATACAAATGATTAAACCTTATGTCAAAAATTCTGAAGTTCAGGATAGGGTTTAGGGGTTAGGTTTAACAGTTTATCAGTGCCAATGTTAAACAATGCAAATTGACTGCACGATAATCAACAACACACAAATGAATTGCACAGTGCAATAAACACAAAGGTGGGGGCGGGCGCAAATTCGCGTGCACAACCCAGAAGTACGCCGTAGACACACACGGTCAATTTGGCCGCAAAAAGTGGCGGCAACTAAGCATTTTACACTCAATCGGACTTACAACACATCACAAAGATGCTAAACAAACACGTCGCCTCAAGTCATAAATGTGCAACACGAATATGATGTTCACAATGCTCCCCGACTACCTGCCATTGCAACAGCAAAGCCATGAAGCGGCCGCGCATTTAGCGGCTCCACCCTATCGCTCGAAACCTCCAGAATGAAGGAAAAATACTCACGTTCATTCATGGATACACACAGATCAACATTCCCTCGCACATCTAAAATGGTGGCTGCACTCGGCTCGAATGTGCAACCTCGCTCCACATGCCTTTCTCAGTCTCAAATCACTTAGTGTGTGTGACTCCAAACCAAAACAGGAAGTAACTATGAGCGATTCCTTTCTGACTTTCAAAATGCTCTTCGTACATGACTACAATATTCATTCTACATACATTATGAGGCAATAACAAAATAGTAATGCACAGACACTAAGGAAACTAATCAGATTACTGGTTTGGAAAAATGAACGCGATAGATTGCTCGTTACTGAAAGAAAGTAATCAGATAACAATGACGCGTTACTTAGTAATGCGTTAGTGACATCAATGGTCATGCTTATACTTAAACACATTTTTTTTTTGGTTCTATTGTGCATTAAAAGTAGAGCCACTATTATAAAGAAAATCAATATTGAAAGGGTAAAACCCCAAAATATGCATCCATCCATGCATCCATCCATGCATCCATCCATCCATCCATGCATCCATCCATCCATCCATCCATCCATCCATCCATCCATCCATCCATCCATGCATCCATCCATGCATCCATCCATGCATCCATCCATCCATCCATCCATCCATCCATCCATCCATCCATCCATCCATCCATCCATCCATCCATCCATCCATCCATCCATCCATCCATCCATCCATCCATCCTCTGCCGCTTAATCCGGGGTTGGGTTGTGGGGGCAGCAGCTTTAGCGGGGAAGCTCAGACTTCCCTCTCCCTAGCCACTTCAACCAGCTCTTCCGGCGGGATCCCAAGGCATTTCTAGGCCAGCCGAGAGACATGATCTCTCCAGCGTGTCCTGGGTCCTCTCCGGGGCCTCCTGTCGGTGGGACATGCCCGGAACGCCTCTCCAGAGAGGCATTCGAACCAGATGCCCAAGCCACCTCAACTGGCTCCTCTCAATGCGGAGGAGTAGCGGCTCAACACAGAGTCCCTCCCAGATGACCGAACTTCTCACCCTATCTCTAAGGGAGAGCCCAGACACCCTGCGGAGGAAACTCATTCCAGCCGCTTGTATCCGGGATCTTTTTCTTTTGGTCATGACCCACAGCTCAAGACAATAGGTGAGAGCAGGAACATAGATCGACTGGTAAATCGAGAGCTTCGCCTTTTGGATCAGCTCCTTCTTCACCACTATGGACCAGTGCAGAGTCCGCATCACTGCAGATGCTGCACCGATCCGCCTGTCGATCTCCGCTCCCTCCTACCCTCACTCGTGAACAAGACCCCAAGATACTTGAACTCCTTCACTTGGGGTAGGATCTCATCCCCGACTCGGGAGAGGGGACGCCGCCCTTTTCCGGCGGAGGACCATGGTCTCAGATTTGGAGGTGCTGATCTTCATCCCAACCACTTCACACTAGGCTGTGAACTGCTCCAGTGAGAGATGGAGGTCACAGCGCGATGAAGCCAATAGCACCACATCATGAGACGAGATCCAATGCTGAGGCCACCAGACCAGACACCCTCAACGCTTCGGCTGCGCCTAGAAATGCTGTCCATAAAAGTTAAGAACAGAATCGGTGACAAAGGACAATGACCCCTGCGATCCTTCCAAAAATAAACCACGCCAAAGCACACAACGTCTCAACATAATAAAAGTTCACTTTCGTGACATAAATTTTCCCGCCCATGTTTTTCCTTTAGTTTGCAAAAAAGGTTGCTTTAATTTAGCCGTGATGCCTCTACAACAAGCAACAGCATTCTCCACAGAGCAACCAAGTGCTTATTAAACCATAAATCTAAGATATTAAAAAAAAAAAAAAAAAAAAAAACACGCCAGAGCGAGTGAGTGATTGTCGAGATGATTCAGCACCTAGATAGCAAGGGGAGTAATGACAAACAGCCACACTCCCATGAACTAAACGCATTAAACTACTTTATACATTGGAAATGTTAACCCAGAAACACAACTACACGAGGCAGGGGTCGGCAACCCAAAATAATGAAAGAGCCATATTGGACCAAAAAACAAATTTGTCTGGAGCCGCAAAAAAATTAGTCTTCTATAAGCCTTATAATGAAGGATACCCATGATGTATGTATCTATATTAGCTATATTAGCCTACTATCAAAATGAATAAGTTGGCTGCAAATATAGTGCTGCAAAGAGTAATCGATTAACTCGAGTAATTTGATTAGAAAAAATCTTCATATCAAATTTTGTTGCTTCGAGGATTCGTTTAATTTGAGTGGCCTTGCAAAGGTTTGTTTTGAAAGTGTATGCCTTTAGTTTTATTGATTTAGGTGGATACACTACCTTCTAGTGGGAAGTCAATTTTAGAAAACTCATCTAACATGGGTGGATCCAGCTGCTCCTTGTTAAGACCAACATCAGGTTGTCAATTTATGTTTGAGCTAATATGATTGTTTATGCATTCATAATTTAGTTTTGAGGTTTATTTAGCAGTTTTTCGTGAGAATATGTTTGAACGATTTGTTAAGAGCATTGCATTCGATAGCATTTAAGCTAGAAGACTTTTGGTATGCAAGTTAGCCAATTGTTCTTTTGTTGTACTTTGATCCTCATTATTTTTTTAGACCGTTTGAGGCTAAGGTATTATAATTTATTTAGAAATGCATTTATTGCTCTTGTGAAATGAAAGTGCTAGCTGCAAAGTTTGAAAAAACACTCGAAAATTTTTATTTTCTGTTCTAATTTAATGCTCTTTTGAAAGAGCAATCTTAGCAAGCCTTTGTTTTACAACTCCAAGAATGTCCTATGTTCCCAATCCAATTACTCGAACTAATTGATAGATTAATCGATGACTAAAAATAATGAATAGCTGCAGCTCTATACAAATACATAATGAGCCTCCATGCTTAAGTGTTTATTTCTATTCATCCTATAGAGAATGACGCACCACGTGACTACTCTGTTGTACAATGCGGCCTCAAGTTTAACTTCATTACAATATTAATTAATTAGAAGAATGTTTGTATCATGTTTGTCCTTCTATAGTAACCATATTAAAACAAAAACTATATTTTCCTCCCCAGTCTTTTTCCATTTTCAAACATTTTTGAAAAAGCTCTAGGGAGCCACTAGGGCAGCGCAAAGGAGCCACATGCGGCTCCAGAGCCGCAGGTTGCTGACCCCTGAGTCATTAGGTATTAAGATGAATGGGAGTATTACTATGGTGTAGTGGTTCACTTAAATGGAGATTAGCTATCACTCATCATTGTGAAGTTTTGTCTTGAAGGTGTATGTTATGTTTAGGGAGAGAAGGACACTACAATTGTCAACAATGGAGGAATTAAATTGGAAAATTAAGAAAACAAAAACATTTATTGGCTCACAATGCGTGCTAGAACTCATACGTGACTCGTCTAATCCAAGCCGGCCAGATCAGATCGCTGCAGTTGGCTTGTTTTCCTCATTGTGGGCTGATTGAGGGCATGGCAATATTTACCGAGAGAATACACCCTCCGAACACACTCTTCTCTGGGCCTAACAAACACCACCCCCATTGCTTCTTTCCATCCTATCCCACTAGGCTGGCATTTGAGGCTGAAGAGCCAGGGGATGTTTTTTTTTTCTTTTTTTTCACTAGTACATCTTTTCGGCATCCCCCACCACCCTAACCCTACCCCCCTTTCACTGCAAGCCCTCTACGGACATGGTGCACAGGGACACTCACTTCCTCATTAAAAAACCAAGAACCATTAATGTTGGATGAGGGCAAGAAGAGCCGGAGGAGGCAGAGCAAGAGGGAGGGTGTTTTCCTCTTGATCGAGTCCTAAGGATGCATGATGAATCTTCACAGACACACAGGCCGACATGCTGAGGAAGAAGAGGAGATGAGAGGCTGAATGCATTTTTGTTTTCATTCTTTCCCAAAGGCAGATACACTGACAGACATACAGTAACAGAGGGGCTGTAACATGGTTGTGCGATTCTCAGAGATGCAGGGAATATGGCTTGCTGGTAAATGATTCAAAACGGATTGATCATTTAGAAGAGTTGTTGTTCATACTTAATAATGTACGTGGAAGCTGTCAATACAGCCCGCCCCTCCCAGACATGTGAGATTTTTGAGGTGTCACTAAATTTGACATGTCTGACATTAGTGGGCTTTCGAAGGCATAAAAATAGAATGCAGGGGAAAAAATTGTCCACCAAAGCAAGGCTGTATCTGACGGATTGATCAGTAGCAAATACCATTTTTATTACTGTATACTAGGGGTATAACGGTACACAAAAATCTCGGTTCGGTACGTACCTCGGTTTTGAGCTCACGGTTCGGTTCATTTTCGTTACAGTGAGAAAACAAAATGCAAAATATAAATGTGATAGTTGTGTATTACACACCTTTGTCCTTTCAACAATAGGAACATTAGCCGATACAAAGCTAGAATTCTGCTCAAAAAGTAGCGGGTATTTAAAGATAATAATCCAACAACAATTTGCCTTTCAGACCCCGCGTATTGGTCAGCTTTCTTTCTGAAAGAAAGAAGAAAAAAGAAGTCCTGTGCTAAAGAGAAAAGCAATCCCAATGACAGATTTTAACATGCATTTTACAAATGAAATGCCTCAATGAATCATTTTTTTGTTTCCTATGAACGGTTTTCAAAAGCTTTATTGGTGGAATTTCTCAAGTTAAAGCTCCACACAGAAATTAATGAGTTTAATTGTGTAAGCAGGATGTATCTATTATTCTTATTATTTAATTACAGGTGTTTTAGCTCCTTTTAATTTATTTTATTTAAATGGGCTATTATTTATTTTATTATGTGTTTATATTTTACAAATGTGATGTGATGTATTCATTTATATTGCATATTTTATTTTGTATAACTTTAGTTCCTATGTGAATATTAGTTCCTACTTGTTTTTTTGTGGTAGGAGAGTTTTGTATTGAACACGGGCCGTGTTGGTTATTATTATAGCAGAGAAGACAGCAGTAAATCAAAGACAAGTCAGCTGTGCCCCGATCTACCACTCAAGAGATCTGATGGACTCAAAAAGTGGGTTACGATTGCATTTTAGTTTGAAAATCGACCGGATCCACCATATTTTTACACGAGTGACTTCCAGTCTGCCCGATCCTAGCTACCGGTAAAAGTATTGACGCAGGAGGGTCGCGTCTCGCGTCAAATAATAAACTCTGCCGTTCTTTTTGCGTGCGTCGCGTTGAGCCGCTTCCGGGACGTGTCTAACACGCGGCCACACTGCGACTGGTGTGCATTGGCTGATTGACTTTAACCCCCGCGTTTCACTGCATTCTCAGGGCGGCCACGTTGTCGCGCCGTTGACGTTTCTGGGTTATACTGTACTACCGTGTTGGTCCCCAATATAGTAGAGAAGACGGAGTAAATATAATCTACACAAAGAAACTATAACCCAATCGACTCACAGCCTCGAAAAGTAAGGGTTACGTTACGTCAGAAACTCGTTCGGTACGCCTCCGTTCCGAACTGAGCACCACGTACCGAAACGGTTCAATACAAAAACATGTACCGTTACACCCTTACTGTATACTATACTGTGAAGGATAATGGCAGTGAATACCCCATTAAACAAAGCAGATTGCGAAGGCCATATTTTAAATGCTGATCTTGGTTTCTGAGGGTTTGTATCGTAACATCTCAAAAAATTAAAAAGCATAAGCAATAGCATGCAGAGTCTTGGGCTGGGAGATGTTTTTAAAAATAATAACAGTGCATCCCTCACAAAATTGGATAAGAAAATCATAGTCAAAGGACTGTGGAGGAGAAAACGCAGAAAAGAAGGCGGACCTAAATTGTGTTAGCACACTTTCACCTCAACCTAAGTTAGGAATTTTTTTTTCGGACTATAAGTCGCACCTGATTATAAGTCACACCAGCCCATAAATGCGCAATGAAGAGGAAAAAAAAACAACATATAAGTCGCATTTTTGGGGGAAATTTGCTTGATAATATCCAACACATAGAACAGATATGTAATCTTTAAAGGTAATTTAAAATAAAAATACAATAGAGATCAACATGCTGAATAAGTGTACAGTATGATAATGTTACATGATGCATGACCAACGAAATGCGAACGTGGCCGGTATGTTAACGTAACATACAGTGGGGAGAACAAGTATTTGATACACTGTCAATGGGTTTTCCCATTGGCAGTGTATCAAATACTTGTTCTCCCCACTGTAGCTATTTAGAGTTATTCAGATAACTATAGCATTAAGAACATGCTAACAAACTAAAAGCATGCATTTCAATATAAAAAAGTCAATAATACAATTGAACACACATTGCCAAAAGCAGAACACAATGTGGCCATAGCTATTAAGAGTTATTCAGATAGCTATAGCATAAACAACATGTTTACCAAACCATCAGTGTCACTCCAAAACACCAAAATAACATGTGAAATGATATAATAACATGTGAAATGATATAATAATGTGTTAATAATTTCACACATAAGTCGCTCCGGAGTATAAGTCGCACCCCCGGCCAAACTATGAAAAAAAAACTGCAACTTATAGTCCAAAAAATACGGTACTCAGTCTGTTTGCAAAACACAGTCATAGAGTGAAACGGTTTGACTTAAGAAAAAGATTATTATTATTGTATATATATATTTTTTCTTAAGTCATTGATTCACATTGTCGTGCAGTGCTTCATTATGCGGCAATCTCAAGGACTGACGCTTTATTCAATTGCCCTTGGTCATCAACCAGTATTCCGCGACCTGCCACTCCATTTCATCTCTACCTTTCCGACTCTCGGGGAATCAATGGCATCAATTTTTGTTTTGACCTCTGCCTCTTTTTAGCGAGGACTGCAGCTTACATACTCCCCCCAAACAGAATCGCATTTTGGTTTTACAGTGATCCATCGTTTTTCGTGGTTAATGGGGACCAGAACCTGCCACGATAAATGAAAATCCGCGAAGTACCGCCCCCCCCCCCAAAAAAAAATCTGTGTTCAATGTATTTATTCAGATTTATCATTGGAAAGAGATACATACAAGACATGTTTTTTCCCTATTCTTCCCTCCAAAATATAATAATTAAAAAAAAAACTTTTGTGTTTTCAATATATATTTTAATAAATGTTATTTAAGCACATTAAATGTAATAATTACAATATTTTTTAAACATGTTACTATCCCACCGAATTATTTGTAAACAAGAATAAAGTAGAAAAATGCGTGTCCTTATTAAATGCTTCATTGAGTAAGTCCACTCAAATCCGCTCAAGCTGCTCACGTACACACAACGAGTTGCCACAGCTGCTGTTTAACAAGTTAAACGATGATTGACACATCGGGTGCTTTGATTTTTCGGCTTCCAAGCGTCTCTGGCAAGATCTTAACATCTGTCAATCATCGTTAACTTTAATTAGCAACTCCAGTGCACTGCCTGACTAAGGGGCAGTTTACATGGCGACTCTGTGACACAAAGACGCAATGAAGACGTCGAAGACGGAAAATTCTGAATCCTGCCTCCAAAGTGGAAGAATCTGATTGCGGGGGACTGAGGGGGGCTTCCTCGGCATGCATATCAAAGGCTCCTACGGCGCGAGACCGCGCCGTTAATTTTGCACTCATACACGTCACATTGGGCGTGCGCAGCGGTGCTACGAAACATTAAAAACAGCAAATATGGCAGAATGTCAGCTTTAATTTACTGTTTTAATAATATTTCTAAATTAAATATGTTCAACGTTTCAATTTTTGTGCCTTTTTTAACAAAAGAATGACATTGCTTCGAGTGGGCGGGCATATTTTTTTCTGGGCTGAGGGAGCTTAGTGGGGTCAAAGTGCATCATTCTCTGTCGCTCTGTAAATCTGCACTGCCCCCTAGGGCCTGGCATGAATACTGTATCGTTTTCATGCGGAATTGCGACATTGTTCAAATGGAGACGCAAATGCAAATGCAAATTTGAAATTTTTCGTATTCTCGGAGAGTCACCATGTAAACGGCGGTAGGAGCCAAAGTGTGAGACTACAGCTCTATAAAACACAGCATTAATTTATTTTATACTAGGGCTGTCAAACGATTAAAATTTTTAATCGAGTTAATTACAGCTTAAAAATTAATTAATCGCAATTCAAACCATCTATAAAATATGCCTTTTTTTCTGTAAATAATTGTTGGAATCGAAAGATAAGACACAAGATGGATACTGTATATACATTCAGCATATGGAACAGAAGTACTGTATTTGTTTATTGTAACAATAAATCAACAAGATGGTATTAACATTATTAACATTCTGTTAAAGCGATCCATGGATAGAAAGACTTGTAGTTCTTAAAAGATAAATGTTAGTACAAGTTATAGAAATTTTATATTAAAACCCGTTAATGTTTTCGTTTTAATAAAATTTGTAAAATTTTCAATCAAAAAATAAACTAGTAGCTCGCCATTGTTGATATCAATAATTACACAATTCTCATGGTGCTGAAACCCATATAATCAGTCACACCCAAGCGCCAGCAGAGGGTGAAAAAACACCAAAAAACACAAGTAACAAGTGGACATTACACTGTGTTGTCATTTTAATCTATTTGAGCGGGGCATGTGCGTTAAATGCGTCAAATATTTTAACGTGATTAATTTAAAAAATTAATTACCGCCCATTAACGCGATAAATTTGACAGCCCTATTTTATACTAGTATGTTATATATATATATATATATATATATATATATATATATATATATATATATATATATATATATTTTTTTTTTTTTTAATTAAAAAAAATCTGTGATGGTTTGAGGGCGCGAAGTTTGATGCGCGAAGTAGCGAGGGATCACTGCACATCAAAATATGGAATAGGACTTTTCCTCAGGATCACTATTTGCATGCTGCACCTCTTATGGATGTGTGTGGGGGAAATATTGGGGTCATTGTCGGGAAGCTCGTGGAAAGAAAAAAGCAGCCCGAAGCAAGATGAATGGATGTTTCACTGTATTATACCGTGTGTCTTTTCTTTGCATGTATTCAACATTAGGGTTTACATGGAGGGTTCAAATGAGAAAGGGGCCAAGTTGGGGGTTGGAGCCCCGTCGGGATGCTTGATCTACGGGGAAGCTTGCTGACTATGCTGGCGTGTCTCCGGGCCCTGTCTGTACGCATCGTGCTGGGTCAGACAAAAGATGGAGAGAGTGGGCTTGTAGGGCAAGTTGGCTGTGTAATGAATTTACTCTTGCGGCACCTTTTTAAAGCGTAATTACAAAGGCAACATTCTTGTCCAGCACCACATAGTTAATGCAAAGAGAAAACCACAAGGTGTCTTTATCGTGGCCAAGGAGCTTCTCCGTATTGATTAGGTGTTGTGCTTTTTATGGAGCTGTAAGCAAATCTTCCCTTCTTAATGGACATTAATTTTTCAGCAAGTATGCCTCTTGGGAAGGTTCTTATAAAACACAGTAAAAGTGGATTAGATTGGATAGTGGATATGGTCTTACCCTACCCAACGGTTTTCATCGCAACAACCTTGTTAAATTTGGAAGGTGTAATATGCTAACCAGGTCAGTAGTTGGCGATATCCCTTTGAAACTCGAACCCTAGTTGGATTCCTAACAAGAATCCTATTCTTGATAGATTAATTTGAAACCCTTACTTAACCCTGGCCCGAATCTTTAATTACATACCCTAACCTTGACTAGTTTTAAACCCACCTTAATACCTTGCGTGGTGTTCGGACCCGTGTTGTTTTCGTCAACATCACAGGTGGATGCCAGTTGTCGTCTGATGACACGGAACGAGATGAAAATTCGCCATTGTATCCATCAGAAATTCACAATGTGTGATATTTTCTTTTTGCACTAGTATGTGGAGTTAGAACGCATTTAGCAGTGTTTGGTCGTGCCACTTGTGTGACGTGCTACAACACTCACACGCTTATTCATTGGTGTCCTCTCCTGGCTCCAGACTTTGTTGAAAGTGCGTATGACACCAAAAAGCATGTTTATTTCACTATTCACGCGGTGTTTTATGCTTCTGAATTAAATGGACCGCTTGGATGTGTGTGGAAGCGATGGTTTTATAGATTCAATTTTTGAATCCCGCGCCATGAAAATGAGTGACTTCCAGCTTCAGACTCGGATTTAGGACGAAAGCGAACGTGACGTCACCCGGGTCAGCATCTCACAATACAGCATTGCTATATAGCATGCAGATGGACTGCGGATTCAGCTGAATTTGTGGATTAATTTGTTTATTTTTCGCATTACGCCAGCCAAACGGCCGCAGAGAATTGTTGCTGCTCCAAGGAGAGGCGTGTGAGCCTTTTTCGGTTTCAAAAGCCTCCCGTTCACCGCAGATATTGGCCAAACAAGCCCTATTACTGTGTAATGGTCCATTGGACATACGAGGAAGTGCGTAACATCGTATTATGTCAATGGCACACGTTTTAATACGGAGGTGGCTTGCATTTTGTGGCTGATTTTCCAGAATGCCACTCGGCCGACAACTAGCGGCTTGTTTGCACACCCTCACTATACTCTGCTTATTGCCCTCTTCGCGTGCCCGATTTTCTGTCAAATTTTCAACCCCATCAGAAATGGCAACATTGTGTTAGAAAAATGACCACAAATTAGAGGTTAGATTTTGTGCCCGAACCCGACCCGACCCGACCCGAATGTCGGGTCGGGTCGGGCCCACATTTTAAGCATTCACGTTCGGGTCAGTTCGGGTCGGGCCGCCATGCCGGACTAATAAATTAAAAAAAAAAAAAAAAAAATGGAGCGCAGGCTCTCTGTATTGCGCTTCTGCTTGTGCGTGTGCACGAACGCCGTGGCGCCGGCCGCTTTTTATTCTTGTCCTCCCGCTGTACCGTTTGCGCATGGCCGAGGCGCCGCCCTCATTTTCATTTCCTTGTCAGAGAGGCGCGTCCATGTGAGAACAATATCCCACACACTCAGAAATATGTTTAACAAACTTTCCCAGCGTTATTTCGTTGTGTGAATGCTTTGATAATTCTCAAAAAAATATGTAGATTATTTAAACATTAAGAAAACTTGCGTTTTTTTCTGCCAACTCAAAGAAATGAAAATAAATTGCTGCTGCTGCGTTTTTTCCGCGTCACTCAAAAAAAAAAAAAAAAGGGGGTTTTCGGGCTCGGGCCTGCAAATCTAGTTATGTGATCGAGCTCGGGCCGGGTCGGGCCTCAATACCAGCGGGCCGTGTCGGGTCGGGCTGGATTTTTTAGGCCCGAACTAGGCTCTACCACAAATACAGCGATTACAAAGTAAACACTACAAACTTTCTTTAAATAAAGGACTATTTACTTACGTTTGATCATGGACTGACATGTAGAGAAGTTCTCCTCAGACATATCCTGCCATATTAGCTGCAAAAAAACTGCAAGCCGCTCTCTGTTTATGTCTTGGCTGTGTAGTAAAGCATTATTTTACACCATATTCATGTTGACCATGTGGCAGCTACACGCTCCTCCGACGACGGCCGGTTTGTCCGGCGGTACTCTCCAGCTGCTTTCCCAGGGAGGTCTCCTGTCTGTAGCAAGGGAACGAGCTGTAACTTGCTCGCCACCGGGCAGTTTGCCGATCGGCAAAGCCTATTGACTACTCCGCCGCCGTGTGATATGAGCCAAGCTAGTTTTGTGTGATTTTTCAGTTTGAAAGGCGAAAATGAGACTTTGAGACGTCACTCTGTTCGGGTTAGCATGTCGCATAGCTGTCATGCCTTTTGGTTTGTTTACATTCTCCGAAGCCGGGGCAGGGAAATGACAAAGCCTGACTAAATACGGTGGCATAAAATGTCGTTGGGGAGGTGCGACAGTAAAGGTGGAGTTGATAGTTTTTACCCTTATGGAGTTACCATTATGGAGTAATTTTGCCGTCGTACTGAATAAATTTTATTATTTCATGTTCCATTTAGCACAAGACTGTTATTTGTCATGATCATACTATTTATTTAGCAACTGGGGAAAAATACTTCAATAAAAAAAAAATATCCCGTGAAAATATTGGAGTAGAGAGACGATGACCTTTTGTGTTCTGAATTATTCCCCCTCAATGGGCTGAATTGTAAATCAGATGAAACCATTACCCTGCCGATGTCATCCATCTGTTGGGGACGTTAGAGCCCTATAATGGTGGGCATGGCTATATGGCATCGCCGTCCTGTTCGTTGGTACTCGCCAATACCAATACCACCATTTCGGGCTGGATCGGCCCCCCTTGCCGATACTGGCATCGGTATCGGTGCGTCTTTAATCATCATCATGAAAATGTGATGTCCTTGTAGACTACAGTTATGTGCTCAACTGTCATGTTCATTCAGAATTGTCTTCATTCAGAATTGTTGGAAACCTTTTATTTATTTATTTACATATTTATTTTAGGGCTGTCAAAATTATCGCATTAACTGGCGGTAATTATTATTATTATTTTTTAAATTAATCACGTTAAAATATTTGACACATTTAACGCACATGCCCCGCTCAAACAGATTAAAATGACAGCAAACTGTCATTTCCACTTGTTACTTGTTTTTTGGTGTTTTGTCCCCCTCTGCTGGCGCTTGGGTACGACTGCTTTTATGGGTTTCAGCACCGTAATCATTATTGACATCAACAATGGTGAGCTACTAGTTTATTTTTTGATTGAAAATTTTAAACTTTATTAAAACGAAAACATTAAGAGGGGTTTTAATATAAAATTTCTATAACGTGTACTAACATTTATCTTTTAAGAACTACAAGTCTTTCTATCCATGGATTGCTTTAACAGAATGTTAATAATGTTAATGCCATCTTGTTGATTTATTGTTATAATAAACAAATACAGTACTTATGTACAATATGTTGAATGTATATATCCGTCTTGTGTCTTAGCTTTCCATTCCAACAATAATTTACAGAAAAATATGGCATATTTTAGAGATGGTTTGAATTACGATTAATTATTTTTTAAGCTGTGATTAACTCGATTAAAAATTTTAATCGTTTGACAGCCCTAATTTATTTATTTATTTATAGACTAAAACTTTTAAGTTCATAGACGAAAACATTTTGAGAATTGTCGACTAAAACTATACAAAATTTGTCTGAGTTTTGGTTGACTAAAACGAGACAATAACGAAACATATTTTGAAATGACTAAAATATGACTAAGACTAATAAGTATTTGTGTCCAAAAGACGAAGAGTAAAACGAAAATTAAAATGGCTGCCAAAAAAAACACTGGTTAACACAGTTATTTTGTCTATTTATCACATTCTTCTTCTATGTTTGGGGATTTTCACATCACTCACTCTTCCTCACGGATTAAAAAAAAAATTTTATATTGGCGATAAGCCCCCTAACAAAACCCCTCCCCCGTCTCTCGCTCCCAATCTTCACCCGCAAGTCAACATAATAAACAGTTTCAGCATTTTGTTTTGCTCAGCAAGGCCTTTGTCTCTCCTGAGGATTTATCATCTGCCTACAGTATTTTAAGGGGTCTTAATCTGCACGCAGTTTGATTACCGCCAGCTAATTAAACTAAGGCGGTGCCAAGCAGGTGATGGGTCGGCAATTGGTGGTTTCAGGGAGGGGGTTTGGGGTAGTTCTGTTGAGGTGTCAGCCAGCTTTTTTCTGCTCCTTGTTTGCACTGCTTGTCGTTGTCTGTGCAAGTAGTCCAAGAATATTCCATTTGCATATTTTAACCGCGCCAGATTTGTTTTCCACCGTGAATTATAGCCTCAGCGCCGCCTCCGCCACTGTAGTCAAATAAGACCCAGTTTTTATTTCTTCTTTGCCAGCAATTGAACTGAAAAGCTGCCGTGGGTTTTCGGAGCCTAGTTTGAGTGGGGAACAAAGGGTGGTTGATATCTGCATCCGTAAGCTGTTTTTCATTGAGAAGAAAAAAAGTAATGGAAATGATGTTTTGGTACAAACACTGAAATTGGCTCTGCAAAGGATGCTTTCTGATTTTTGTTCCTCTGTTTTGTCTGTGAGTGGGATTATGCTAAAAAAAATATATACATAAATAAAAATAAACTGCTCAACCGATCTCCATCAAACTCTAGTTCTCATTGCAGCACTTTTCTTTAAGTACTGATTTCCGCTTGGCAGCACTTTGATGTAGTGGTTAGCACATCTGCCGCACAGGCCAGAGTTTCTGGGTTGACTATCTGCTTAGGCCTTCTGCTTGTTTTCCAAATTATAAAAAACAGGTTTCATGAAAACTCTATAACAGGGGTCAGCAATAGACATGTGCCGATTACCGGTTTCAAGGTATACCGTGGTGTGGAAGCGTCACAGTTTCAAAACCGTAAAAAATTTCCATCATACCGTCCATAAGTATTAGGTATTTTTTAGGGCTGTCAAACAATTAAACCTTTTAATCGAGTTAATCACAGCTTAAAAATTAATTAATCGTAATTAATCACAATTCAAACCATCCATAAAATATGCCATATTTTTCTGTAAATTATTGTTGGAATGGAAAGATAAGATACAAGACGGATATATATATTCAACATACTGTACAAAAGTACTGTATTTGTTTTAGGGCTGCAGTAATGGAATATTTTACTAGTCGATTAATCGACGGACTAGTTAGTTCAAATAATAGAGTAATCGGATAAAGAGCATGAAAAATTAAAATACCTGAGCTGTGCCTAAAATGGTATAGAATTTTTTTTTTTTTAATGAGGATCTATGTACAACAAAAGAACAATTGGCTGACTTACACAGAAAAAGCGTGCTAGCTTAAATGCTATAAAATGCTAGTTTTTTTTTTGTTTTTGTACAATCCTCTTAAATGGTTCAGACACATATTGCCACGGGGAAAAAAAACTGTTAAATATACCTATAAACTAACTCATGAATGCATTAAAAAACATTAGCTAAAACAAAAACTTGGCTAATGTTGGTCTTAACAGGGAGCAGCTGGTTTCAGCCATGAGAAATGAGTTGGATCATAAGATCATATTCATTGTTGCCACCCAAATCAATAAAACTACATGCAAACACTTTCAAAATAAACCAATACAACGCCACTTTAATTAAACGAATACTCGAAGCAACAAAATTTAATTCGAATATTTTTTTTCTAATCGAATACTCGAGTTAATCGATTAATCGTTGCATCACTAATTTGTTTATTATAACAATCAACAAGATGGCATTAACATTAACATTCTGCTAAAGCGATCCATGTATAGAAAGAACTTGTTCTTAAAAGATAAATGTTAGTACAAGTTATAGAAATGTTATATTAAAACCCCTCTTAATGTTTTCGTTTCAATAAAGTTTAAAATTTTCAATCAAAAAATAAACTAGTAGCTCGCCATAGTTGATGTCAATAATTACACAATTCTCATGGTGCTGAAACCCATAAAATCAGTCGCACCCAAGCGCCAGCAGAGGGCAACAAAACTCCAAAAAACACAAGTAACAAGTGCACATGACACTGTGCTGTCATTTTAATCTGTTTGAGCGGGGCATGTGCGTTAATTGCGTCAAATATTTTAACGTGATTAATTAAAAAAATTAATTACCGGCTGCTAACGCGATACTTTTGATAGCCCTAGTATTTTTTTATGTCCCAAAAATGCAGGAAGAAATCCCTCGCTTGCAGCAAAACCAAACAGAATGCTACGATGATGCCAGCACCTCGGCTATAGGACGCGGTGTTAAAGAGTTTGCCACAAAATGCTTACTGCCGCCAGTAATGCATCCTCCCGATGGGTTTCAATCTGCACCTTTCAAACACAATATCTCGAATTTCAGGGGTCGTTGAACATTTTGGAAAATGTTTGCGTACTTGTGAGAAGGGACATTATTTTATTTCCGCCTGATTGTAAAAAGAAAAAAAGGCCATGGCAAAGGGCATTAATAGGAAAACAATGAAATAGAATAAGTAAAAAACAAAACAAAAAAAAATGACTTGTATACATGTGTATTATTTGGCCTTTTGGTTTTTCGGCCAGGTATTTCCAATATTCGGTTTTTGGTCATGGCACATCCCTCGTAAATTTAAATTAACTCCAGTTAACTCATTCACTCCCAGCCATTTTACCGGTGCAACTCCCTTCGCTCCCGGGTGTTTTACTGGATTTTGACTGATTTTGCAAGGCCCACAGAAAATTCTGTTCTATTTCTATAACAACATGGAACCCACCAAAAGAAAAATTAGACTCTCTTCTTTCAGCAGGAAAAAAAAATTAAGTTCATATCTTTTTCCAATCTTTAGAAATCAGCATTAGAAAATAGCTTAGTTTGAGCAATTTTCCAATTTCTGATGAAAAACAGGGAAATGGAGTTTTTTGTAAAAGCATACATTTCAAACATAACTTTGACTTTAACACAGCTATTTTTTGCTTTCGTTACATCCCAAACATCTGAAAATAAAGTTTTCCTTTTACAAAATAACTAACAACTAGGCAAATGGAGCTTTTGATAGCTAAGTAACAATTTATGTACACATAACTAACTTAGAAATAATGCTGTTGTGGCTGCAACATCCGGGTAAAATTTTCCCTCATCGCCGCCTGTCTCATAAAGATGGATTTTTTTGAGTCTCTGTGGGGTCTGCTCGGCGAGCAGCACGGACTCAATGGCATTTTCCGCTGCACTGGTGGTCCTGGTTGTTCTGCTCGGTTGTCCAGCGCCTGGCATCCCGGGCGTTCTCTAGGTTGTTCTCCATTCGGTCGTCTTCTGCCGGCTCCCCGCCGTTCGTTGCCGTTGCATCGGGTTGCGGGTCTTAGCAAATGTGCTGCCACCCTCCAGTGGCCAGTTTTATTGCTTTAAAATGGATTTTCAGCTTTGTGCTTCGGAGCTAAATTGAATCAGAACCCAGAGATGTCTCTTGTAAAAAAACAAACAAACAAACAAACAAAAAAAACGTAAAAGACGTATAAATATGTCTTTGGGACACTAGAACAATTAAAAATAGAACAAATTTATACGTTTTTGGGAGCAAATGAGTAAACTTTGACCCTAGTTAGAAAAATCCCCTCAGAAAATCGATTGATTGGTCCACAAAACTGTGCAATGGCCAGGGTCCAGGATTATCTTCATCAGTGGAGGTCTGTGCTTTACCGAGTGGCATTTCATTGCCTTTGTCCGCACATTGAAATGATTACCAGCATGTCCTACTCCATACATCATGTCATTGCGACACGCAGGGCGAATTGAAAAGGTAGCACACTGACTCGAAGCAGACAAATGTCAAAGATGACAATGAGTTTGTCTCTGCAGAGAGATGCCCTTTTCCCCCTGTCCCAGAGCGCCGCCAATACCTTTGCAGGTCTCAATCCCTTGTCAAGTGCCTGAACCCGTATATCCATATGCATGCTGTGACACACCAAAGCAGCTCGCATCTGCTTGTCGTGCTGAATCGCCAACCGGGCGGACAAGAAAGACAGGATCTCCTCTGCCCCCCTCAAGCCCAGTGACGATGTGCTGACCGTCAGAACGGCAAAGCTAAGAAAGTTGGGGCACATTGATGCTGCCCTGCTGTGACTGCAGATGAACCACTGGATCTTGTTGATGAAGTAGAATATCTGCACATCAACAGGACCATGGTAAAAATCTTATTCTATAGAGGCAGTTTGAAGCATTATACTTTTATTTTCTGTGAAATTGAGTTACTCTTTATGATACATACCTACAGTGGGGCAAATAAGTATTTAGTCAACCACCAAGTGTGCAAGTTCTCCTACCTTAAAAGATTAAAGAGGGTTGTAATTTTCAACATGGGTAAACCTCAACCATTAGAGACAGAATGTGAAAAAAAAGAAAAGAAAATCACATTGTTTGATTTTTAAAGAATTTATTTCCAAATTAGAGTAGAAAATAAGTACTTGGTCACCTAAAAACAAGCAAGATTTCTGGCTGTCAAAGAGGTCTAACTTCTTCTAACGAGGTCTAACGAGGTCTAACGAGGCTCCACTCGTTACCTGTATTAATGGCACCTGTTTTAACTCATTATCGGTATAAAAGACACCTGTCCACAACATCAGTCAGTCACACTCCATACTCCACTATGGCCAAGACCAAAGAGCTGTCGAAGGACACCAAGCACAAAATTGTAGACCTGCACCTGGCTGGGAAGACTGAATCTGCAATAGGTAAGAAAGAAATCAACTGTGGGAGCAATTATTAGAAAATGGAAGACATATAAGACCACTGATAATCTCCATCGATCTGGGGCTCCATTTAAGATCTCACCCCGTGGCGTCAAAATGATAACAAGAACGGTGAGCAAAAATCCCAGAACCACACGGGGGGACCTACTGAATGACCCACAGAGAGTTGGGACCATAGTAACAAAGGCTACTATCAGTAACACAATGCGCCGCCAGGGACTCAAATCCTGCACTGCCAAACGTGTCCCCCTGCTGAAGAAAGTACACGTCCAGGCCCGTCTGCGGTTCGCTAGAGAGCATTTGGATGATCCAGAAGACGACTGGGAGAATGTGTTATGGTCAGATGAAACCAAAATAGAACCTTTTGGTTTAAACACAGGTTCTCGTGTTTGGCGGAGAAAGAATACTGAATTGCATCCGAAGAACACCATACCCACTGTGAAGCACGGGGGTGGAAACATCAAGCTTTGGGGCTGTTTTTCTGCAAAGGGACCAGGACGACTGATCTGTGTAAAAGAAAGAATGAATGGGTATTGAGAGATTTTGAGTGAAAATCTCTTCCATCAGCAAGGGCATTGAAGATGAGATGTGGCTGGGTCTTTCAGCATCACAATGATCCCAAACACACAGACAGGGCAACAAAGGAGTGGCTTCATAAGAAGCATTTCAAGGTCCTGGAGTGGCCTAGCCAGTCTCCAGAGCTCAAACCCATCGAAAATCTGTGGAGGGAGTTGAAAGTCCGTGTTGCCCAACGACAGCCCCAAAACATCACTGCTCTAGAGGAGATCTGCATGGAGGAATGGGCCAAAATACCAGCAACAGTGTGTGAAAAGCTTGTGAAGAGTTACAGAAAACGTTTGGCCTCCGTTATTGCCAACAAAGGGTACATAAGCAAGTATTGAGATGAACTTTTGGTATTGACCAAATACTTATTTTCCACCATGATTTGCAAATAAATTCTTTAAAAATCAAACAATTTGATTTTCTGTTTTTTTCACATTCTGTGTCTTATTGTTGAGGTTAACCCATGTTGACAATTACAGGCCTCTAATATTTTCAAGTGGGAGAACTTGCACAATTAGTGGTTGACTAAATACTTATTTGCCCCACTGTATGTGTTCAAGGTTTAATTTGGATTCCTCTTTCTTCTTTAGTCAGTTTATGTTGATATTCTGAATTAATTTGGATTAAATTTTCCTTAATTCTTCGATTCCTTGGTAAACTCCACTGTTTTTTCTATACAAGTGTTCCCAAGCAATACAGTTAAGCAAGTAAACTGGATTTCTTCCCTTACCAATGTTGCATAAACCAATAACCCCCCCCACCGCCACCACCACCCTCCTGTCCGTTCCGGCATGATGAAATGCACTTTTCATTGCTATCTATCCGTTATCCACTCTGTTCCGCCACACACTCTTCTCTCCAGCAAAAGGGGAAAAATGCAAAAAGCTTAAGCGAGCTGCCAGAGTCGAGTCGTCATCCACTGGCAGTCTATTTGCAGTTGTGGCTGCCTGATGAGTAATGGCTGCGCCGGTGTCCTTATCACCAGCGCACACACACCTGTGCTCTTCCTGTGATGCACAGTTAATTGCTCCCCGCTATCCCAGCTTTGGGTCGCGATATCTGCTTATGCTCCACATTCCTGGATCGTGTCCTTGTGTCCATTAGTGCCATGTCCGCATGCCGTTTACAGCGACACAGTAGACAGAACGCTAAGGAATCACTGATGTTGGGTGGGGAGCGTGGTCGTTTTCTTCTACAGGAGATATCAACACAATGAAGCGGGAAAGGCAAAAAAAATTTACAATAATAAATTGGCCCTCGTAAACCCTCAAAAAGATCGTAAAACTTTTTACCATACCCCATGCAAGTTAAAAGCAGGCATGCAAACTTGCCACCTTTTGGCGAAATTTCGCCGTTTTGAAATCAAAATGGGACATTCTTATGAATCACGTAGATCCGAGGAGAAAAAAATGGAGGGGGGGGGCATGTCAACGAGCGAGTGAAACCGTTAACTTCAAAACCGTAGTCCATGCTCGAAACTACTCTAGTCCTATGACCTAGACCTATCACCGCCACTCTCATCTCTTGACAACATCTCTTGACAATCTCCTACATCGGCGAAACGTCTAAATTAGTCGAATTTGACACCCAAAGTCCTACCGTGCGCTCTAAGCTTGTTTTGTTTAGATGCATACAGGAATAACGTACTAAAAAAATGCCTGCAGAAAACACTTAAATGTACTTATATCAAATAAGGACGGTTTAAATACGCTACGTGACTAATGTGGTCAACTGCTTCAAAGCTAACACAAAAAACACAATGGTTAAAAGTATGAGAGGGTAATACATGCAAAAAGTATCTTTGAGGCAGTGAAAAGGTTCTAAATAACTAAATAAAAACAAAAATAGTGGGTACTCGCCGCTTCTAACCCATGTGCGCATGCGTGTGGATGCATGCGCAAGCACGCTGAGCATTGTGTAGGACGTTTCGCCGCGTAGTAAGGGATGCCCGAACACCAGACCCGTTGGAAATTGCAGCCAGGTAAGGGATTAATGTCAAAAATTGTTAACTTCTTCAAGCTAAAAATTTGAGTAATGGCCTATAATAGTCTTCATAAATTATTCAATCGTGTCGTTCGATCAATTCCTGCGCTTAATAAGTGAATGGAATTTATACCGTACCTGTACATTCATATTTTATGCTGTACAGCTGTTCTCTGCTTAATACAAATGGGACATACTTTATATTTTTATCATTTAGATTTTGTATAATTAGCTACTTAATGCGTATTACATGTTATGATTTCAGGATGACAGATTTAGACTTGTATATGTTAAATTTAGGGCTGTCAAAATTATCGCGTTAACGAGCGGGAATTAATTTTTTAAATTAATCCCGTTAAAATATTCTACGCAATTAACGCACAAATGCCTTGCTCAAACAGATTAAAATGAGAGCACAGTGAAAGGTGTACTTGTTGTGTTTTTCGGAGTTTTGCCGCCCTCTGCTGGTGCTTGGGTGCAACTGATTTTATAGGCTTCAGCACCCATGAGCATTGTGTAAGTAATTATTGACATCAACAGTGGCGGGCTATTATTTTTTTGATTGAAAATTTTACAAATTTTATTAAAACAAAAAAATGAAGAGGGGTTTTGATATAACATTTCTATAACTTGTCTTTTAAGAACTACAAGTCTTTCTATCCATAGATCGCTTTAACAGAATGTTAATAATGGTAATGCCATCTTGTGGATTTATTGTTATAATAAAGAAATACAGTACTTATGTACCGTATGTTGAATGTATATATCCATCTTGTGTCTTATCTTTCCATTCCAACAATAATTTACAGAAAAATATGGCATATTTTATAGATGGTTTGAATTGCGATTAATTGCGATTAATTACGATTAATTAATTTCTAAGCTGTAATTAACTCGATTAAAAATTTTAATCGTTTGACACCCCTAGTTAAATTATTATGTACTGTGTTTAATTCGAGATGTCTCTGGTTGCACTATGAAATGCACTTTTCCGCGCATGCCGTGTGTCCATGTTATTGTCACCTTTTTCACCCCGAACCAGTTTGCATGCCTGTAAAAGTCAAAGGTAAAAACGTTAGTAAAGCAGGTCATCCAGTAACCAAAGGGGGTCAGTGGTTTCATTTTGTCTATGTCGTCGGACAAGACACTTAACCCTTAATTGCTCCAAGTCAGTTTGCCGATGCCCATCGTGGCATAATTTTCTCTGAGAATAGGTGAATACGAACCTGTAAAGCACTGTGGGCAATGCAATGTGAAGATAAAAAAGCTCAAGACTGTAAGGGCGCTTTCACACGAGCACTGTTTGGTCCTTTTTAAACAGACCAGAGTTATTTTTATCAGATAGTCCGCTTCGTTTTCGAAATGTGAACGCATATCCGAACCGTACTTCGGACCAAACAAACAAACTCTGTTCCGCTCAAAAATAGTGGGTCTCGATCCGCTTTAGGTATTTTCTCTTCTAAATTTGTCCAATCAATGTGTGCGCCTTCCGTCCATGTGATGCTACCCGGAAAATTCGTTGGCGCAGTATGAATACGAACCTTTTCAACAAGTCATTTGCAAGTGTTGTTGCGAGGTAGCTCTCCAACTGGACCCTGGTCCTCTTGGTCTAATGCAGCGGTGTCCAAACCAGTCCTTAGGGGGCCGCTGTGGGTCCTGGTTTTTGTTCCTACCAATCGAGCACAGACAGTTTAATCAATTTTCCAAGTTTCTGCTAAAACATGCAGCACCTGACTGCAGTCAACTGATTATCTGGGTCTTTCCCTTTTGGGAAAGGCCAGATAATGTTGTTCTGCAACTTTATTGTACCTTTTTTTTCGGACTATAAGTCGCAGTTTTTTTCATAGTTTGGCTGGGGGTGCAACTTATACTCTGGAGCGACTTATGTGTGAAATTATCAACACATTATTACATCACATGTTATTTTGGTGTTTTGGAGTGACACTGATGGTTTGGTAAACTTGTTAGCATGTTCTTTCATAAGCGGATTTTAAGGGGGGACCAGGGTTAGGCAGGCTCCCCCGGAGGCTGAAAAGTAAAGCAATAAAACTGCAACAAAAATGAATGAAATGAAAATTACTTTTCAAACAGATCATGTGACTAACACCTTAGATGGTCATTTGCCTTGCATAAAATTAAAAAAAAAAAAAAAAATTAGGGGAGGGCAATTTTATTTTTCAAATGATTTTTTTTCTTTGATTGAAAATACTTTATTTTTTTTTTGATTGAATTAACATTTTTTTGGGATTGAATCATTTAGACCCAAATTTCCTACCCATAAATGGCCCAAACACAAAAAGGATTGCTTCATTCAAAGAAAACTTTTTCAATGAAAAATTAAGTGTTCAAATGCAAATTTTTCAATCTCAAATATTTTTTCTCATTCAAAAACGTTTTCTATGATTGAAATTTTTCTTTTTTTGATTGAAGTGATTTTTCTTTTTGAAAATATATATTTTTTTGAGGCAACTTTATCGTGGGTTGAACAATAAAGACACAAATCTACCTCCATATGGCTCCATTCAGAGGATACACTATTTGACTGTGGTAACTATATTTGCACGACACCGGCGGGCGTACCCTATTCAATGGATGACGATCTTGGCGAAAAGTATTGCCGAAGCAGCCTAATTTAGAATTCCCCTCAAGAATGATCGGAAACAAAATACGCTTATTGTCAACTTATTATTATAAATATTCTTGTAAGTTAATTTTATTGCTGACACTGCATTTCGGGGTCATCAACATGTTGTGCCTCCCCTGCCCCAAAAATCAAACTCTGCCTATATGTTCTTTATGCTATAGTTGTCTGAATAACTCCTAATAGCTATGTTAAGTTAACATACCGGCCACATTCGCATTTTGTTGTTCAAGCATCATGTAACACTATCATACTGTACACTTATTCAGCATGTTGTGCATTATTGTATTTTTATTTTAAATTGCCTTTCAAGATGACATATCTGTTTTATGTGTTGGATTTTATCAAGTGAATTTCCCCAAAAAATGCGACTTATACTCTGGTGCGACTTAAATGTTTTTTTCCTCTTAGTTTGGCATTTTATGGCTGATGCGACTTATACTCAGGTGCGACTTAAGAGTCCGAAAAATACGGTACTGTTCAAGTATCAACACGACTGGAATTTTCGCGTGACGATGGGAATTTTTCAAACGGCCCCGAAACATTTTCCGTTCGCCTGTAAACGGCAATTTTCCGAAAAAAAAGTTTCAAAATGTATCTTGTTCCACTTGTAAGACACCAGATTGTTGAAAAGGTGTCGTCTCATTTTGTTGGAATGAAATCCAGAACCCACTGTGGCCCTATTTGGAATAGTTTGGACACCTAGGGTCTAATGTGAAAGAGCCCTAAGTTCTCTTCCTTTACCATCATCAACAAAACCCTTTCCCATTACCAATCTAAGCCAGTTTGGGCTCAACGTCCCGCTTGTAAAATACCAACATGAGATTTGGGGATTAAAGTTGAGCCGAGAATTTGCAGGCTTCAGACATAATACTGGAGGCAGAGCAGACTTGTAAAATCCTTGTTTCCCAGTCATCTGGAGCCCACAGGTTGCGAATAAATCCCCGCCCACAGAATCAGACATTCTGTTATCAGCTCTTGTAATGGAGAATAGGTGTAGGATATTCAAGACAAAGTGTCCAGTCTTTCAGTTTCTCATAAACCATACACTTTAGCAACAGCAGTTGCATAGACCCTTTACTCTAGTTTATTAAAATCAGTAGGAGCAACAGCTTCAGCATCGGTGTCAGCATATCCATCCTCTTCTGGATGAATGCCCCAGAGACCGCCACCATTAGGCCTCCAGCTGGAGCCACATTTGCACTCGGCCAGCCCACTTCCTCCTCCTCCTCCTTCTCTTTCTCCTCTCAGCCAGGTCAGGCAAAGAGGCAACTATTGGCAAAGCCTCCACGTTCCCCATGTGATAAATAACCAGGAGCTGGCTGGATGACACCAAATTTTTCATCATTAATCCGAGTCATTATGATGCTGTTTCCCTCAGCATTGATCCCCCTCCCCCCTCTAGTCCAGTCCTGTCCAGCTGACGCAGCCACTGCATGGTGGATTGGCAATGGAATGAAAATGGGCCAAAAGGACAGGTGTAGAGTGCACAATAGGGTTGTTCCGATCATGTTTTTTTGCTCCCGATCCGATCCCGATCGGTTTAGAGTATCTGCAGATCCCGACATTTCCCGTCCGATTGCTTTTTTTTTTGCTCCCGATTCAATTCCAATCATTCCCGATAATTTTTCCCGGTCACATACATTTTGGCAATGCATTAAGAAAAAAATGAATAAAACTTGGACGAATATATACATTCAACATACAGTACATAAGTACTGTATTTGTTTATTATGACAATAAATCCTCAAGATGGCATTTACATTAACATTCTTTCTGTGAGAGGGATCCACGGATAGAAAGACTTGTGACTTTGTATATTGTGACTAAACATTGCCATCTAGTGTATTTGTTGAGCTTTCAGTAAATGATACTGTAGCCATGCCCAAATGCATGATGGGAAGTGGAACCATGACTGTGCGTAGTGCTACCAATTGATATATCTTCTCTGCGTTGGGAAATAACATAAGGTGTTAAGAAAAAGTTCAATTGCCACCTTGCTTCCCCACATTACTTCCCATGATATTTCTAATCGTAGGGAGAGGAATTGTAAGGCTTTAGCTAATTAAAAAAAGGCTCCAAAGGCTGCCAAAATTCACTCCTCATTTTACGCTGCCTTTTATCTTTCTACATAGGTAAAAACGGCATCATTACAGATTGAGCGCGACACTGCGTGAGTGGGTCGTGCAGCGCATGCATTAATTGCGTTAAATATTTTAACGTGACTTTTTTTTTTTTTTTTTAAATTAATTACCGCCGTTATCGGGATAAATTTGATAACCCTACCTTAAGCCTAAACTAAAGACTCTGGATGAATGTAACATATTATGTCGGTAACGTTAAATACGATTAGAAAACGATTTAATTTAAAAATATATATATTAAAAAAAGGCATGGCCGATATTTTTTTGCCGATTCCGATACTTTGAAAGTGACGTGATCGGACCTGATCAATCGGGATGCCAATCGATCGTGACATCTCTAGTGCACATGCATACTTTCCTTCCATATTTGCTATAAAGCCCAGTTGATAGAAATTTTTAATAAAGTCATAGAAAAGTAGAGGTGGGAATCTTTGGGCACCTAACGATTCGATTACGATTCAGAGGCTCCGATTTGATTATAAAACGATTATTGATGCACACCCCCCCCCCAAAGTAGCCCAAAGTAGTGGAGTAAGAATAGCGTTTTCTCTTCACAAATCTACTCAAGTAAAAGTAAAAAGTATAGCTTGGTAAAACTACTCTTCGAAGTACATTTTCCTCAAAAAGTTACTCAAGTAAATGTGATGAAGTACATGTAACATATTACTACCCACCTCAAGAATGTATTTGGTGCTTATGCTTTGCGGATATCATTGCTGATATATATTTTCAATTTTCAGGTTACTTCAATAAATAAACTTTGAAATTAAACAGACAGTACTCCTCCACAAAATGTTTACTTATTTTGAACTAACATGCCAAAATACAGTTGTTTCACTTTCACTTTTGCCTGGGGTAATCAACAATAATCGCTGCTAACATAAAGCTGTCTGCGCTAGTGAATAAAAAGAGAGACATTTGGAGTCAAGTGACCCTGGAGGTGAGACCAGGAGAGAAGGTCGTGACCCTTTACTGGCCTTGGTGGCCGCCATCATCGGGGGGCCAAGGTTGGGCTGCGTACTCAATCAACCTTAGCGAGATTGTCCTCGACGAGCCAGGATGGGAGTCATGCTGAGCCCTCCAGTTGCCATCTCCTGCTTTCTCTCTTTCTAGAGAAACAAGAGAGAAGCTGTAATTTCACAGCTGACAGATTTTCCCTTTGCTTGATTTGATATCATTTGTAAAAGAGAAGGTAAATCTACTTCAACCCACCACAATGGTGAACTGTAATGTGTTTTGCTGGTCTTATTTGCTGGGGGAAAAACTAGTGACAGACATTTAATACCATCCAAAGTGGGGATTGAAATTAAGATGGTAGTGGAGTACTTTGGCACACGTTGGCTCGCCAGTGTTTGAATGGTGGAAGGAATAAAGCGATTTCAAACACCTGGACATTTGCCACTGATAAATAGTGGAAATTAATAGTTATCCACTTTTTGTTTGCAAATTGATACTCTTAGTCTGTCCCTACTCTTCTATTATTTTTTTAACATTAATTTCAGAGCAAATCAATGAATTCTTATCAGTTTAACTGTCTTAGAACCAGGGGTGAAAGTGTCAACAATTTCTTGCCGGAACTCCCCGACGTGAAGGTCACCACCGAGCCAGAAATTTTATAATTAATTTTTTTTTTTTTTGGGGGGGGGGGGGACTACTGAAATGCAAAGAAAACTGTTTTGGCACAGTTATTTCTATAACACATACAAAAACTGATTTTCATTCAAAATTGTATTTTTTCAATGATTTGCAAAATAAAAGTTAACAAAAACAGCAATAACCCCTAATTTTCATTTTCCCACATTTCTTCACATATTAAATGCCAAATCTCAATTTTAACTACTTAAGAACATAGGATGTATATTAAAATTGAACTTAATGTAAACATTTACTTTTGCTTTTTTTTTTTTTTTTAATAAAGATATAAATGACATACATTCAGAAAAAATAAGTACAAATGACTTATATTATGCAGAGTGAAATAGAATATATTTTGAAGATCGCGCATAGACTTTTTTTTTTTTTTTTAAATCATAAGGAAATGAAGAAGTAGCCTAACATAAATGAACAAATATAAGTCCAAAGTGCACATTGACAGCTAAGATGTAAATATGATAAATAAGCCCCCTCAACTCTTTCCTTGCTCTAAAAGATTTGATCCATTTTCTGTTGCATTGCCCTTTTTTTTGTTGCATCAATTCAACAAACTTTTTTTTTACTGTTCCAGAAAACATGTAAATTTGAACCAATCAGCGATAACAATCTCTGTTGACCACATGTCAGTATGTCAGCCAACTGAACAGATAAATAAGTCCAGGCATTTTGCTTTGCTGCGTGCATTCGCACATTGATGTGACTCATCATCGTCAGACTCAAATAACTGCAGCAGCTGGGGAAACCTCCATGCCGTCCGTAGAATAAAATAAATAATAAATATTGGTGGAAACGGATTACGCTACACAAGCACTTTATAATGCTTGTTGTTAACACTTCTGTATTTAAATCTGATATTAGTAGGTCGATTGTTTTCTTCTTAGAAATGAAATGCATGTGTGGCAGCTTAGCATTTTTTTTTACATGGCGTTTTGACAGTTGCAATCATATTTTTCGAATCAAAGCAGAGTATACCGGAACAGCAATCAGGCCCTGAATCTTATACCGGTGTAGGTTCACTATCCTCTTCCCCTCATTATCCACTCGCTCTCGCTATATGATTGGCCGAAGAGTCGAAATGCTCTCCCGTGAAATGCCTGTTTAAAAATGTTCCCGTTGTTACTTCTTGCGTTCGCTTATAAGTGCCCATTTAAAAAGGAAAAGCGATGGATGGTACTACACACAGAGTGTATTATTAACAAATGTTAAAGTTGTATAATCTTATAGCGAGAATAAGGAACGTCACTGACAAGCGCAGGCCCCCGCGAGTGGATAGTGAGGGGAATACACCATCTACACCGGAACTGCGTTCCTGCCCTGAATCTTATACCGGAACTGCGTTCCTGACCGTTCTGGCCCACTTTCACCCCTGCTTAGAACTGTCTTAAATAGGCCATTGTGAACATTTGACAGAAACTATGTCGCAGTTTCATCTCAATGTGGTCTCGTCAGACAAAAACTGGAATTCGTCTCATTATGTTGTAGTCTCCTGAGCAGAGGTTGCGCTAGACTTTTTCGTTGTCTGTCATTTTGACTGACAGTGTCATAAAAATCCGGTCATAATCTATTTTTACCCGTCACTTACATTTTTAAAATGATAATAAGGACACATTCAATAGTATTTAGTTTTCATTCATTTTTAATTAATATTCTGTCCGAACAAGCTTAACAAGAGGCAAACAGACAGCGGAGTGCACCAATCAGCGATGGGCAGACGTGCCGTTAGCAAAGCGACGAGGGCAGGACGAGGGACTTGCGCGCGGAAGTAAACATACGAGGAGAACGGAGTTTATTCAACATGGCTAGTGCGAGACGGACAGTTGTCAATGACTCGTGTCGATGTGTTTTAGCTCATTTAAAACTGAATTTACCGCGGATTGGAACATATTCTCGGCTCTCCCGTTCGCCATCCGTGTTGTTGTAGAGACGACTTTCGGCGCGCAAGTGTGACGTTGCTCGTGAAGAACACGTCACGCAAATAAACAAATCTGATTTGTTGATTGATTTTGTACCTACTCGAGAGCCTGGGTCCCAGACTTTTCTCTCAGTGTTTGAAAAATACAGGGAGAACAGTCTGGCCGTGCCAGGCAAACACTCAGTTGCCTTGACATTTTTCCGAGTGAGGCCAACGACGTCATGCATCAAGAGAGACAATAGCTAATTAATATGCTCACTCGCCACCTTGTGGTCTGGGGTGTGAATTGCAACCTGTCAAAATGACAGATGGACTTCAGTTTTTTCCGTCACCGTTTTAAAAAACCGGTCAACGACGGAAAATATTCGGTTAACGCGACCCTTGCTCCTGAGCCACATTTAACGCTCGTCATCGTCACGTTATAGTCATTGTTGACGAAAACAACAATGCTCCTTACTGAAATACAGCTCTCTGCATGCATGCTAACTAGGGGTGTGCCATCTTAGGCACCCCGCGATTCGATTCGATTACAATTCAGGGTGCTACGATCCGATTATTATACGATGATCGCGGTATTGACGATGATCGGGATCATCGCGATTATCGATGCATCGTACATTACTACTTAATACAGTAGCCAAACAAATTTATGTCCATTATTTATTAAAAAAAAAAAAAAATCCTAATAATTCAACAGGAATGATGGAAACATGCCCATACAACAAAAAACTGCTTTTTTATTTTTTATTTTTTACAAAAAAGTGCAAGGACATTAACCATTTTAAAGGGAGTAGGCCTAGTTATTACTCTCAATAATACAATAAAATTTAAACAGGTGGAATGAATTCCACATTTTCTGGAAACAAAGTGTCTTTAGAAATAAGACTTCTTTTAACCAATATACTTTGTTTTCATAGAATTCTGTACTATTTTGCATGTTTGTAGTATTACCGCTGTACTTAATTGTGGTTTTACACATTCTGCATATGAAATACACGTTAGCGAATTAGCTAATTAGCTTAGCGCTCAGCGCTTACTATTAATGTCTCAAAAACAACAACAATAAAGGCTAAACAGTACAAGAGGGTTCGTGTACTCACCTCTTATAGATGCACACGGGTTTTAGCAACACAGTCAGGACGTTCTTCAATTGAAATACCTTAAAACTACTGCTGGACATCTAAATGACAAGGAAAGAGAAACTATCTCTCCTCCCCTCTTGCTCTAAAAAAAAATAACTTGGGTACAAAAGCTGTTCCCGCCAGTCTAATACACAAATGTATTTTCCAGTCTTTTCAAAAGGAGTAAATCTCTGTCAGTAACCAGCAGCATCAATCATAACGTGCGCGCACCCGTTAACGGTGCCCGGCGGCAGACGTGTTTTGAATTTCGTTCTGCTACGAGCGGCTGCCTTAAAGTTATGAGGGAAAAACATCGTTTTTGAACCTTTATGAATCATAATCGAATCGTCACGTGTCGAATCGCGATGCATGTAATAATCAATTTTTTGGAACTTTTCTAATGCTAGCATAGAAAGCCATTGAAGCGGAAGAGTCAAGTGAAGATCTTATTTTTGGATAATTGTAAAATAGTGACGTTTGGTGTCATTGAAGAACTTTGTTGTCGGTGTCTCACAATATGTCAAAGTCACCTCGTGCGTTGCGAACGTCGCCCACATGCTGCCCACCGACACACCCGCTCCACTGGCTGTTCAGAGTAAAGAGCATTCAAGTTAGACTAATACGCTGTTTCTTAGTATGCAGTGCATAATTATAAGAAAAAGGATTTTTCAGAAACGCAAAGACAAGGACCAGCTAGAATGGCTTAAAAATAATCACTTTCTGGGCACTTTCTATGTAAATTGCTGTGCAAACCTGGTAAAATTGCTGCCAAGGTTATCAAAAATAATGTAAAAAAACTAGGGCTGTCAAAATTATCGCGTTAACGGGCGTTAATTAATTTTTTAAATTAATCCCGTTAAAAAATTTGACGCAATTAACGCACTTGGCCCAGCTCAGACAGATTTAAATGACAGAGGAGTGAAAGGCCCACTTGTTAATTGTTTTGCGGAGTTTTGCTGCCCTCTGCTGGCGCTTGGGTGCGACTGATTTTATAGTGCAAGTAATTATTGCCATCAAAAATGGCGGGCTACAAGTTTATTTTTTGATTGAAAATTTTACAAATGTTATTAAAACGAAAACATTAAGAGGGGTTTTAATATAAAATTCCTATAACTTGTACTAACATTTTTCATAAAGAACTACAAGTCTTTCTATCCATGGATCACTTTAACAGAATGTTAATAATGTTAATGCCATCTTGTTGAGTTATTGTTATAATAAACAAATACAGTCCTTAAGTACCGCATGCTGAACATGTATATATATCCATCTTGCGTCTTTCCATTCCAACAATAATTTACAGAAAAATATGGCATATTATATAGATGGTTTGAATTGCGATTAATTACGATTAATTAATTTTTAAGCTGTAATTAACTCGATTAAAAATTTAAAACGTTTGACAGCCCTAAAAAAAAAAAAACAACAAAAACAAAAAAAATTGTGCCACTTTAAAGGGAACCTCAAACTTAAAGACTTGTAGGCTCTAATAATCCACAATTGTTCTTTTACTAAAATATATAAATAATAATATAAAACACATAAAATATAGCCATTGATTTAAAAACCTATAATACGACCTACGGAGGGCATCGTGTTTTACGCGCGCAATGGACGCTCGGGATGATGACGTAGTTGACCTGGACTTAGCTGTGCCAACAGGCAAGCGAAGCTAGTATGACGACTGGCATGATTTTGTAACATTCAGTTGCTCGTTGATTGTTTTGTTACAGACCTGTGGGATGAGTTCCCGACATTGTACCTGCATCCGATTCCAGCTCATCAGCAGTGTATTTAAGCCGATCTTGGGCAGTTTGCTGGGATATTGACTTGCTGCCATTTGACAGTTTGTATTCTTGATCCCTTCGTTGCTTGCCATGGTTTTTTCGCGGCGAGTGGCCCAACACATGCACACATTGGTTAAAAGTGGTATTTACTTTTTATGTTTTTATTGAGTCTTTTATTACCTTTTTATTGCCTCAAAATACTTATTGCATGAGTTTCCCTCTCATACTTTTAAGCAATGTGTTTTCTTGTGGTAGCTTTAAAGCAGATTGTTGATCTGTTTACCTCATTAGTCACAGAGCATACTTTAACCACCCTTATTTGATATTAGTACATTTAAGTATTTTCTTAAGGCATCTTAAGTATGTTGCCTGTATGCATCTAAACACAACATGCTGAAAGCGCACAGTAGCACTTTGGGGTGCAAAATTCGTCTCTTTTAGGACGTTTCGCCAGTGTAGCACATTTTGGCAGAACACCGGTTTTGACCTACTTTCGTCTTGTCTCATCCCGTCTTTCCTCTTCATTTGGCTTTTGCTGCTCGTTTTGTGAAATATCGACAGTGCTGTCCTGCTCATTAATGTTCCTTTCTGGTTCAAATTGAAAGGGCTGAACAGATTACATGTTTATGTCACTAGTCATACTATGGAAGCCTGGCAGCGTAGTCCATTGACGTCACGGCCATGCGACATCAACAACAATAGCAACCTACTAAACTAATTTTACTAATTGTAAAACTAAAACATCAAGAGGGGTTTTAATATCAAATTATTTTAACTCGTTCTATCTTTTAAGAACTACAAGTCTCTCTATCTGTGGTTCCCTTTAAACCTCAGCACTTCCTGGGAGGTGTGTGGCACTGTTTTACCTCAATATTGAAAATCTGAAGTGTCTGGACTTTTAAGACCGTGGAAAGATTATTTTACTACTTTTGTACTGTATTTAAATGTCATTTATGGTATTAGTTCTTGCAGAGCTGAGTATATTTTTGGTGCAACTTGATGTAAAAAGTTAGAGAACCTCTACACCGTTGTTATGCCAGTGTACTGCTGTTTGTGAGATCGCGTGCGCGTCTGTGTGTGTACGGTAGGTGAGGGTCAGTTGGACGAGGTAATTACCTGGATCAGTGAGCATGAAGGTGGGGGCCGTGGCATCAGCAGCTGGAGGCTAAAGCTGCCTGATCCTACACACACACACACGCATGCATGCACCTGTAGCCAGATGCCTTCTGTATTCGGTAAACCCAACAGTGAACTCAAACGACAAGCCGGCGTTAAGATTGCATGAGAATGTGTCCTCCGTCTCCCGCGGTGCCGACAAGCTCCTCTCACTAGTTTAGACAACCGTAGGATAGAGATGTAGACGGCGGTCCGACTGTGCCAGTTATTACTCCACACTTTCACTAATGAAGTTAAAAATTTAATTATCAGCTCATTTGCAGTGTTGTCTCCGGAGAGGTTAGGTTCTCCCCCACCCATAGTGTCGACTCCCATTAAATGCACCGCTTTGACTCCTTTATTCATTTGGTGCAGGTAAGGAGGAATAAAATGATGAAACGTCACGTTCTAAGAAGAAATAGCTGTACAATTTAGCATCATGGCTCCTAATGTTTTTGTTGTTGTTGTTGTATTTTATTAAATGTCAACCAATGCTATTTCTCTAAATTGTCAGGGTGACTTGCATGATGGGGGACCGTAAAACGAAGGTGTTAACATCCCCTGGGTCAAATTGACCTATTTCCTAATTTAGAAGACAATTATTTTCATTCATGAATTTTATATACGGCGGAAAACACAGACAAGACTGAAAAAGCAGTTTCTGCTCTTGCACTCCTCTTTAAAAGAAACTGCTGTATTTTAAGCCAAAACAACTGTTGTGTTTGATAGAACAATATGTCTATATGCTGCCATAGCAATTTCATGGCGCACTAAGCCTCCGAACTATTTTTAATTTGTCCGTTTTACCCTGAAAACCCCTTTAACGGTCGTCGTTGTTTCAACCTAGCCATAAAAAGAAGGTAAGTAATCATATTTATTCTTCAAAATGTCTGTCATTTTTAGCTTAGAATCATAAATTGATGTCTAAATTTTAGTTTAAAAAAAAAAAAAAAAAAAAAAAAAACTTTAAAAAATCATTCACTCCCATATTTTAAACAAATTACATCACAATGAAAAATTTGGCGTCTGTAAAGTTACGGATATCTACCTCATAGCTATCACTTAATTGTATTTTTTTTTGTTTTTTTTGTTAGTGTCACATTTTCTCCAGTATGTTAGATGATAAATAATTGATCAAAAAAAAAGACGTTTAAAAGGGTAACTATATGAAAAAGAAAATCTCAACCACTTCTTGCTGTCTGCGATTTCTGCATCGCGACCCTTGTTAAACCACCGTGTTTCACCCATAAAATCCCCAAAAAATCCAGCTGTGGCCATTCCCAGCTGTGTCTTGACACTCTGTGAAACATGCTACATTGAGTTTTTGTATCGAAACAAGTACGCGATAATATCTTGTTAAAATTGTGGCGTCTTTAATTCTGCTCTCGCGTGCTCTCGCCTCCAATTCGGGTTTTGCTGTTTAGAAATAAAAAAATCTTTTCAAAAATGCCTTCCTGTTCAAAATTTTTGTTCTCCCAGAAAATTGAGATTTTATTTTTTAATTTTTCCAATGACATATCACACATGCATTTTGGACAATTTTGAAAGTTGGCAAAAATTGAAGGTCTCAGAGCGGAACTTCAAGTCACCCAAGTGTTTTCCGCCATACCATAATTTTTGCACTATAAAACACACCTGACTATTAAGCCGCAACCCACCAAATTTGGCACAAAAACGGCATTTGTTCATAGATAAGCCACAGTGCACTATAAGCCCCAGCTGTCCTCACCGTATTATGGGATATTTACACCAAAATATATTAACCGGCAACACTTTATTTGACGGCGGCATCATACGAATGTCATAAGACCAAATGAACCACCATTTGCCAATTGGTTCAAAGCTTCATTTGGCCATCACTGCTCCCTTAGGGAGAGAGTCAACCTCTGCTGCCACCTGCTGTCAACACTGTTGTTGTCCAACATGCCTCCTAGCATGCATTGCAGTGCTACAGATGTAAATTCAATCAAAATTCATGTTCTTTGCTAATTATTTCTTCAGTTACTGTTCCAGTTGTTTCATTAATTGCTAGTTTTGGTATTTGGTAACTCTTTATTTGATAGTGGCACCATAAGGTAGTCATTAGAAAATCATAATTATGACATGACACTGTAATGAGCATTTATGAATGCTTATAACAGATGTCATTTAATGTTATCCGGCAATTTCTCACTTTTGAATGAATGTAAAAGATGCAAGCTGGAAAATGGAGTTAGTAACATAATTTGCCGGATGACACTTAATGACATAAGCATTCAGTAATGCCCATGATAGTGTCATGTCATAATTGTGATGGCCATATGACAGTGTTATTACACCGCTGTCAAAAATGTTTACCTATTACCCCAAATAAATCAACAAATAAGCCGCACTGAACTATAAAATGCAAAATGAAGGAAAAAAGTAGCGGCTTATAGTCCGAAAATTACGGTACTGCTTATCCTTATCTGGGTCATCCAAGTCAATTGCGATATTTACGTGCACATTTTTGTCATTACAGTTGCGGATCCTTGGTTAATGGTTTATATGTGACGTAATCTATTCTAACAATCAACTTTGACCCGACATTTATGTAAACTTAAAATAATCTCGGGTGATTTAACACTTAGCCAAAACACAATGAATTACTTTAATATAATTAAATAAAAAACTTTATAAGGGGCATGTCAGCCAAAAACTGACAACAGTCCACTTTGATTCAATTCCATTGTGCCAAAGAAACAAACATACAAACTAGAGGTTGGGAGGAAGATTCAAACGGTACACATAAACGTATTCACACAAACACAAGCTCTTTGATTTACTGCTAACTGCTAAGTGTGTTCGACGTGCCGCTTCTCATTTATCCACGCCGAGAACCTCTGGGTGTAGTGATATTTAGCGGCGGCGGGGATGACACCTTCCCCTTGCGTCATCCAGGGGGAACCATTTAAACATCGTGTTTTGATTGGCCATCTCAAGCAGGGTGAGGGGGATTGATTTTCATTCAGGCTCTCTTATTGAAAGGTATAAACATCTCTGGCATACATTTGCCAACCTGCTACCAGTTCCTCTTCCACCTCATGCAGCCCATCTGTACACTCACTTCATGTCAAAATACACTTCCTTTATTTATTTAGGGTGTTCATGCAAGCATCCATAATAGGTGAAATTCAGTGAATTTCAGCGTGCAATGATTTAGTGCAGTAAATGGGATGCTTCTGTAAATATTGATCAGTCTGAATCATTTATTGTGACCTATTCTGCCTTGGGGTACTTTAATTAAATGGTTAAATTTGCTTTGAACAGATCTCATTTGATTTTTTTATTTGAATTACAATATTATATTATTTCTGTTATCCAATTATATTAAATTTAAGTTGCTTTTAGTTATCTGATTAAATATGTTTAATTAGGGATTCATTTCAATATATGTTTAATGATATTTAATTTCCTTGGAACATCATTTAAACTCTTTCTAAGACCTATAGATACATTTTGATGGATGTGTTTGATTACTTTTTTAAATGTAATTTAATTTTGTGATTTAAAAAAAAAAAGATTTAGTTTTATATTTTTCATATTTTTATTCATATTTTGTGGTTGTATTTAGTACATTTGATTGTATTTACCCTGGGCTGCATGTCTTTTTGGGTCTTTTTGTCAACACTGTTGTTGTCCAACTTGCCTCCTAGCATGCATTGCAGCGCTACAGATGTAAATAACAATCAAAATTCATGTTCTGTGCTAATTATTTCTTCAGTTACTGTTCCAGTTGTTTCATTAATTGCCAGTTATAGGATTTTGGTAGCACTTTATTTGACAGTGGTGCTATAACACTGTCATCAGACAGTCATAATTATGACATGAGACTGTCATGAGCATTAATGAATGCTTATAACAGATATTTTTTTGTGTCATCTGGCAAATTATGTCACTAACTCCAGTTATGTCCAGCTTGTTTACATCCATTCAAAAGTGAGATAATTTGCCGGATGACACAAAATAATATGTTATAAGCATTCATTAATGCTCATGACAGTCTCATGTCATAATTATGACTGTTTGATGACAGTGTTATACCACTGACACTTAAGGACGTCTGTTTTAATTATCATGTATATATATATTTTTTTAAATAACCGACTGGAGACAAAGCGGTGGATGAGCCTCCGGAACCGTAAAGACGAATCACGTAAATCTAGTACGTCGTATCCGGGGACTACCTGTATAAGTTTAGGTTTCATATAGATATCCCATAATATAACGTGAAGAGATGCTATTTATAATCCAGTGTGCCTTATATATGAAGCAATAAAGCTTTCTTGTGAAATTTGGTGAATGCTGTTTAGGTGTGGGTTTAGTCAGAAAATTTACAGTATACATATTCTTTCCCTCTATTTAATATTGCCATTTGAAATATAAATACACATTAACTCATTTGCTCCCAAAAACATAGAAATATGTTCTATTTTTAATTGTTTCAGTGTCCCAAAAACATTTATACGTCTTTTTCGTTCTTTTTTTTTTTCGCTCCAAAGCACAGCACTCAAAATTCATTTTAGAGCAATAAAACTGGCCACTGGAGGGCAGTAGTGCATTTGGTAAGAACTCATATCGGAGCATGAAAGGAAATGAATGAAGAGAAATAGTCAGGAAATGTAAGTTGGAAGAAGTTAGAAGCGTGAGGAAAATGTGGAGAACGATGTAAAACACAAGGCACATGCCCACCACAAGTTCCCTAGGTGAATTCTGTTATGAGGTAGTGGTCACTACAAAAGAAAGATAAAAAAAAAGAACAATCTTGATGAGACAGGCGGTGATGAGGGAAAAAGTGTCATCTCTCAGTTCGATAGTTTAGTTATGTGTAAATAAATTGATACTTTGCTATCAAAAGCTCTGTCTTATTGTTTGTTATTTTGTAAAAGGAAAACATTATTCAGATGTTTGGGATTTCAAAAAAGCAACAAATAGCTGTGTTAAAGTCAAACTTATGTTTTAAATGTATGCTTTTACAAAAAGCTCAATTTCTGTTTTTCATCAGAAATTGGAAACTTTTTCAAACAAAGCTATTTTCTAATGCTGATTTCTAAAGAATGGAAAAGGATATGAACTTTTTTTTTGTTTTTGTTCCTGCTGAAAGAAGAGAGTCTAATCTTTGTTTTGGCGGTTCCCTGTTTATATAGTAATAGAACAGAATTTTCTGTGGGCCTTGCAAAATCAGTCAAAATCCAGTAAAACGGCTGGGAGCGAATGGGGTTGCTCCGGTGAAAATGGCTGGGAGTGAATGAGTTAAGCAAATACAGGGCTGCGGGTTGTTAAAAAGTCTTAAAATGTCTTAAATTTAAAACCCAAATAATCAAGGTCTTGAATTGTCTTTAATTTAATGGAAAATTGCAGTAGCTATTAAATTTCCAGAATATGCTCCAGGTTAAATACTGTAATATGTTGCAAAACTTCTAATGGTGTGTATTTATTTTAGTAATGGGTGTTCACTAAATACAAGAGTTTGGGATTAATAAATTTTGTCCGCAACTTCAGTGTACGTCAGCGAATAGAGTTGTCGCCACGATGCCATTTCCTGGTTATTTGCGGTTGTAGAGGTGAGTGGGAATATGCAGAGATGGGGAAGTATAAATTTAATCAAAAATGGTTGGAAGATGGTTTCTATAATAGGTGGTTGGCATCTAGTGAAAATAACAGCAGTGCCCGATGCAAAGTCTGCAAAAAGACTTCGTTACTTTCGTTAGGGACAATGGGGGTCCAAGCTGTCGAGTCGCACATGAGAGGAGAAAAACACCAGCAGTCTGTGGCAGCAGCGCTGTGTTTACAGTGAAATATATATATATATTTTTTTCTTCATCAAAAATCATCAGAACACTTTTTGGTCTTAAATTATATTTTTAAGGTCTAAAAAATGTCTTAAATAACATTAAATTGGACTTGTAAAATGTTGCAAGTACCCTGAAATATGCATAAAAGGGCATTGGGGAAATACATTATTTCCTGAGGAATTTAAAAAAAAAAAGTTCGATGCAGTACTTCCTGTTCTTGCATGCTGTCGTATGTTCAAGCATTAATAATAATGAGCCAAAGTGAAGCAATTCCACTAATTTTGTGTGACACAATTCCCTGTCGGTGACATAGTGAAAGATTTATTGCGATAAAATGTGAAACTTGTGTCAATATTGATCATTCTGAATAATTTACCCTGACCTATTTTGCTTGAGGAGTTTGGTTTCAGGCACTTGATGAAGGTGGGGGGTGGACAATATACTTCTTTATTCACTGTCTCACAATGTGTTAAGAGATGTTGCATATCATCTGTGTAAAACAACAGCAACACAAGCACTGTATTTCCCAATTCGGTGCCAGCGTAGGATGTGATTGTCTGTTTATGAGTCAAGGGAGCAAGCTTGAGAAGGTTTAATATCATAATAGCTTTGTCAACTGCTCCACACTAGAAGGTTTATTTACCCAAAGCTGCACTTAATCCATTTCTTATCCCAGGCAAGTTTTCTTCCCTTTAGTAAGAATTGCTAAACCATTTTTGACAGTTTGTACATTAGGAGGTTGTCTAATAAATATGAACCTAATGATTTCATCTCAATTTTCCGACTTAATGCAATTGAAAATACAGGTAGTCCCCTGGTTACGAACAAGTTCCGTTCCCACGCTGGCTACGTCACCCGAATTTCCACTTCAGTCGGAATTAACACTTTAAGTATTCCTAAATACCCAACTATCCAGAAACATGTATTATACATCAATATTAATAAAATGAAGGAAAAAATGTAATAGATATTACTTCCCTTTGGTAACACCGATCATACCATAATTCTTCATACAATTGACATTTATTAATTTGTCACCGTCAAACTATGAACACACCATTAGAAAATAAAACACAATAATAACAAAGAAAAGTACAATAATGCTATAAAGTATATCAATAGAGACATACAGTATTTGCTAACAAAAACAAAGCTCAATGGCTGCACAATAATACCGATGGAAATAAGGTCCAAATCGTGGGCAATTCAACAAGGAAAATGACAGCTATTAGTGGCACCAGTCCAGCGGTGAAAACGAACACCGCTCAATAAGCTAGCGAGCTAATAGCGAGCGACTATCCCCGAGCCCATGCCGTTTACCGTTTCTCTGCCTTCATGAAATGTTACCTGACATTCACCCCCGCTTCCCAACGTGAAAAGAACGCTCGAAACTAACAGGAAACAGCGCTGGAGTGTCTTCAAACAAGTCCGACTGTAACAAAAGAAAGCAGACCACATATTGCGGAAAACACAGACAAGGCTGAAAAAGCACTTTCTGCTCTTGCAAAACCTCTTTAGGCAAGGCAAGGCAAGGCAATTTTATTTATATAGCACAATTCAACACAAGGCAATTCAGGGATTCCCCTATATTCAACAGATTGTGGCGCACCGCCACACTAAAATGAAAGCCGCCACGCCTGGCAAATGAGATGTATTTTATATATTTATTTAAATAAAAAAATTTTTTTAAGGCCGCTTCAAACTAGCGGCAGCCGAGTGGGAGGAGTTCAGCGGACACCTATTCATTGTGTATTGTAGCCTAATGTTCGTAATTATGCAGGCCCCCCCTTAAGAGACGCAAGGGGAACGAGTAGGAAGAATGGGAGAACGAGCGAGATAGCGAGAGATAGCGGTCGCATGTCGTAGCAGCCCGCTGTTATTTTGTTATTGTTTTTCTTTATTATTGTTACCACAATAAAGTGGGTAAGCAAATACAGACTTCTCTCCTTCTTGCCCATATCCGGGGCATTACAATAATTTGGATCGGACTTTTCGGCGAAAGTGAGCGGTGGACTGCCGTCTTGGACGGAAAGCAAACTTTGACTAACTTGCGCTGAGAGACTGCGGAGAGGCGGGGCCCAAAATAAAGCCTTGCTCTATTTTCAGAGCGTTGGTCACAGTAAACGATTTATCAGTTCAAGCAGAGTAAAATGATACATATTCACGGTACAAGAACGTCGTTTCTGGTTCCATCGATTGGTAAGAAAAGGCTGTTTGTACGAGTGACGTGTGGGCGCTCCCGTCAGGGAGGACATTTCACGTGGAGTGGCTATTTTTCGGCACAACACCGGCGCGCCAACTTCAGACAATTACGGCTGACGAAACTTTGATAAATGCGCGCCCCCACCCAAATTTCGCGAGCTCTGGGACACTCGAAAAATGACTCTCATACCTCTCCTTGCTAAGTTAATGGTACCTCGACGTGCCTTTGTGTGGAAATTTAGTTTACGAACAACGGGGAAAAAAACTATTCACCTTCTCACCGAATCAAGTAAAACTCTTTACACGGCTATTAGAATTCCCCCAGTGCTCTAAATGGGTCAGTTGACAGAAGGACTGTTATTGTTGTGGTAATGTAGTACTTATGAGGGTCAAATAAAAGGAAAAAGGAGGACTACGACGGTGGTCTGCAACCCGCGGCTCTCGGGCCGCATGCGGCTCTTTAGCGATGCTTCGGAGCTTTTTTTTTTTTTTTTTTAAATGGAAAAAGATGGGGGAGGGAAATATATTTTTTTGTTTTAATAGGATTTCTAGGAGGACAAACATGACACAAACATTCTTTCAATTCATTAATATTGTAATGAAGTTAAACTTGTGGTGGCATAGTACAACAGAGTAGTCACGTGGTGCGTCATTCTCTATAGGATCCACTGCAGGGAAAATAAACATTTAATCATGAAGGCTAATTACGTATTTCTAGCCAACTTAGTCATTTCTATAGTAGGCTAATATAGCTAGTATCGATAATTATAAGGCTTGTACAAGGCTTTTAATTTTTTGTGGCTCCAGACATACTGTATCAGTTTTTTTTTTTGTTTTTTTTGGGGTCAAATATGGCTCTTTCATCAGTTTGGGTTGCCAACCCTGAGTCACTACGAGATGTAAGTCGTACTATTGCCACGAGAAAAAAAGTCGCATTAGTACATCGGGTAACGTAGCTGTAATCAGCTACGCATTTTACATACATGTACTGTAGCTGAGAGGTACAACATTAGCCTGGCTAATGAAATATTTCAAATATATCTTTGTTATGGTTCTTCTTGGGGGAAAAAATGAAGAAAAAAAAATTCGCTGTGGCACGACATGGTGAGGCTGTCCGACTCCGATGCAGCCCACCACCACAGCTTCAAAAAATCCTAGGGGAAACACTGCAATTCAAAGTGCTTTACATCACATGAAGATCATAAAAATCACATTTCAATCAATACAACGTAAAAACCAAGACAAAAGATCGCATTTAATCGCAAATAGAATAAAAATAAATAAATAAAAATAAAACAAAAATAAAATAAAAACTACTACTAATAATAATAATTGAAATCAGCAATGGAGATAAGCATAAGAGGAATAGAAAGCAGGTAGATTGAAATATATAGCCAGTTATGGATATGCAGTGCTAAACAAAAGCGTTTTTAGCCCTGATTTAAAAGAGCTAACAGTTGGAGCATACTTCAGACGTTCAGGTAACTTGTTCCAGAGGTGAGGAGCATAATAACTAAATGCTGCCTCACCCTGCTTGGTTCTTGTTCTTGGAATATGCAGAAGACCCGTTCCAGACGACCTTAGGGGTCTAGATGTCTCATAGGAATCTAACAAATCAAGCATGTATTTTGGTCCAAGGCCATTAAGTGTTTTGTAGACGAGCAGTAGTATTTTATAGTCTATCCTTTGACTTACTGGAAGCCAGTGTAGCGATTTCAAAACCGGTGTAATGTGGTCCAGCTTCCTTGTATTTGTGAGGACTCTGGTTGCAGCATTCTGTACTAGCTGCAGCTTCCTGACTGATTTTTTATCAAGACCCGTAAATATGTGTGCGTGTGTGTGTAATATGTGCTGAAAACGAATCCATGCATACGTTTTTCCATGTCTTGTTGAGTCAGAAGCCCCTTAATTCTGGTTATATTTTTTAGGTGGTAATAAGCGGATTTAGTGACAGACTTTAGATGGCTATCAAATTTTAGGTCTGAGTCAATAATTACGCCAAGGTTTCTGACTTGATTTGTTGCTGTAAGTGACATTGTGCTAAGTTGCCTGCTTATCTTTGACCTTTCCTTTCCTCTTTAAAAGAAACGGCTGTATTTTAAGCCAAAAGAACTGTTGTGGTTGATAGAACAATGCTGCCATAGCAGATTCATGGTGCATGAAGCCGCCGAACTATTTGACTGAAAACTGAAAACCCCCGTTTACAGATGTCGCGCACCCGCTTTTGTTTCAACCCAGCCATAAAACAAAGGTAATTAATTATATAATTCAAAATGTCTGTCGTTTTTAGCTTAGAATCTTTCATTGATATATCATATTTCGTTTATAAAAAAAGACTTTAAAAAAATTATTAACTCGCATACTTTAAACTTTTGAAAAATTATGTTACAATGAAAAAAATTGCGTCTGTAAAAAAGTCACGGATATCTACCTCATAATTATCGCTTAATTGTAATTTTTTTGTTAGCGTCGCATTTTCTCCGATATGTTAGATGATAAATAATCGATCCAAACAAAGAAAAATTGTATTAAAAAAAAAAAAAAAAAAACGTTTAAAAGGGTAAATATATGAAAAAGGAAATCTCGACCACTCCTTGATGTCTGTGATTTTTGCATCGCGACCCCTGTTATATTATCATGTTTCACCCATAAAATCCCAAACGAATCCAGATGTGGCCATTCACAGCTGTGTCTTGACACTTAGTGATACATGCTACATAGTTTTTGGATCAAAACAAGGTAAATACGCGATAATATCTCGTTAAAATCATGGCGTCTGTAATTCTGCTCTGGCGTGCTCTCGCCACCAGATATTGCTGTTTAAAAAACATTAAAAAAAAGTGCCCCCCTGTCCAAAATTGTTCTTCCCCTAGAAAATTGAGATTTTAAGCTTTCCAATGTATCACGCATGTATATCGAACAATTTTGAAAGTTGGCCAAATTGGGGGTCTCAGAGCGGAATATACGCTGTATACGCTGTAGAATAATGAAATACCAGATATGCATAGCGATGAATGTAGAGATCACCATTTAGATTTAATAAATGACAACATTAAATAATATACTGTACTTACCATCAGTGCTGAGAGGTGGCCGATGAAACAATGTTACGTGACTTAAAAACAAAAACGAACAAACGAACAAAAGAAAAAGACAAGACACGCGTTGCAAAGTCGAAATCACAGAAGTTGTAACCCGGGGACTACGTTCTATTTTTTTTTTTTTTTTTTTTTTTTTTTTTTTTTTTTTTTAAATTTTAGTTCTCTTTAGTCTCCTTCTTATTTGTTGCGGATTTTAACCCTCCGTAACTCGTAGCCCGTAGCTCCGGGTTCTTCATTCTACCAGCTAGCTTCTTTTGCAAGTTCCAAGGTCAACACTTAAATAGTGTGGTGATCGATCTTTTGCGTTTGCTGCCCTCAGGTTGTAGAATAGCCTGCCTTCTGAAATCCGCACCATTGCAGATCTTGGTTTGTTTAAATCGCGGTTAAAGACCCACTTTTTTAGACCCGTCTTTCCTCCAGACTAGGGTAGCCTGGTTTTATTTCTTTCGTTTCTCTTTTTTTGTCTTATTTTATTTGCTGTTTTGTCTTTTATCGCGATGTGTTGTTTTTGCTTTCGTGTTTTTTTTTTTTTTTTCTCTATGTCATTGTATAATACCGTATTGGCCCAAATATAAGATGGCGCTGATTATAAGAAGACCCTCTCTTTCAAGACTCATGTTTGAAAAAATACTTTTTGAACACCAAATTAATTATATTAAAGAAAACAATTACAGTACATCAGAAACAAATGATTATAACAATATATTTGAGAGAAAAAGCATGTCATTTTGCTTCATTCAAATCTTAATATCTGAACATTCAAATATGTAAACTAAAGTGCAATCACATTCTTAAATGAATGGCATCTGTTTTTTTTTTTTTCAAATGTAAATAAACCAATCTATTGTGATAAAACAACAAAATTGCAATAACTGCATTAACCATCAAAGTGAAGTCTACCTGTAACTGTAGTCTTGAAACACATCTGAATAAGGAAAAACATTGCGATACAATAATGCAAACTGGTTAAACTTGAGAGTAGCTGAGATCTGTCATGACAGAACATCGCTTCAATGATATCTGGCGCCATCTAGCATCGTGAATGGGTATAAAGTTTAGACCTCGAATATAAGACGACCCCCTCTTTTTCAGTGTTATTTCAATGCAAAAAACACTGTCTTATATACGGGCCAATACGGTACTTTCCCATCTTTTATTTTTAATGAACTATAATTATCGTTGTTGCAAAGCACTTTGAGGATCTTTCGGGTTTTTGTAACAGGCTATAGAAATTTGTTTGGTTTTAAGTTGGTGACATCAATAGACACGTTTACATGCTGACTTTTATTCATACCGATTCAAATCATTCCGAATGGAAATTTCACATCAGCTGTTTACATGTCACTTCATCTATTCCGATCCAGCGTTTACATGTGACTGCCTTTATTCCGAAAGGACGTTTGACAACTGCCGTCTGACATGCGCAGATTAATCAAAACAAAGCGTCACGTTGCAAAACATGGAGATCGATCGTCAGATCAGCTGCTGTTTTAACTTTTCGAGTGGAAACAAAACTTCAGAATGATACGCCGTTCATTTAAAAAGTTGTGTGGGTGCGCTGTGCGTGTGCTTGGAAGCCATGTTGCAAGTGACGTTACTTACGTCACCAAGTGACGTCACCACGTCAGTACGGAGCATGTGCAGAAAGAACGCAACCAGACACCATTCCGCTTCCCTGTTTACATGATATAATTTTACTTCTAATCGGTTTGGGAAAAGGAATATTCCACCCCTGTGAAACGGAATGAAATTCCATTTGGTTTGGGCCTGTTCATTCCGAATGAGGTGTTTATATGGAACACATTTATTCGGTTTGAACATCTAAACCGATTGCAATTGGAATATTTGGCTCCATGTAAACGTGGCTACTGACTCGAGAGTAGACTTTGTTTCATTTAATGATTCAGTTTAACCTAATTAATCAATTCACAATATTATTTAATTTTCTCTAAATGTAGAAATTGATACTATAAGTAATCTACAAGACATTTTAGACATTTTTGCACTGGATGCATGAACAGTTTGTGCCTGCATGCACATGCTGCATTCTGTTTGTATGGAAATCTAGGAACGCTTGAGTGTCTTGTGTTCGACTGAGGGCTAGCTAACATGAAATATACATGATGGAGTCCTCTCACGACAGTGTGCTGACACAATTTAAAGAGAGGGCTACATAACCTTTGCTAGCATTTTTTTTTTAATCCACAATAAAACATCAGCATATTTTTCCTTATTCCATCAATGAATCACACTTCCCTCGCTTTTCCGTTCACCTGAATATTCCATTATCGACTGTGGCCTGCAGCTCTGTCAAAAGCGGAGTAAGTATGCGGGTCAGGGGCTATACACTCGCACCAACCAACCCCTCCCCAATCTAACCTCCGAGCTATTAACTCAAACCCCATCCTGGAATCGTGCTACCTTATCAGCCAAGAATCAGCGCAATCAATTACAAGGCACTGTGAATATTTATGCATCTTTGAAGTGAAAACATCAACATGCCCCTGAGCAAAAAGAGGTGATTTAATAAAGTGGATAATGCCCCCTTACTGCTATCAACATCACAACTGAATAGCCGCAAATAGTCGAAAACCGTGCAGTGGTGCTTTGATAGCAGGATATCCTAAGATCTTACAAAATAAATGCAAATCCTCAACAATTCCTAATAACAATCTTGTCTGTTTTTCTTTTCCTGACGGCAATTCGTTGCGTATAAGACGACGAGACAACGGAGTGCAATGGTTGCGTAAATTGATCTTTCACAGCAAAATTCTAGGTATTGAGCCAGATTCAATCCATCTTTCATATTATTATATGACAGATTCAATTAGGGGTGTGACAAAATATCGATAATGGTGATATATCGTTATACTTTGTATCCCAAAAGGTTATCGATATGCTCCTGCCAAGAATCGAGATAGTTTTAAAAAGGTGTCAATGTCTAAAAGAAAAATGAATTAACAAGTTGCTACCAAAATCTTCCAACATAATAGTGTCTCAGTTAACTGTAAAGCTGCATTGACGGTGCTCGATGCTCAATCCATTTAGGGTCAGTTTACATGGCGACTCTGCGACACATTGACTGAGTAGCGGACTCGCCTCGCGTGCATATGTTGTCGGCGAAGACGAAAAATTCTGAATCCTGCCTCCAAAGTGGAAGAATCCGATTGCGGGGGATTGAGGGGAGCTTCCTTGGCATGCATATCAAAGGCTCCCGCGGCGCGAGACCGCACCGATAACGTCAGCACTTGTACACGTCACATTGGGCGTGCGCAGCGGTGCTACTAAATAATAAAAACAGCAAATTTGGCGGAATGTTGGCTTTAATGTACTTTATTCTAATAATATTTTTAAATATGTTGAATGTTTCCATTTTTGTGCCTTTTTGAACAAAAGAAAAATGCCATTGCTTCGAGTGGGCGGGCATATTTTTTTTCCGGGCTGAGGGAGCTTGGTGGGGTCAAAGTGCATCATTCTCTGTCGCCTTGTAAATCTGCACTGCCCTCTAGGGCCTGGTATGAATACTACATCGTTTTCATGCGAAATTGCAACATTGTTCGAATGGAGACGCAAATGCAAATTTGAAATTTTTCTTATTCTCGGAGAGTCACCATGTAAACGGCCCCTTAGACTGAGAACGTTCGTTCATTCGAAACCAGAGCATTCACAGTCATTCTGTCCGGTTTCCAGGGCATTTACAGGTCTCTTGCTATTCATTTTAGGGCATTTACAGGTCATTTTCTAAGTCACTGCCTATTCATTTGGGTGATTCCCAGGTCACTTCCTGTTCTGTAACTCAAAATAAACAGGAAGAGACCCATAAAATACCCCAAAATCAACAGGAAGTTACTGAAAATCAACAGGAAAATGACCTTAAAAAGCCCCAAATTACGTCATATCCTTGCATTGGCTGCCACTACCGGCCATAGACGTTCAATCCGTTTGAAGTGGGAGGGATGACCACCCTCCTAGTTCAAATGGATTGGACGTCTACAAGTGATAAACTCATTCCAATGACAGCAGAAGCTTGTTTTTCTGTTTATTGGTTGTTTGTAGAATATCCTAGAATGATTTCCTGACCAATGCATTGATCATCGTTGTACCGCCATATCGTCAGATCATCGTTATCGTGAGCTTTGTATCACAAATCGTATCGTATCTTGAGGTACCAAGAGGTTTCCACTTTTAGATTCAATTTTCTTTTCCACTAACAAACGTGTCGTGTTATTGGTTTGAATATGTGGCACACAGCAAGCTGGTGGCACTAGTTTTTCTGTTGTGCCGAGTTGGTAAATGGTCAGTCATTAGGGGTGCAAGGGCCAATTACTTTAATTTGTAATTGCCCAGCTTCGACAAGTTCAAATGTATCAATGGGTGTGCAGGTGGCCTTGGGATGATATGAAAGAAACCTTAGGAAAGGTGTTCCATAGACTTCATAATCATATTAACGGGACACAGGGCGCGGGGGCTTAAATCCCTGAATTCTTTATAGATACGGACGTAAAAGAGTCTCGATTCTTAGCTAAAAGCAACCCAAAAAAAAAATGTGCACTTAGCATTTATTTTATGTAATTATGTCAAAGTACGATGCTAGTTTGTCAGTCAATGTGGCGGCCGCCATATTTAAAACTAGCCTTTCCGGTGAAAATTCCTGTGAATAAATGTTTAAATCCCTGCATTCTTTATAGATATGGACATAAAACAGTCTCAATTCTTGGTTAAAAGCAAAAAAATGTGCAGTTAGCATTTATTTTACATAAATATGTCGAAGTATGATGCTTGTCGATCAGTCAATGTGGCGGCCGCCATATGTAAACAGAGCTTTTCTGGTAAAAATTCCTGTGAATAAATGTTTAAATCCCTGAATTCTTTGTACATATGGACGTAAAACAGTCTCGATTCTTGGTTAAAAGCAAAAAAAAAAAACAAAAAAAAAAAACGTGCATTTAGCATTTATTTTACGTAAATATGGCAAAGTACGATGCTAGTCTGCCAGTCAATGTGGCGGCCCTCTTATGTAAACAGCTGTTCCGGTGAAAATTTCTGTGAATGAATGCTTAAATCCCTGAATTCTTTATAGAATATGGACTTAAAACAGTCTAGAATCTTGGTTAAAAGCAAAAAAACAAACAAACATGCAGTTAGCATTTATCTTATGTAAATATGTCGAATGCGCTGCTCGTCTTTAAGCCACTGTGGTGCCGCCTTATCACAGAAAAGAGCTTTTTACGTTGAAAATTCTTGTGAATAATTGTGAAAATCCTGAATTCTTCAGATATAGACGTAAAACAGTCTCGATTCCTGATTAAAAGCAAAAAAAGAAAAAGAAGAATGATGCTAGTCTATCAGACTATTGCCACGTTTACATGGAGCCAAATATTCCAATTACAATCGGAATATTTGTTCAAACCGAATAAATGTGTTCCATATAAACACCTCATTCGGAATGAACAGGCCCAAACCGAATGGAATTTCATTCCGATTCACAGGGGTGGAATATTCCTTTTCCCAAACCGATTAGAAGTAAAATTATATCATGTAAACAGGGAAGCGGAATGGTGTCTTGTTGCGTAAGTAATGTCACTTGCAACATGGCTTCCAAGCACACGCACAGCGCACCCACACAACTTTTTAAATGAACGGCGTATCATTCTGAAGTTTTGTTTCCACTCGCAAAGTTAAAACAGCAGCTGATCTGACGATCGATCTCCATGTTTTGCAACGTGACGCTTTGTTTTGATTAATCTGCGCATGTCAGACGGAAGTTGTCAAACGTCCTTTCGGAATAAAGGCAGTCACATGTAAACGCTGGATCGGAATAGATGAAGTGACATGTAAACAGCTGATGTGAAATTTCCATTCGGAATGATTTGAATTGGTATGAATAAAAGTCAACATGTAAACGTGGCTATTGATACAGCAGCCTTACAACAAAGAGCTTTTTACGTTGAAAATTCTTGTGAAAAAACAAAAAATATAATAATTACCTTGCATCCTCGGACAAATCACTCCTGAGACAATCCTTCCTGTTTGAATGCTGTACAGCTTTCGTACTTTTTCAACATAAATCCAGTGTTGGATCGCTGCATGTGTCGCTGCGACTGACTGCTTATAACTGAAGCGGATTGTGGGATGCCTCCTACCTGAAGGCGTGGCGCAGTGCAGGTCGAATCTGACCCATCAATATCATTATGAAGTCTATGGCTTCTCTCAATATAACAGTTAAGAACATACATTTGAAACCTAAGTTCTCCTGCATATCAAAGGAAAAACAACCAAGATGCAGCTTCCACAAGGCCACGATTGGCAATGAAGGGTGATTTTGATGGTGCATTACACATAAAACTGCATACTATACACGACATTTTGCGGTAAATGATTAAAAAGTATGTGCCAAGGATGGTGATAGCATGGAACTAATGTAGAGACTTCTTCCGATGGCGGCACTTAGGCAGCAGTACTCAGTCTGGTGGAGTTTGATGATGATAAGCACTCTTGACACGATTGTCTCTGTGGAGGCTTTTAGTAAGACTACTAAAGGCCGGCATGTTTTGCACACTTATGATAACGTGCCGCCGCCTCACTTGAATGCTACTCGTTCGTCAGTGTGTTTAGTTTCCTGATTACTTCCTGTCTCGACACCCTCTTTGTCCTTTGTGAGTTCGCAGTCGTCCGATCAAGTGCTTCTTGTCATTGCGTGGCTCCGCCACTATAATGACCCTTGAATCAAAGGTCGTGTTGATTTTTAATCATTCAAAACAATTTTGAGTTTTTTATTATAGGCACATTCATGCAATAACACTAAAGATCAAATTCATTTAAATTTGAATTGAACTTCTACTGACCTTATTTATTCATTTATTTTTTGCTTTTTCCAAGAGGATAAAATACATACAGTACCGTATTTTTCGGACTATAAGTGACAGTTTTTTTTTTTTATTGTTTGGCTGGGGGTGTGACTTATACTCTGGAGCGACTTATGTGTGAAATTATTAACACATTATTATTAGGGCTGTCAAAATTATCGCGTTAACGCGCGGTAATTTTTAAAATTAATCACGTTAAAATATTTGACGCAATTAACGCACTTGCCACGCTCAAACAGATTAAAATGGCAGCACAGTGCAATGTCCACTTGTTACTTGTGTTTTTTAGAGTTTTGTCGCCCTCTGCTGGCGCTTGGGTGCGACTGATTTTATGGGTTTAAGCACCCATGAGCATTGTGTAATTATTGACATCAACAATGGCGGGCTACTAGTTTATTTTTTGATTGAAAATTTAACAAATTTTATTAAAACGAAAACATTAAGAGGGGTTTTAAAATAACATTTCTATAACTTGTACTAACATTTATCTTTTAATAACTACAAGTCTTTCTATCCATGGATCGTTTTAACAGAATGTTAATAATGTTAATGCCATCTTGTTGATTTATTGTTATGACAAACAAATACAGTACTTATGTACCGTATGTTGAATGTATATATCCATCTTGTGTCTTATCTTTCCATTCCAACAATAATTTACAGAAAAATATGGCATATTTTATAGATGGTTTGAATTGCGATTAATTACGATGAATTAATTTTTAAGCTGTAATTAACTCGATTAAAATTTTTAATAGTTTGACAGCCCTAATTATATAATTTCACATGGTATTTTGGTGTTTTGGAGTGACACAGAAGGTTTGGTAAACTTGTTAGCATATTCTTTATGCTATACTTATCTGAATAACTCTTAATACCTATGTTACGTTAACACACCGGCCACGTTCGCATTTCGTTGCTCATGCATCATGTAACATTATCATACTGTACACTTATTCAGCATGTTGTTCTTTATTGTATTTTTATTTTAAATTGCCTTTCAAGATGACATATCTGTTCTAAGTGTTGGATTTTATCAAGTAAATTTCCCCCAAAAATGCGACTTATACTCCGGTGCGACTTATATATGGTGGAAAACAGTCAGGTGACTTGAAGTTCCACTCTGAGACCCCTAATTTGGTCAAATTTTAAAATTGTCCTATATGCATGTGTGATACATCGTTGGAAAGCTTAAAATCTCAATTTTCTGGGGGAAGAAAAATTTTGAACAGGATGCCATTTTGAAAAAAAAAAACATTTTTTTTAAACAGCAAAACCCTAACTGGAGGTGAGAGCACACGAGAGCAGAATTAAAGACGCCACAATTTTAGCAAGATACTATCGCGTACTTACCCCTTTTCGATCCAAAAACTCCATGTGGCTTGTATCACCGAGTGTCAAGACACAGCTGTGAATGGCCAGAGCCGCATTTTTTGGGTACTTCATGGGTGAAACATGGTAATATAACAAGGGTCACGATGCAGAAATCACAGACATCAAGGAGTTGTAGAGATGTTCTTTTTCATATATTTACCTTTTTAAACGTTTTTTTTTTTTCAATTTTTCTTTGTTTGGATCGATTATTTATAGGGCTGTCAAAATTATCGCGTTAACTGGCGGTAATTAAATTTTTAATGAATCACGTTAAAATATTTGACGCAATTAACGCACATGCCCCGCTCAAACAGATTAAAATGACAGTGTCATGTCCATTTGTTACTTGTTTTTTTGTGTTTTGTCGCCCTCTGCTGGCGCTTGGGTGCGACTGATTTTATAGGTTTCAGCACCATCCATGAGCATTGTGTAATTATTGACATCAACAAGGGCTAGCTACTAATTTACTTTTTGTTTGAAAATTTTTACAAATTTTATTAAAACGAAAACATTAAGAAGGGTTTTAATATAAAATTTCTATAACTTGTACTAACATTTATCTTTTAAGAACTACAAGTCTTTCTATCCATGGATTGATAAATTTGTTGAATTGTTAATTAATACGCTTAAACTTCTCATTTTTTGTGTCTTTCATGTTGCCTGGTGTGATGCTGCAATTGTCAACTATCAGGTGAGTTATATCTATTTATATCCCATTTTTTGTTTTTCCTCTTGTGAGTATACTGGTCCCTCACTAAATTGTCATAAATATACCACCCTGTATTCATAACTCGCTGTTTAAAAATAATCGATGCGAGCCTTATCTCCATTCAATCTGTTCTCGCGTACCATTTAGTATTTAGATCAGGGGTCCCCAGACTTTTACCTGTGAGGGCCACATAACTTTTTCCTTCTCTGATGAGGGGCCGGGTCAGTTTGTAACAGAAAAAGTGTGACGATTGCAGGAGTGCCTAAATGTAAAAATTCATTGTTTTTCAGAAAGCCACAATCAATTAACCCTTTCTGAATTCTTCACGGAACAAAAGTAAATAAAATAAAAATAATAATATGATATAATATAATATATAGGGCTGTCAAAATTATCGCATTAACGGGCGGCAATTAATTTTTTAAATTAATCACGTTAAAATATTTGACGCATTTAACGCACATGCCCCGCTCAAACAGATTAAAATGACAGCACAGTGTCATGTCCATTTGTTACTTGTGTTTTGTCGCCCTCTGCTGGCGCTTGGGTGCGACTGATTTTATAGGTTTCAGCACCATCCATGAGCATTGTGTAATTATTGACATCAATAATGGCGAGCTACTAGTTTATTTTTTTGTTTGAAAATTTTACAAATTGTATTAAAACGAAAACATTAAGAGGGGTTTTAATATAATATTTCTATAACTTGTACTAACATTTATCTTTTAAGAACTACAAGTCTTTCTATCCATGGATCCCTTTAACAGAATGTTAATAATGTTAATGCCATCTTGTTGATTTATTGTCATGATAAACAAATACAGTACTTATGTACAGTATGTTGAATTTATATATCCGTCTTGTGTCTTTCCATTCCAACAATAATTTACAGAAAAATATGGCATATTTTAGAGATGGTTTGAATTGCGATTAATTACAATTAATTAATTTTTAAGCTGTGATTAACTCGATTAAAAATTTTAATCATTTGACAGCCCTAATTATTTATCATCTAACATATCGGAGGAAATGCGACAGTAACAAAAAAAAAAATACAATTAAGCGATAGTTATGAGGTAGATATCAGTGACTTTTTTACAGACGCCATTTTTTTCGTTGTGACGTCATTTGTTTAAAAGTTTAAAATATGGAAGTGAATATTTTTTTTAAGATTTCAATGATTCTAAGCTAAAAATGACAGACATTTTGAATTATAAATATAATTAATGACCTTTTTGGCTGGGTTGAAACAAAAAGCGGTTGCGCGACGTCTGTAAACGGGGTTTCCAGGGTAAAATGGGCAAATTAAAAATATTTCGGGGGCGTCATGCACCATGAATCTGCTATGGCAGCATATAGACATATTGTTCTGTCAAACACAACAGTTGTTTTGGCTTAGAATGGAGCAGTTTCTTTTAAAGAGGAGTGCAAGAGCAGAAACTGCTTTTTCCAGTCCTGTCTGTGTTTCCCGCCATGTTTTTTTCCTCTTCGTTGAGCATTTTATGCCTGGTGTGACTAATACCCAGGTGCGACTTATAGTCAGAAAAATATGGTAATACATTTTTTGAAAAAATGAATACAGGTAGTCCCCAGGTTACGACTAGGGTTGTTCCGATCATGTTTTTTTGCTCGCGATCCGATCCCGATCGTTTTAGTTTGAGTATCTGCCGATCCCGATATTTCCCAATCCGATTGCTTTTTTTTGCTCCCGATTCAATTCCAATCATTCCCGATCATATACATTTTGGCAATGCATTAAGAAAAAAATGAATAAAACTCGGACGAATATATAGAGTACATTCAACATACAGTACATAATTACTGTATTTGTTTATTATGACAATAAATGCTCAAGATGGCATTTACATTATTAACATTCTTTCTGTGAGAGGGATCCACGGATAGAAAGACTTGTGACTGTATATTGTGACTAAATATTGCCATCTAGTGTATTTGTTGAGCTTTCAGTAAATGATACTGCAGCCATTCAACCCAAATACATGATGTGAAGTGGAACCATTCCTGTGTGTAGTGCTACCAATTGGTATATCTTCTATGCGTTGGGAAATAACATAAGGTGTTAAGAAAAAGATCAATTGCTACCTTGCTTCCCTGCATTGCTTCCCATGATATTTCTAATCGTAGGAAGAGGGATTGTAAGGCTTTAGCCTATTAAAAAAAGGCTCCAAAGGCTGCCAAAATTCACTCTACTCATTTTAGGCTGCCTTTTATCTCTCTAAATGGGTAAAACGGCGCCATTACAGATTGAGCATGACAATGCGTGAGTGGGTCGTGCAACGCATGCATTAATTGCGTTAAATATTTACCGTGATACATTTTAAAAAAATTAATTACCTCCGTTATCGGGATAAATTTGATAACCCTACCTTAAGCCGAAACCAAAGACTCTGGATGAGTGTAACATATTATGTCTGTAACGTTAAATACAATTAGAAAACAATTAAAAAATATACAGTATATATATTAAAAAAAAGGCATGGCCGATATTTTTTTGCCGATTCCGATACTTTGAAAATGACGCGATCGGGACATATCTAGTTACGACGTACACAACTGGCGTGATTTCGACTTTACGACGCCAGAGCTCTGTTTGTTAGCATCGAAAAGCCACATAGTTCTGCAGGTAGTTTCTGGTTGGGCCTCCATCTTGCCATAGACTGCTGAGACGGGGTCAGGTAATTCACTGGGGTTGCCCTGCAAACACTCTTTCATGCTAGACTGCCTTTCAATAAATAAGAAATGTCTCCCTTCACCAATATAATATTAACCCGATCTTCTCCGTGGAGAGGGCGAAGAGGTCGGGGGGTGCGGCAGACAGGCCTCCGGGCCAGGCTGCTAATGGATGAACACGTACACAGTGTTTGAGGATTAGACGGAAGCGCATCTAGGGGGAATATCGGTGGGTGTGAAGGCATCTCATTTAAACCTGGAGGCCTTGCAATGCAGCTTCACCCAGGCGGTCACGGGGTTCATGGATGAGGGTGGAAAGAAAGACTACAAAGCTGAAGAGAGGCTGAGAGGACGCTTCATGCTGTGTTACCTTTGAAAACCCTCTCACTTTTTAGCTCATCCTAAATTCAATTTTCTCTCTGGATATACTTTATTGGTCACAGTCTGGGACTGTACCCGACAGATACTCTCAACCAGACGTCAGTTTGAGCCTATGACGCTCAATCCCATCTGGATTGCATATAAAAAATAGGATAATCGGTAATGGCACCTTTTAAGAATTGACTCATTCTGGAAATGAGAATCGGGGTGACAGAGAATATTTCACGTCTTTATCTGGTGCTTCCATTAATTCAAGTTTTAATGGGAAAGGATGCTGTGAGAGGGGCAATGTTAATTATCGCCATTCATTTTCCCCGAGCAGATGATTCAGACTCATTGTTCTCATAAACGCTGCTTTGTGCAAACATAGGCCGATTTATCTTCTGGCTTGCTAAGGTCAGCTGTAACTGTCTGCTGTTTAAAAAGTGCACAGACACCGCCCTATTGTTTGATTTGAGGTTAACCTTATTATTAAAGTTACATCAAAAACCTTCTCTGTAAGCATGCAGTGTAAGCACAGATTCAAGGCACGTAACTGGATGTTTTGTCGTATGATTTGTCGACATGGTGGCGGTTGAGAGGCTGTATTTGTATTGAGTGTAATTTGGTGGCTTGGTGATGATAGTCAGCCTCTGGGAGAGAATCCAATCGAATCTTTATGAGTACTTGCCTTATGGGATGAGGATATTGTTAAAATTGCCAAAGGTGGCTCAAGTGCAAGCATCATTGATTTGCAGTCAGGACACGGAGGGGTGAACATTTCCTGCTCCTGAGGATATCTCATATTTTCGAATAAAGCCGCATAGAGTCATTGGACTAGTTACAAGTCACTTCTTTCAAAACAGTCACTAGAGGTAATGGAAAAGTCTCTAAATGGGTGACACCTTGACTTCCGTTTTGGTTGTCACAGTACATAGTGCAGATCCACCCCTACCCTAAAATGGAGTGATTCAAGTGTAGACAAATTTCCAAGGTACATTTTCTTTACTTCCGCATTTCTGCTCGCGACTTCCGTTTTCCAAGTTCTCTAACCCCCCCCCCAAAAAAAAACAATAGAGCTTGAGTGGCATCACTCATCAAAATCTCTCAAAAAAGACAATTTGGAAATACTGCATCCATCTGCCGTCATCGCGACATGGGAGGACAACATGAAGAAATGGCTAATAGTCACCACAACCAAAATTCATTCATTCATTCATTCATTTTCTGAGCCGCTTATCCTCACTAGGGTCACGGGGTGCTGGGGCCAATCCCAGCTAACTATGGGCCTTCACCTTTGTCAATATTGTTCTATTAATTTTATAATTTGTGATTTATTTACCTATTTTGCACATGGCAAGGCAAGGCAAATTTATTTATACAGCACTGCTTTACATCACATGAAGATTATAAAAATCACATGAAATCAATAGATCGTAAAAACAAAGACAATCGAAACAGGAAATAAAATTATACATAAAAATTGCATTTAATTACGTATAGAATAAGAAAAAAAAAAATACTACTACTAATTTCAATAATTGAAATCAGCACTAGAGATAAATCACAGGAGGAATAGAAAGTAGTGTTGCACCGATACCATTTATTGGGCCCGATACCGATACAGATACCTGACTGTGCGGTATCGGCCGATACCGATACCATTCCGATACCACTCTGTTAGCAAAAAAACCCCAACATATATATATATATACAGTGGTACCTCTACATACGATCACTTCGACACACGATCTTTTCGACATCCGACGTAAAATTTGAGCCGCCATTTGTTTCTACATCCGACGAGTTGCTCGAAATACGACGACATGACAGCACTGCAAACGAACGCACGGTGGATTTTCTTGTGTGAGAAATCAACACAGTTTTCAAAAAAAGTTGATACAGTTGGAGAAACAAGGAAAAAAGTAATGCTTACCTTTGAAATGAAGATGCAAGTTATAGAAAAATATGAGCTTGGGGTGCGCGTCCCTGAACTGGCTCAACAATACAGTTCCATGGTCCTCTTCCGACCACCGTTCGCCACTATTTATAAGTTAAGGTGACAATTATTATTGTGGTAACATTGCCAAGGAAATCGCCAGCTTCGTCATGTTTTTATCATTTATTTAAGAACTTATCCAACACAAAACGCCCATTGTCTTAAGCAGTTGACTGCTCTCAAGAAAACGAAAGTATTATCTCTACCGCACCGACCTATCTCACTATGACGTCAGCTTCGCGGTGCGTTCAGGGACAGTAAAAAGTGTCCGCCATATTAGAATCCAATTCGTTACATTATTTACAGGAATAATTATTAATTATTCTTCTTATTATTATATTATTCTGACTTATTTATTTATAACTTATTTGTTTTTCTATGTTTAATTGCCATTTGTAACAGTGCCAGCAGTATTTATTAAGAATTTAGTGTATGTTTTTAGGCTTTGGAACGAATTAATGGAATTATAATGTATTCCTATGGGAAAATCCTGCTCGACATACGACCATTTCGACTTACAAACAAGGTCCTGGAACGAATTAAATTCGTATGTAGAGGTACCACTGTATATATATATATACACACAGTATAAGGGATGCAGCGATACAGTTAAGTCACGGTTCGGTACGATTTTCGATACAATTCAATACATTTAATGCTCTGAAACAGAAAATACAACTGTTATTATTATTATTATTACTATTTATTTATTTATTTTTGATTTGCTAACAACCAAAAATAACAGTGCCATCATATAAACAAGCATTTTAGTGCATAATATTTATGTGCTTACTTCTTACTGATCTGACGAAATTTTGTATATAAGTGCTGAGAACAATCTCTACTGTTTGTAAAGTGGGGCACACTGTTGATTGCTGCAGCTCTCTTAGCAGCTATATTTACCATATAAGCAAAACATCCTATTTGTGGTCCGAGTCCATCTGTAACATGTACTGAATTAACAGTATTTGCAGCATTATCTATAGTCACTGGTATGGATTGATTTGGCCTGCTTAACTTCCATTCAGTCATGGCGGTTTCTATTTCATCAATGTAGTATATGGACTAAGCGTCGCTCTGGGCTCACGCAGCTAATGGCATGGGATCTAATGTAGCACATCTAGGTTGCTATTTGATGATATCTAGTGTGTGCGCGCGAAAGTTGGCATGGGATCTAACTTAGGACATCTAGGTTGCTATTTGATGATATCTAGAGTGCGCGCTGCGCCGCTTCAGTGTTTTCTGGCCACAGAAGTCACTTCTGCTCGTTACTGCACAACATATGACAATCGACTTTCATAAACAGGACGAGTTTGAAGTATGGTGCTCTTAATTTGCCACTCATTGTTCATCATGAAACCATGAGTTTGCTTAGTCTCCCACGGTCTTAATGTTTCTGATGCCATCGGCGCTACAAAAGCAAATGTTAGCTTACGTATGCTAATCATTTGTGAATGCCATGTTAGATGAGCAGTGAAACATCGCGGATATGCATTGTAGTGTACATCCGTCATATCGAAGACGAAGGTGTAAATTTTGTTTGGTAATGGCGAGACAAAGACTTACAGATGTAATGATTTGGAAGTTACCTCACGTTGGGAGGACAGAATATTTGCATTCAAGTGATGCCAGTAGATGGTATCGGCGCCCTAAATGTTTGTACTCGTCGATACTGATACCATCAATTCGGGCCGGATCGGCGCCCGCTGCCGATACTGGTATCGGTATCGGTGCAACTTTAATAGAAAGCAAATAGATTGAAATATATAGATAGTTATGGATATGCTGTGCTAAAGAAAAGAGCGTTTTTAGCCCTGATTTAAAGGAGCTAACAGTTTGAGCATACTTCAGACCTTCAGGTAACTTGTTCCAGAGGTAAGGAGCATAATAACTAAATGCTGCCTCACCCTGCTTGGTTCTTGTTCTTGCACCAATTGTTTTAAATAAAACAAGAAATGGAATCATGTTGTCCAAAAGTTTTATTGTACTCAATATCTGCAATAAGAAAGAATGACATACTATTTGTGTTTATATGTACAGTACATGTGTGACGACCTCATAATACAATAACTATAACCAGATGAAAAATACCTTGTAGTATTTCCTTGTCAGAACAAAATCTGTGTCAGCCCTTCCGCATTGGGCAACCGTAACATTATTTGTAATTTCGCCTCATTTTGGTCACTCAAGTGGCCACTGTATCAATCTACACCGCATGTTACAGGGTGCACAGATTGTTAGAATTTTTCCACGAACAAACAACGAAGTGATAAGAACAAACATACAATGTTTTAGGTGGATTCTTTAGGTTAAATCACATCCTTATTGTCTGCTGCTGTTTTCGATTTAAGGCGTATGGCGAGGTAGATCCACACTGGCGCTTTGTAGCTACAAGCTGGTAGCTGATCAAAACATTCCACTTCCAACCACATATATAAGCGCTTCCAGGAGTTCACGCACAGCAAAGAAAGTCCCATAGCCTCATCTACGTCGTGCTGAATCCATTTTTGGATATTCCATGAGTAGGAGTGGTAACTTCTTGGTACCTTACGATACGATTTGCGATACAAAGCTCACGATAACGATTATCTGACGATATGGCTATGCAACGATTACTGATACATTGGTCAGGAACTAATTCTAGGATATTCTACAAACAACTAATAAACAGAAAAACAAGCTTCTGCTGTGAAGTGGAAATTTTTCACTAGTAGACATCCAATCCATTTGAATTAGGAGGGTGGCAGCGAATTAACTAATGTACTGTATGTTCAAATGGATTGAACGTCTATGGCCGTCTTTGGAAGCCAAAGACTGCCATAAATGAGGTAATTTTGGGCCATTTAAGTTCATTTACCTGTTGATGTTCAGTTCCTTTCTGTTGATTTTGGGGTATTTTTGGGTCACTTCCTGTTTATTTTGAGTTACAGAACAGGAAGTGACCTGGGAATCGCCCAAATGAATAGGCAGTAACTCAAACTCAAGAGGAAATAACCTGTAAATGCCCTAAAATGGACCGCAAGTGACCGATAAATGCGCTGAAAATCGGACAGAATGACTGAAAGCTCTGGTTTCGAATGAACGTTCCCAGTCTCAATGTATTGGGCAACGTGCACCGTCAATGCAGCCTAAAGCCTGAGTTATACTCCCGCGTTGCGGTGACGGCGCAGCGACTACGGCGTCATTCGACATTCGATAGTTCTGCGGTGAGGGAACTCGTTGCTCTGTAATTCACCGCCAAGCCACTAGAGGGATGTGGCGTTATGTTTGTACGGTTTTGGGGCATGCTTGTTGACTTCCGCTAGTCGGAGAAAAAAATAAACAATGCAAGATGGAACTCTTTAAAGTAAATATTCTGCTCATCAACACTGAATAAATATTGAACATACAAATGTTGAGGGGCAGGCGACGCAGAAGACGGTTTCGAGGCGGTCTGGCCAACTTTTGATGCCGCACAGAGAGTTTTAGACTCGGGTGGAGAGAGCTAGCTGTGGCGGCTAGCTTCAAACTGGTGTCGAGCACTGCGTTCAAGGTCTGCAAAGCCCTCCAGCCCGATTTGTTTGCCGTGTCCTACAACCAGCCAGTGGGAAGCCATAGCAGATTTCTGGCGTCTATGGAACTTCCCAAACTGCGTTGGGAGCCTTGATTTTAACGTTATCATAAAAAGCACTAAGGCACTCTCAATCACTGATGATGTATCGTGTGTGACCTGTCTGTTATTGAAAATTAAAGATCAAAACAACTCTTTTCAACACCAAATTTGTGCTTTATTCTTCATATACTTGAAGTGTGACACGTAAATAAGTCACAGACTCACAGCAAACATATGTACACAATAAATGATGAAGTGCACCAACCAAAAATACGACATAAAGTGATAAAAAGTTGGCAGTTTTTGGCCGACTGGGTCACCACTTCGTGTGGCCACTCGATTCCGAACACACACGTCTCGGTGGTTCTTCCATTTTTTATTTTTTTTTCAATTGCTGACCTTGCCATTTGGCAATCACAATAATGTCTTGACGAGACTTGCTCTTCGATGATACTCCCGTCGGCTTGGTCCATTTTTGCGTGTAGAAAATAATGTTTGATTCTATTCTACAATGGCGGTGATTTCGCGCTAAACCAGAATCAATAGTCTAAGCGGACCAATCACAGTCCGTTTTTTGCCACGTCATACACGTCTACGCGACGCGAAGGTTAGAAAATTCGAGAGGCGGGCGTCAGGCTACGGCGCAGGGTCGTAACTCGGGTCTTCTTTGACGGCGCAGGTCTGACGCGGAAGTATAACTCGGTCTTTAGAGTTAACTGAGACACTATTATGGTGGAAGGTTTTGGTAGCAACTTGTTGGTTCCTTTTTATTTTTTATTTTTTGACATTGACACCTTTTTAAAACGATCTCGATTCTTGGCAGGAGCATATCAATAACCTTTTGGGACACAAAATATCAGGATATATCACCATTTCGATATTTTGTCACACCCTTATACATGAGTTCCTCTGGTTTGATTTTGCAGTTTTAACTTTATCTACACACTGCTTCAATCGCACTTCATGTTGTTCTGCCTAAACCGGAAGTCCGTAGCAAAAAATTTCAAAGATGGCGCCGCCCAGTTTTCGCTCAGGAAACTCGTCCATACGGTTCAGTTGTTTTTCATTTATTTTGAGAGAATGTTGTCACGTTTTGTCAAAAATGCCCACAAAGGAATGCAGATCTGGGGGTGAATGCAGAATGGACGGGCCTTTGTTCACTGGTGGGGCTCGTCTATAATTTACAGGGTGTCCGCCCCTTTCCGTCGCTAATGGATGGGGGAGTCTGCTCAGAGACAGAAAGAGGCAAGGGGGGGTTGACGTCAAGATTCAAGGGTTGCCTCTTGAAGACAACCCCCACTGGAGAAGTCAATACCATGCATGCAGAGTCCGCACAAAAATGCCATGACCAATGTTGAATATAGAGTGGTATATATGTGATTCACATATTTGGGGGGGTTGCATTTCTAGGAGACTATGGCATGAGGAGTACACACCATCATTACCATTCTGAATGGCCATGGGGCTTGTCATGGTAAAGGCAGCCAGATTGAAATGGCTAATGGGTGCCCGGGTGATGCTGTGTGGAGTAATTTAGTGTCGGAGGCGTGTTGGAGGAGACCTTAAGCTCTGCTATAAAAAGAAATATATTGTTTCACCTTTAAGCGTGGGGGGAGCACCCTCAGATACGTGGCGGACAGGTGCTCAGCCCTTAGAATGATGGAGGTCAACGTTCCCCTTTAGCTACATTGAAATGACCGTATGTTGACCAAAAAAAAAAAAAAGCAGGGCTATCCTGATTGCTGGATTAGAGATGGAGTCTTTGTTGTCAGGCCTTTTGGCAGCCTTGACACCAGATGTGAGTGTCGGCTACAGGATGAGGAGCAGCTGTTTTGGGGTTGTGACAGTATGGCCAGGGTAACAAATACCCAGCGTCTTTGCCCTTGAGGGATAACTGTTGTGGTGAAGGCATCTAGGCTGGCCGCCTGGCTGCAGTCAGTTGGATTCTACCAGGCATAGATTCAATGCTGTTTTTTGTTTGTGCAACATGTTGACGCCACATGTGTTAGCCACAGAATTCCACTGATACATAATTGGTGAAATCCCGCATATTCGCTGTTCGAAACCCCAAAATTTGGGGTTTTGTTGTTGTTGGGTTTTTTTCAATGGGGTGGCGGGGGGCCTTTGACGAGTTTTATTATTTAAAACGGAAATTGTTTCACTGTGTAAGTGATTATATTCATTAAGAGTTGTTTGTATATAAAAATAAGTAATATAAATGGGAAGAAATATTTTTATCTATTCATTCTAGTAGTAGAAAATGCTAGGCTTGCAAGATGAAAACGTAAGATTGGCCCGCTATTGAATTGTCAGGGGGAAAAAATTGTCCAGGGCCAAACTTACTCACTGATTCCTGCACTGTACCATCACTGAACCAATATTTGTCTTGACAGGAGTTTTCCTTAGAAAATTAAAACCTGAGATTCACTCTGTAAGGTTGAGATGAACTAGACGTCACATAGTTTGTTGAATATGATGGTGATATAGATAGAAGTTGAGAATCTGCTTTTCTGAACCACATTTCCAAACTGACCTATATTTGTACTCCTGGGCATTCAATCACCAAGAACTATGCACATATTCTCCCCATTGCTGAGTTGAGAATGGCAAAAACCAAAACATTCAGCTATTGATTGATTGATTGATTTTATTTCAAGTGTTAAAACAAAATAATCCACACAAAAATTATTATTTGAAATAACAAAAACATCTGAAAAGGAGTGAGAAGAAGTATAGCTTACAAGGTTCCCACCCTTACACATTCAAAATACAATGAATTTTATACATAAGACGCATCTCCATATAATTCATAACTGTACATGCATATCAATATAACAAAAAATCACTAAGTAAATAAACGCAAGGATAAATACAAACAAACCATCATTGCACAGATTCACACATGTAACACTGAATTATTGACTGTTTAAACAGCTACATCCATTTGAGAGGCAGTATTTATGCCATCAGGAGAGGATTCTTCATATTGAGGTGATTTCCCATAATTTTCTTGAATCTTTTCAGAATTAATAAGCCAAACTACTTTTATTTTTAAAAATACTGACTTAAAAGTAGGGATGTCCTGATCGCATATTTTGCACCTGAGTCCGAGTCACCTGATTTTGATAATCTGCCGATACAGACTCCCGATCCAATACCGAAAAAAAAAAGTCTCTTTACAGTACTTCCTTTTCGGCTTTTTCCGGGAGTGTTGCAGAAAATGGAAAACGATGCCATCGACCTGATTTCTGATCACGTGATCAGATCCAAGACACCCCTACTTAGAACATCTTTTTATAGGTATATTTTTTGCATTTAATATCCTCAGTATTACCTTACACTCTCAATTGATACTACATAATTCTATTTGACAAGATTCCAACATACGGAGTTATAGCACAGGAGCTGATCCAAATTAGGATTGTTTGGCCTCGGCGGGGGGTCGGAAAAAGGGTCTACGCTCTGCTGAGTACCAATCTAGTTAAACAGTAAATTAAACCATTCTGCCACGGCTTGAAAATCAAAAATTCATTACCACCCAGGCAGGATGTTATGATGCACAACTCGGAATTCACACAGAATGCTTTATTCTTCGATGATGTGAAAAGGCCTTTAACATATTTTGGGAAAACACCTTTGCTTGCTTATTTGTTGAGACAGAAATGCTGGCTTCTTCTAATACCGGATTATGAAACTGGGGGTTAAGGGTGGTGGGGGGTTCCATGCAGATAGCTCTAGGCAGAGCCGTGCAATGAGGGCCTGATGAAACCATTGCTTGGGATCTGAAGGACACAGAGGAAGCTGTCTGAAAGCGTTAGAATCAATTGAATTTGAGCTCGGGGATCAAAGGCAGGCCTGTGGGCCGCTCAGTATTTTTAGTAGTGCCTTTAGAGCCATCAGTCATTTTCAATCTTGATTAATTTATGGAAATCCCGTCCTGTTTTTTGAGGTGTTAATTCTCATTAGGTGGCTGACGGATGGACGATGACGGATCCACAAGCAAAGCGACACTGACCTGACTTTGATTGGATCTACCCTTTTACATATGTAGTTGCTGTTTTACATTCTGCAAAGGCCATTAAACTTTTTTTCCCTTTGAATCCGGGAGCCAACATGTTTTTTTTTTCCCTGTGGTTCTCCAGTTTCCTCCCATTTAGCAAAATTATTCATGTCATCTTAATTGAATCATCATTTTAGATTTAAGATTAGCATAGTTTATGAGTAGAAGATAAAAGATTAGGTGGTGTATTTCAGCTATTCATGTTATTTTTGAGTGAAAGTAATACCAACATAGTGAGATTAACCTGAGACATTCCAAACTTAAGTACATACATCTTTGTATGTTATTAACAACGGGTGAACAAACTATGTGTGCAAGCTTTTATTCCGACTGATTCAGCACAGACAATTTAACCAAGTAGAAAAGCTATCTCCTTCATAGGTTGGAATAAAAACCCGCACCCACTGTGGTGCTTGAGGGCCTGTTTGAATACCCCTTTATAGGGCTGGCGATATGGCCTTAAATACTTATCACGATAAATTAAGTGGATTTACCTCGATAACGATAAATGACGATAAATTCGCCCAAGCGGACTGTGACATAGTATTTTGAAAATCTGTATCAATGCATGAAATACAAATTAACCGTTTCTCGTTGATTTATTTACCAGCTTTCAATTTAACATTTTCAAATTGTACATGTAATTAAAACATAATAAACAATAAACATTCAAGTATGAACATTTAGAACGACTTGTATGACATGAACAATGTACAGCATTGTAAATATTGCTATGGCCACTGTGGGGGGAAAAAAAAGTCATTGTAACACAAATGACTTACAGCAAGAGGGGCTTGAATAGTGCACTTCAAACAGAGGACCGAGTATCAGACAACTTATTGGTAATGGCTGCTGTGACATGATTTCTTAAGGTTTCAAGGTTTTTTTTTGTTTTTGTTTTTCTGGAGCATATACTGAAATACGATCCACCCCACATATTAATTAAACTACAGTGTTACCTTGACATACGATTGCTTCGACACACGATCTTTTTGACAGCCGACGTAAAATTTGACTCGCCATTTGTTTCTACATCCGACGACATGTTCATAATAAGACGATTTATGACAGCCCGGCAATGTTTTTGTTTTCCCACAAGACGGACACACGGTGGATTTTCTTGTGAGAGAAATCATCATGATGTAGTTCAGGTGGTGAAAAAAAAGGTGAGGTTTACCATTAAATGAAGTTTGAAATGATCGGGAAATATGAGCGTGCTATCAGCTTGCCTAAACTGGTTTGACAATACAACCGTAGAATGGCTACGAGCTCGGTGGTCCTCCTCCGTTCGCCAGTCTTTATAAGTTAAGGCATAGGTGTCAAACCAGTTCCACAAAGGGCCAAGTGGGTGCTGGATTTTGTTCCAACCGATACCGCGCAAACAGTTTAACCAATTAATTTTCTGTTGAAACAAGCAGCACCTGACAAAGTTTAACTGATTACCCATGTAAGAGATCAGATTGGTCAAAAGGTGTCCTCTTCATTGGTTGGAAAGAAAACCTGCACCGACTTGGCCCTTTATGGAGTCAGTTTGACACCAGTGAGTTAAGGTGACAATTATTATTATTGTAACATCGCCAAATAAATCGCCAGCTTCGTCAGGTTTTTAATCATTTATTTTAGAACTTTCCTACACAACATGCCTACTGTCCCCCGCAACTGACGCAACTGACTAATTTGGTGTTCAAACATTTTTTTCACATTTGAGTCTTGAAAAAGAGGTGGTCTTCTTATAATCAGGGCCGTCTTATATTCGGGCCAATATGGTATTTTTTCGTTTCATTAAAAAAAAAACGAATTTACCAACATGGTCAAAATTACGTCGGTCATCGTGAACCATTTTGGTAACGGTAAATTTTAAGTAAACCGCCCGGCTCTACCCTTTATAACCTGACACATTGTTATCAGAAAATTCGTCTTAAAATTGGTCAATGTATCATGTACATGGAAACATGATTGAGAAAGTAACTTACATTCAATTTGTATCAGACTTTCTTATTTGTGCAGTATTTTTTTTTTTTCTTCAGTATAAGAAGCCCTAGTTTAGTCTTGCTTTTCATGGTTTTGTTCTTTATTTCAACACCTAAGCTGTCTTTTCCTATTCACTGTAAAATCCAAACCTCATACAGTATGTTTTTCTTTTGAGAAAACTGGAGGTTCAATAGATTTATATAAACCTGCTAGACACAGACATGTATTAGTATGTATAAAAGCAATGAAGCGAACACATGTCAGCGACCCAAAGATTAGCTCGCGTGGCCCGGTGGGCGACCTGCTGTTTTCTGCCTGGATTCCGACCCTCGGTGCTTTCGGGAAAGGAGATTAGTCCGAGGCCGGATCGTTGAGTAATTGGATGAAAGAGGCCACGGCTCCTGGTGATCCCATCAGAGTCTTCACACCTCACTGCCATCCCCGCACCCGCCGAGACCAATGTCTTAGATGGTAGGGGAGAGCTCAAAGTGTTCACGCGTGTATGCATCTTGTTTGCATTCTTTGTTGGAATTGTAACAGCGGAGTTTGTCTACGTAGAAACAACACAAAGCGCTTGTTTGACTTTGGTCATGGAAGGAAGTCTATTGACCTCTGCACCTGTCCCGGGCTTCCAACCAGGCTAGGCAATGTTTTCCTCAGCTGGACCCCATTTCCTCTTCTTTTGATGAGGTCATTACTTATGCCTGCCTTTCCAAAAGTAGGTTAAGCAAGGCCACGTGGTCAACTAGGGGGATTATTTGGACACCCCTCTTTTCCAGTCATGCGTCCTGTCAGAGGCAATCACGAGTAGGAAGCTTCAAGTGCAAGATGTAGGCCTGAATGAGGCTTAAACCCTAAACCAGATTAAAATGCTCTTTTATGCTTATTTATACATTTATACATATTTTACAACAGTCGTAAAAAAAGCCCTGTCTAGAATAAGCTCAGATCTTCTTTGTGAACTGTGTCAACTAAAATTTGATCTTATTTACAGTGGGGGTGGGAACCTCTTGGTACCTCACGATAGGATTTGCGGTACAAAGCTCACGATAACGATGATAACAATTATCGATAAATTGGACAGGAAATAATTCCAGGATATTCTACAAAACTACTAATAAACAGAAAAACAAGCTATCTTCATTCTTCTGCTGTAAGTTCATTTTACAAATGTGAAAAAAAAGTGTCATTAAGACCTTATTTTTCAAATTTTGTGATTCTCTGACAATTGCTTCATATTGCAGGCATTAAAGGGTTAATGACAGGGCATTTCAATGATTAAAAAATGTATGGAGGATGTCTTAAACTGCATATTTTTCCTAAAATGTCGATTGTTAATGATTGGAAATGGCAGTTTAACCCCCCACGAGGAACTTAGATATTGTTTTGGAAAATGTATTTTTCCATAATCATGTATTGAACTGGAAAAACTACCCATGTAAATGGAAGTGCTCATCAATAAATTAAAAAAATGAAAAAAAAATTCAACCCTGCACTGCAGTGTTCCTCTTAATCTAACAAAACAAACAGATCTTGAGACAAGGACGAGTGCCAGCATTGCCTGTTGAAGTGGAGCAGAACACGGGAATTAAATGCTCCTACTGTAGCGAGCTGCCCTGATAGCATCTACTTCAGCGTGCTTATCAAATATCATCCCTGCCGACCTGCATTAACCGTTCGTAGGTATATTTATTTAGTGCTAAAAGCACGCCGAGGCCACTGTGTCGCCATTATCCAACCGTGCTTTTTATCTGTTTGCCCATGTCCCCTCCTCCTTCTGTCTTTTGAAGTAAGTCACTTTACTGCCCTATCTGCCGCTAGTAAAATTAGCAGTTAGAGGCAAGATTATGACAGAACAATGCCGGCGCGCTTGTAACATTGTGGTGGTGATGGTGCTGCTGGCAAATGACTGACAGCCTGATAAACATGTTGACAGACTGTATCCGCATGCAATTGTTTGTGGGTATGCGGTATGTTTTGAATTGGGGGTATTCAGATTTGTCGCTTGGCCTTCAAACAACAGAATAACGCACTATAAATTTATTTGACGGGCTCGGCTGTTCAATATCAAACTTCCTGAGTGTCTGCGGGTAAAACGGTCTTATGTAAGATTCTGGGATAGGGGATTAAAAATGTTTGCTATGATCATTTTATTGTTGTTTCACAAAATTTGGACATAGAGTGAGGAAATAAGTATTTGAAAACCCTGCAATTTTTCAAGTTCTACCACTTATAAACAGTGTTGGGCACATTACTTTAAAAAAGTAATTATAGTTACTCACTACTTCTTCCAAAAAGTAACTAAGTTAGTAACTTAGTTACTCTATAGTAAAAGTAACTAGTTACCAAGGAAAGTAATTATTTCCTTTACTTTAAAAAAAAGTTGTATGTCAAAGAATTTGAAATTTTCCGAGCAGTATTCGAGTCAGTTGAATAGAGAAGAACAGACAGGTAGTTGTTATAGAACCTTGTAATATTTATTGCACCTCACCAGCAACAGATTTATCATACACTTGAAGTGCAACAAAAATAAACAGTAAACAATACAATAAAATTACAATCAGCAATAAACAATATAAAGCAAGTTTAATCAATTAAATCTAACTCCCACAACCTGAGACAACTGGTCAAGTAGACATAGCCTACTGTACTTCAAATATTTTGACTTGAAATAGTGTTTATATCTCCACCTCGTAAAGGACAAATTTTCCTCTGAATGCTCTGCCATCGTATCCCTCTGCATCTGTTTTGCGTGTGTGTGTTTGCCGCACGCGCTGTTCCGGTTTGTGTGTGAAAACACCAGCTCTGATTGGCTTAACATGACACATGACTCTAACCCTCAGCCAATCACAATCACTTCCATCGCATCTATCCAGGTGGTGCATTCAGGTAGCCTTGTCCCCCTACTCTTCCTGTCACCCTCAAATCGTCTGCCATCCTCAAGATGGAAGCAGCATTCTTACTGGCTGACAGTGGGGGATGGGAACGAGGCTAGCATTCAGGTGTAGCAAAAACAGAAACGCTGGCAAGCTTTAGAAAGCATTGTCTAATTGAATGAGCAGGGACAAACAGCTTGGAGTCATAAGATGTACGTGCTGTAAAATCCTGATACAGAATTATCCGAGGCACCCTAAAGTGCACACGGCGCCAATATTGTTTTGCTCACATGATGCGGGAGTGAGTTAGAGACACGGCCTGCCGAGAGCCGTAATTTTGTGTTAATGTTGAAGTTTTATGTGCTATTAAAGAAACAGAGTGTCCAGCACATCCTGTGTGGTACATCTTTGCTAAGAAAAAGCACAAAACACGTGCGCTATTCTCGAACCTAAACGCACCCCAAATCTTGGATGACAAATAAACAGAGCAGAGTAGACTCGCTATGGCTGGTAGTTTCTTTAATTTATTCAGAGTAAGTAATGCACCGCTTTTGACCGTCAGTAACTGTAATGGCGGAAAAAATTAGATTACCGTGCTACTGAAAAACGGCGTTATTTATCATGGCGTTATTCCCAACACTGCTTATATGTTAACAATTCATTTGTATTATACTGCTGCAAATAAGTATTTGAACACCTGCTTATTAGCTAGAATTGTGAGAAAGACCTGTTAATCGCCTTTAAAAAGTCCACTTATTCTTATAAATAAATGGCGTGGATGTAGACTTTTTGAGTCTGACTTTTTGACCTGTTTGAGGCGGCTAGCTGCATATAAACACCTGTCCACTCCATGCACCCCAAAGAGCTGTTGAAAGACACCAGAGACAGAATTGCAGACCTCTACAAAGCTGGAAAGAGTAACGAGACAATTGCCAAGCAGCTTGATGATACAGTATAAGATCCATGTTGAAGCAATTCTTAGAAAATGGAAGAAGCTAAACATGACTGTCAATCTTTCTCGGGCTGGGGCTCCATGCACATGGTAAGGTCACAATGATCCTAAGAAATGTGAAGAAGCAGCCAAGAACTACACAGGAGGAATTGGTCAATGACCTGAAAGGAGCTTGGAACCCGTTTCCAAGGTTTTTATTTGTAATACACTAAGTTGTCATGGTTTAAAATCATGCATGACAAGGAAGGTTCCCCTGCTTAAACCAGCACATGTGCAGGCCTGTTTTAGGTTTCCCAATGACCATTTGGATGATCCAGAGGAGTCATGGGAGAAAGTCATGTGGTCATATGAGATCAAAATTTCACTCAGTGTTTACAGGAAGAAGAATGATGATCACCATCCCAAAAAACACCATCCCTACTGTGAAGCATGGGGGTGGTAGCATTATGCATTGGGGTGTTTTTCTGCACATGGGATTGGACGACTGCACTATATTAAGTAGAGGATGGCCAGGGCCACATATTGTGAAGTTTTAGGGAATAACCTCCTACCCTCAGTTAGAGCATCGAAAATGGTTCGTGACTGTGTCTTACAACATGACTATTGCCCGCAGCAGACAGCCAGAATGACCAAGGAGTGGCTTTATAAAAAAGCATATCAAAACCCAATAGAAAATCTTTAGAGGAAGCTCAAACTCTGTGTGTTAAAAAAAAATCATATACTGTGATTTTTTTTTTTTTTTTAAGATCTGCCCATCATTTCTAAGTGGAGGAAGTTGCAAAATCGCGGGATGTTCAAATACTTATTTTCCTCACTGTACACTAATTCAATACCCAAATCCCTTCAGTTCAACAACCTAAAAAATAAGTCTTTGTAGTGACATCTGTGTACCATTCAGTGACAGCAAAAGAAACAGGAGGTACGTAACCACATGCAGATTTTCATCTGCTACTGCTGCAGGCATACACAGGAAAGGTCGGCATGGAGACCACCAGCTACAACTGACCCCTGTCACCCCACCATCGTCAATAAATGCGTTCCTTATGCGACACTTCAAAGGCAGTCCATGAGGAATAGTAATGAGCTGCTCCTCAAAATAGCAGCCGCTAACCGTTACTTTCTTTATTAAACCATATCAAATTGAATTATCATCGTTATTGCCTCTTACCATGCATTTCATTGGCAAGGTTGGATTTATAACTTGGAGTTGGAATGGATGATGTAACCCTTTTAGTGGGGGCTTCCATGTAATTCTAACCCCTGTTCTAGGGACGTATTGGATCTCATGTCAATCTAATCTTCCTGGTGAGACTAATAAATATTTGATGTCCATTTATAAGCAGACCTCGAAACTTCCTGTTACATTTGTTATTTCAGCAGACCCAAAATGATCATCAATGTGATATCCAAACCCCATGCTAATTATTCAGTCAGTGTTTATTTCAACTCCCACTTTTTGTGTGCGGATATCAAAACAAATTGTAGAAAAATATGTCGGATATTGTTCGTGTGACTCTAAAGGCGGTGAAACAGAATTTATTTTTCACACTTCATTGCACTAACTGTAAATAAATGTGAATAAAATAAACACATCATGAGCACATCACATGGATTTCTTGCAATGGTCATTAAAAAAAAAAAAAAAAAAAATGGGGGTGTTTTACATTTTCATGTGGTTCAGTTTGACCCGCTCGTGTTGTGCTAAATTTGTTGAATTGTTAATTAATACGCTTAAACTTATCTTCTCTTTTTGTGTCTTTCATGTTGCCTGGTGTGCTGCTGCAATTGTCAACTATCAGGTGAGTTATATCTATTTATATCCCATTTTTTTGTTTTCCCTCTTGTGAGTCAATTGGTCCCTCACTAAATCTTTATAAATATACCACCTTGTATTCATAACTCGCTGTTTAAAAATAATCGATGCGAGCTTTATCTCCAGGCAGTCTGTTCTCACGTGCATTTAGTATTTAGTTCAGGGGTCCCCAAACTTTTTCCTGTGAGGGCCACATAACTTTTTCCTTCTCTGATGAGAGGCCGGGTCAGTTTGTAACAGAAAAAGTGTGACGATTGCAGGAGTGCCTAAATGTAAAAATGTATTGTTTTTCAGAAAGCCACAATCAAATAACCCTTTCTGAATTCTTCACGGAACAAAAGTAAATACAATAAAAATAATAATATGATATAAACGATTAAAATTTTTAATCGAGTTGATTACAGCTTAAAAATTAATTAATCGCAATTAATCGCAATTCAAACCATCTATAAAATATGCCATATTTTTCTGTAAATTATATACATATTCTGTAAAATAAATTGTTGGAATGGAAAGATAAGACACAAGATGGATATATACATTCAACATACGGTACATAAGGACTGTAGTGGGCATTTCACTCTACTGTCATTTAAATCTGTCTATGCTGTCCTCACTCCAAAGCGTCTACTTTTTCCAAAGCTAGACAGCTCGTGAACGACGCCTTAATAATTAGACTTCTTCCTTTTTCATCTGATTTATTAATAAAATGGCATCAAACCATTGTCCTCTTTAGACCGTCGTAAAACTACAAAAAAAAAAAAAAAGTACACAAGCATTGCATTAGCAACAACGTTAGCTTAGCACGCTATACAGGTTCACTAAACATAAACAAAAAGCGTCTCATACAAAAAATATAACATTTCGCTTACTAACATAATATGTACATTCTTTACAACAACCATACTTACGGACAAATCTTGTCCAAGGATCATATAAGCACAACATTATCAGCCCGAGACGTCGTGCAGCCATATTGAACTGGACTGAAAACAATAAACCATGTCGCAAAGCGACCACAAGAGTTCGCTGTTGGACAGCACAAAAAGCCTTGCTGTAAAACCTACCAAAAGGCAGAATATTTCTGAGCAGGACATGTGCGTTAATTGCGTCAAATATTTTAACGTGATTAATTTAAAAAAACAATTACCACGCGTTAACGCGATAATTTTGACAGCCCTAGATATAATATAATATAATATAATATATAGGGCTGTCAAAATTATCGCTATAACGGGCGGCAATTAATTTTTTTAATTAATCACGTTAAAATATTTGACGCATTTAACGCACATGCCCCGCTCAAACAGATTAAAATGACAGCACAGTGTCATGTCCATTTGTTACTTGTGTTTTGTCACCCTCTGCTGGCGCTTGGGTGCAACTGATTTTATAGGTTTCAGCACCATCCATGAGCATTGTGTAATTATTGACATCAATAATGGCGAGCTACTAGTTTATTTTTTTGTTTGAAAATTTTACAAATTTTATTAAAACGAAAACATTAAGACGGGTTTTAATATAATATTTCTATAACTTGTACTAACATTTATCTTTTAAGAACTACAAGTCTTTCTATCAATGGATCGCTTTAACGATGTTAATCATGCTAATGCCATCTTGTTGATTTATTGTAATAATAAACAATTACAGTACTTATGTACAGTATGTTGAATGTATATATTCCTCTTGTCTTATCTTTCCATTCCAACAATAATTTACAGAAAAATATGGCCTATTTTATAGATGGTTTGAATTGCGATTAATTAGGATTAATTTTTAAGCTTTGATTAACTCGATTAAAAATTTTAATCGTTTGACAGCCTAAAATATATAATATAATGTAATATAATATAATAACACTATTAATAGATAATAACCAAATAACCCTCTCTGGGTTCTTCACAGAAAAAAGCCAGGAAATAAATAACACTATTGACAAAAAAAAAAAAAAAAAAAATCAGGGGGCTGGACCAAATGTGGAGGCGGGCCCTAGTTTGGGGGCCCCTGATTTAGATATTTGCATCTGTAAAAAAAAGTATGGACACAAAATTAAAAACGTATTGCTATAGTATGTATAGTAAGTATATACTGCTCACTTTACTCTAAAATTATGACAAACATCTCATTTCTGTGGCTGGAAGTTTTCCACAATATGTAATGAACAGTGCGTGAATTTTGTCATGCGGTTAAACCAACAAGCCAGACTTGTTTGCTTGCTTCCCGGCCCACGCACCCCCTCGACATTAGCTTTTTTCCGCCTGTGGCATCTCATTCTGTATTTTTGCCAATCTTAAACCCTCTCCTACTTCCTTCTTCGGTCTCCATATGCTATGTCTGGGCTCGTTTACATGGCTGCAGGAAAGGAAAGGAGTGTGAATTATACATGTAGCAGTCTTCAGTGGGGACCCGCCAGATGCTTGGCCCTCCATATTCTCTGCTTTTGTTTCGCCTACCTCGCCTTACACATGCTTTCTAGCATGTGGGGATGTCTTTTTAAAAAGAGACATTAAAGGGAACCATGGACGGAATGACTTGTAGGCTCTAATTACCACACAATATTTCTCTTTTACTAAAATATGTTATCAGAAACAGATATTATTGCCATTGATTTAAAAATCTATATCATTTAGTACATGTTTTGACCTACCGAGATCCCCATGTTTTACGTGCGCATTGCACTCTCGGGGTGATGACGCGGTTGGATTGGACTGGGAGAATAGCTGTACTAGCTAATAGGCAAAGCTAGTATGACAACTGTCGTGATTCTGTCACATTCAGCTGCTGGTCAGATTGTTTTGTTACAGAGCTGTGGAATGAGTTCAATACCTGGGTCCAATTTTAGCTCATCAGCAGTGTCTTTAAACCGATCCTAGGCGGCTTGCCGAGATATTGACTTACTGCTATTTGACAGTTTTTATATCCCTTATATCTGCCTCTGACCGGGTTTCTTAAACTGATCCCGACCTACTGTTACGGACCCTTTTTGTGCCTCCCTTTTTACAATCGCATGTTTTTCTGAGTGTTCAATAAACCCTTTTACGCAATCCCTATATTCTCATTGTCTGCTTGCTTTCTGAAATGAGCCGTGTTTTGTAATTCCGTGGTCAAGCTAGCCGCCAGCACTTTCTTTTCAGTTGCGTTTTCAGGTTTTACCGCACAGACAGACAATGCATGTGGGTTGCGATTGCTTTATAAGGAAAATCATGACTCCAACGATATACCGAAGTATAGTCCTGTGGTCTACACGCTCGTCTATCGGCGGGAAAAGCGGGCTCGAATTCCGCTGGGGACCTTCATTTAATTGCTTTGCTGCTAGTTTTGTGAAATATCGACATTTGTGTCCTGCGGATCACTTTTCCGCTCGGTTCAATTTGGAAGGGCAGAACCAACAACATTATATGTAGCTAAAGAGTGACACAGTAGGAGCACTGTCCAGTGACGTCACCAGCCAAGGCGCATTGCGTCGTCAACAACAATGGCGATCTACTAGTTAAACTAATTTTATAAAAACAAAAACATTAAGAGGGGTTTGTATATCAACTTATTATAAGTCATACTAACATTTACCGTATTGGCCCGAATATAAGACGGCCCTGATTATAAGACGACCCCCTCTTTTTTAAGACTCAAGTTTGGAAAAAGACGTTTTGAAAACCAAATTAATTTTTATACAAAAAATAATTACAGTACATCCGAAACAAATGATTATAACAATATATTTGAGAGAAAAATCATGTTATTTTGCCTCATTCAAATCTTTATATCTGAACATTTAAATATTAAAACTAAAGTGCAATCACATTAGTTAATGAATGGCTTCTGGTTTTTGAAATAAATAAACCAAACACCACAATTGCAATAACTGCATTAACTATCAAAGCGAAGTCTAACTGTAACTGTAGTCTTGAAACAAATCTGAATAAGGAAAAACATTGCAATAAAACAATGCAAACTGGTTAAACTTGAGAGTAGCTGAGATCTGTCATGACAGAACATTATTCCTCAAGTTCAGCATTCGCTTCAGTGATATCTGGCACAATCTAGCGTCGTGAATGGGTATAATGTCTAGACCCTGAATATAAGACGACCCCCACTTTTTCAGTCTTATTTCAATGCTAAAAAGACCGTCTTATATTCGGGCCAATACGGTATCTTTTAAGAAGTACAAGTCTTTCTGTCAGTGGTTCTTTTTAAGCAATTTGGATCGATTCAACATTTCACGTCAAGATTACCTACAGTAATGATTTTGGTAGACATGCCTAGACACCTGAGATGAGTCAGTGCTAATGATGCTGTTCTTGATCCAAACATCAGTTTTCTTTTGATAAAACTACTATAGTAACTTTTTATTGGCGACTTTCCTTATTCCACTTCAACTGCATGAACGTCAGAAGACAGCATCTCATATGATTTTATTTTCATGCATGCGTTTATTATCATATGTATGAGCAGGACCTTCTCGGTGACACAAGTATTAGTGCCTCTAATATCTCAGGTGAATGCAATTGGAACCCCTTTTCACCCGCCCTGTCATACGTGTGTGTCAGTGGCATACACGTACGTATGTGTGACAGGCAGATTTACATGGTTTAATGATGAGGGATCATGGTGACGACTGGACCTGTCAGCACCCCCTAATGAGCTAGGGGTCCATAGCCTGAGGCTGTGGTAAAGAATCGAGTTGCTTGGTCGGAGGGAGGGGGTAGTCATATTAGCTCCAGGGAGAGGGTCAAACGCTGAGTGTTGTATTCCGTCACTCTGCACTATTGCCCATTCCAGTAACCGTCCCTGTATTGATAGTAGAAATTAAAGTTGTACGATAATGACTTTTTAACTGATATCCCGATATTGTCCAATTCCAAAAATCCGATACCAATATGAAGCCAATACCGATATATGCAGTCGTGGACTTAATATATAATGACTATTTATTGTGATGCCCCACTGAATGCTTTATTAATGATAAATGTAACAACTTCAAGGTTTTCTAAATAAACCTTCTGTGAAAAAGAGTGCCTGTATTGCACCACTATATTTATTGTTGAAATCAAAATAGTGCAAACATCAGTTTTTCGGATCAACTCCAAATGCAAAGGCACACAGCTTCAGCGTAGTGGATGAGTTAAAAGGTTGACATATGAAAACCAACTGGTGACAACTTCTCCAGTGTTGTTTTTGGTAGCCATTATAATTTTCGTCTTAGTCTTAGTCTTTTGGACGAAAATACTTATTAGTCTTAGTCATTTACCGTATTGGCCCGAATATAATACGGCCCTGATTATAAGACGACTCCGTCTTTTTCAAGACTCAAGTTTGACAAAAGACTTTTTGAACACCAAATTAATTTTTATACAGAAAATAATTACAGTACATCTGAAACAAATGATTCTCAATATATTTGAGAGAAAAGCATGTTATTTTGCCTCATTCAAATCTTAATATCTAAACATTTAAATATGTAAACTAAAGTGCAATTTCATTCGTAAATGAATGTCTTCTGGTTTTTGAAATGTAAATAAACCAATCCATTGTGACAAAACAACAAAATTGCAATAACTACACTAACCATCAAAGTGAGGTCTAACCGTAACTGTAGTCTTGAAACAAATCTGAATAAGGAAAAACATTGCAATAAAATAATGGAAACTGGTTAAACTTGAGAGTAGCTAAGATCGCTCATGACAGAACATTACTCCACAAGTTCAGCATTCGCTTCAATGATATCTGGCGCCATCTAGCGTCGTGGATTGGTATAATGTCTAGACCGCGAATATAAGACAACCCCCACTTTTTCAGTCTTATTTCAATGCAAAAAATATATACAGTGGGGAGAACAAGTATTTGATACACTGCCAATGGGATATTCGGGCCAATACGGTATACTGTAAGTTATTTCAAAATGTGTTCGTTTCATCTAGTTTTAGTCAACAAAAACTCAAATTTCGTCTAGTTTAAGTCGACAATTCTCAAAATGTTTTCTTCTATCACCCAATAATATTGGACAACTCAAGTAGAATTAAGTCCACAATAGAGCTGGGAATCTTTGGGCACCTAACGATTCGATTACGATTACGATTCAGAGGCTCCGATTCAATTATAAAACGATTATTGATGCACCCCCCTCCTTTTTTTATTTATTTATTTTTTTTTTTATGTTTTGTTCATTAGTTCCAAAATTGTTCAAAAATCCTCTCAGGCTAAACCAAACTACTATTTCAGTATCAAGTTAACATATAACAGTAAACAAATATACAAAAATAACAGTAAATAAAAAACTCCAGTCCCCATTCTGTATCAGCAGCTTTGGACAACATTCAATTAATTTAATGTTGTTAATTAACTGTTACACAGTTGTTAAAATTACTCCCGTTATTCCATAATTTCCCTTCTGTCTTTTGTCAAAGTTTTAAAACTATTTCATCATTTAAAGATAGATTCAAGACAAGATTCTGCCGATTTAGGAGTATTTGAGATAAAAAGTTAATTAGGTTCGCTCAACAGAGCCTTCTAGAGAGGTCTACTGCTTTAAGATGGCGGCTGTTTACCTACGCCGGAAAGTCTGTCATTTGGCATCTCTGTTCAATAATACATGTTTTAACACCGACGTCGTCTGTCATTTTGCATCTAGTTCTACATATATATTAAATCTACTGTAGCCGTATGTATGTTTGTAGCAACTAGCAACTGGGCGTTGTTTGTAGCGGCTGTCGGCCGCAGTCAGGTATGATTGTGTTTTTTATCTAGCGGCATGAGTTGAACATGATATTTACTCTCGGTCCGTTCCTCATTGCGTCCCAAAGACCGCGCTGACTGTGTTTTACTTTCCTCTTTACCTGGTATAATTCAATAATCGGAATTTGGATATTTGTGAATCGTTCTCGAATCTTCCACGGCCGAATCGCGAATAA